>NC_143395.1:206081141-206378641 GCF_052110815.1 Crocodylus siamensis
GCCAAATTAACCTTGTTTTGCTTCATAACATCAGAAAAAGTAAACTGTTGCCTATGAAAGCTTATGCCTCTCTGAACTAGTTAGTCTCTAAGGTGCAACCCTGCCCTGCCTTGTTGTGTGTCTTCGCTGTCCCTCCCTTCCAAAATTATAAAGTTTGTAAGGGTACAAAGGCTATAAGAGAAAAATAGGCAAAGGTTGCCAAGGGGTCAGCAGCTACGATGATCCCCTGCCATGGTTGGCAGTGGAGAGACCCTCAGATCCAGAGTGAAAGTAGAGGCTGGGGAGGACTCCAAATAGGAATCATTCCTGGGATGGCATTGCAGTCTGTTGTCAACTCTCAGAAAGCAAAGCATCTATAACTACAAGTCCTTACAGTGGGTTCAAACTGAGATCTATTAACCACTGTTTCTGCAAAGAGCTGAAATAGCTGAAGTGCCTGTGGGTAAAAGTCCCTATAATCAGATGGATTAATTAACAGGCCCACAAGATCTAGGCTTAGAGCCCCCTGAAAGAGAAGGCCCCCACCCATTCTGGAAACTCCTTTGGCTGCTATTTTTCTGTAAGCTCAGCTGAATCACCACAGACAGCACCAGTGGTATCATGTTGGCTCCTGGAGAAACTGTGCCATCATGGTCATAAAAAGAGGGATGCAAGGCCATCCTAACCCCACAGAGAGTGCTCATATTGGCAGTGTTCTAATGGAGGTGGTGGTCAGTATAGTTATTTTTGGGACCTCTGCTTTTGAGTCAAGGGCCCTAAGAATCCTTAATCTATCCTTGTTCAGGTTGAGCATTGTTATCTATTATTTCCTAAAAGAACCAAAATCTCTGAGTCTCTGCTTGGGTAGAGTAGGGGCTAAAAGAGTTGGGTTGCATAAGCAATGGTAGTATGCATCAGAAAGACAACAGGAGAGACAATGACGCTACCAATGCCTTGGATTATTGGCAATGACTTAGGCCAGCCTCCACCTGCTATACCTCCTCTGCCCATGCCTCACAGAACAGCTCCCCCTGGTCCTGGCAGATGTTATGTAGGACACAGGCTGTGACAATGACCCAGGGGGAATTATAATTTCCTATCAGAAGCTGATGCAAGATTTTTCTGCTGTGCAATGTGAATGATTTATTCAGGGGGAAAAAAAAAACTTAACTTCATAAGCTGTCAAGCCTGTTACCTTCTGAATGACTTCAAACAAACAACACACCTTTCCCCCCTTTAAGATACCGTACTTACATACAGCTAACTTACATACCAGATCTCACAGGTTTATTAAGGATCAGTACCTGGATGTGAAACATCCAGTGAACACCTATGTGCTTTCAGAAGAATTGCTACTTATATATTTCCCCGCCTTAAGGCACTGCCAAGACAGATGTCCTGCTTGGTATTATGAGATGCTCTACAACTACAGAAGCTAACTTGTAAGTGAGGCACGAAGCCTCATTTCAGTTCTTGTCAACTTAAAATATCATAAAGACAGCAGTGTCAAGTCTTAAGTAGGTGTGCATTCTGACCATTTATATGTCTCTAGCAGTTGCTGTGGGAGATGGAGCTCCTCTTCACTTCTTGGCTCAAACTATTGAGTAGTGCTGGAATGCTCTGCTCACCTCATCTGCACTGAATAGTCAAAACTTGTACTGAGGAACTTATTTACAGCTCATTTCATGCTTGTGATGCAGCTGAGAACACTTCTGACCCTGAGCTGCAATAACAACCTTTCAAAGTTCAAAATTAGATTTGCTTACAAAGGCCTTGGTAACAATACCACTCAGAGAACATAGCATAGAATGAGAAGGTCTTTTAACAGTGCTGATGTATTGCCATTTTTAACAAGGACCTCTTTCACTTTACTCAGTCAAGAACCTAAGCCTCTGGTGCTTTTCACCTAAAAGTATCTCTTCCACCCATGTGTATGTGGGTTGAAGTACACATATTGTTTGCCTGTGAATTTAAATTTGTGAATGTTAATCCCAAATGCTCTGAAAGTTGGGATGCTAGGTTTCAAGTATTTGGAATGCTATTTTGGGATGCTAGGCTCCAAGTAAATGGGGATAGTGCTTGTATTAATTATTGTTAAACAACATGCTTCCTTTAAAAACATGGAGTATATGTCACTGGCTTTAGTGTTGTCCTCTTGATTGTCACACAGCAGTATGAAATAGGCAGGCTCTGTAGACTGGCAGAACTGCAGCTTTTGATTAAGAACTAGAAATGTAACTGACAATTTCGTGGGGCCATCTATAATTATATCAACTTAGGATATTGCCCAAGATATTACCCAGGATCTACTAACAAGGGGTCGAAAATATTCAGCTGGGCCCAGAATGCAAACTCTACGAGCCCCATCAGCCAATACTGCAAATACCTCTTCCATCATTCACAGAAAATATCTACGTTAGCCTATATCACCTTCTTCTTATACCCTTATCCTGGTGACTACAGCCTTCTTCTTACCTCCTCCAAAGTGCCCAGTAGTTCTGCTCCCCGTTTCCAAGGACCACAAGGAGTTATGCCAACAATAGTAGGAGAAGAAGGAAGGACAAACCCTCATTGTTTGTCTTTTCCTCTGCTGCAAGGATTTGAGGAACGTTTTTTTATGCATCTTGTGACTTCTGGCTTAGGTCAGGAAGCTTCTGTCACAGAAGGCCTTAGTATACATGGATTATGTCATGCCCTGCTAGTCCTGCATTATATATCTGCTGCTCCACAAACACTGTTCATTTTTAAACTGTAAAGATTACTCAGTATTCAGGTGAAAACATCTTCAGACAGTAGTTTGGCTGAAGCTAGGAGACCAAGCTTTCTTCAACCTCTGACCATCCCAGGCCTTTGAATGCTGAAAGTTGTGAGAAGAGCAAGGGATGGATCAGCCTGGAAAGGCCCTGCTTACATGCTGTTCTTGTTACCATCCATTTTCTGGAGAATGAAAAAATAAGTAGTGACCATCTATTACTGGGTACTCTGCTGGGCTGAAGGGCAAGAGTTTCCTGTACAGTCTGAGATACTTAATCAGCCCTGAAAGCTTTGTTTTGATGGTAATTTTGGCCACTTGATTCTAAGTGCTGAGGCTATGGACTCATGAACTCAGTTACATTCTCTGACTTGCTACTTGCCTCTAGCTGCAGTTAGTTTGAAGGGCATGTTAGAGTGAACAAGTGTTTTGTGAAGGTTTTTGCTTTGCTTTCTCCTCATGTGGCTGCTGGAAAGAGTGGCAAAAGCAGTACAGAGAGGTAGGGGACATCCAGCTTCTTTTGAATGAATACCCTTTCCAATTTCTTCTTCACATCAGCAGTTCCCTGCATATTTTATATATGCAAGAGTATTATTTCTCATGGAGAATCAGGCTGAAGGGAATTCTCCCTGGGTCAGCAACAGCAGGACAGTGGACTGGGGGCCTGTATGGAGGGTTCGATTTGCAGAAATTAGTAAACAAACAACAAAAATTCATTACTGATTTTACCTTTTACTAGATTGCTCGTGTGTCCTCTTTCTACAAAGGTTTGCCTGGACTATTTAGACTCTAACATTTTCTGCTTTATTTTTGTATGACATCTTGAGCAGTGGATGCCCATCTACTGAGTGAGGTCTCTCTATTTTTCTATTGTTGTTGTTTCTTTACTATAGTTGGCATAGTCGCAAATTTTATGTGGATGGTGAGAAAAGCCATGATGGGTGCCATCTTTTTTTAATGGGAGTTTAACAGATGTAAAAGGCTTTCAGTAATCTTATCCTATTTAGAACTTAAGTTGTCTGAGATACATGTGTCTCCACTGATACTTCAAAGTCCTTCACTCAGGGCCTTTCTCTGTGCTCCAGTGATAACAAACCTTGACAGAGACTTGCAACCACACAGATAAAGCTCAGGAATTACAGCAAAATACGGATTTTGATAGATTTCAAGGATGTTCCCCTCCAGACAATAATACATCATGCTGATAACTCTGTGAGGACATCTCTGCAGTAGCTATTTGTCTCCTGTTTCCTGGACATTGTGACAGGAATATAGACTACGTTTCTTGAAAAAAAAAAAAAAAGAGCCAGGCACCTGACTTTAAAAACTTGTAGAACTCTGTTAGAAGTGTTAAAGTCATTATTGTCAGTCCAGAAATCTACAAGGTGTTCATGAATCCAAACGTGAAACAGCTGTAGGCACACTGGGTGGGCAAGGGCAGGCCCCAAGGCCTCTAGAGAACTCAAGGTGCTGTGAGCAGGACCAGAAGGCAAATTCAGTCCTAATAAAGGCAGAGCTCCTGGGGACAGAAAGTTAAGAGTTTGGAGCTGCCCCACTGCAGTGTAGTGGATTTGTTTCCTCTTTACTCTTTTCCTGAGACCACTCTCTCCTCTAATCTTGTGTCCCTAGTAGATACAGGGAAAGTTGGGAACTGAGACAGGAGCAGTTGGGGAGGTGGTAGCTCTCTGCTGTAAGGAAGTGGGCTGCTGCTAATAGAGCTGGGGAATGACTGTAACCAAATCACTTTTTAAACACTGTCTTAGAAGCAAGCTAATATTGCTGCACCTTTGCCAGACAACAGCAGATTTTGATGCCTTTCAGGTCAGGTTCCAGGTGGAGAATAAATCCATGACATGGACATGTGCTATTTCCTAGTGGAATTGGTTTGTTCATAAAAAGTACCCAAGCCCTATTTCCTTGAACTGGGTTGTCAGAGATCGCATACTGGTAAAACCATTGTGAGAAAACCTCAGCTAAGACATCATGGGGTCCATCCAGGCTGTTTCCTTTAGACCAGAGGCAGGCAATTATTTTGGGCAGATGACTGCTTACTGAGTTTTGGCCAGCCATTGAGGGCCGCATGACAGGCAGCCCAGGGCAGATAAATATTAATTTTCTAAATTTTTTAGGGGCCCTGCTGGCTGGATAGAATGGCTTGGCAGGCCGTTTCCAGCCCCTGGGCCGCATTTTGCCCACCACTGCTTTAGATTCTGCTGACATCATACAGCTTCACATACAGTCCCTTGTCAGCAGGTACTGACAGAGGTCTGAGTTATCATGAATCAGGAACTTCTTACATTAGGCCTTGGTCAGTCTATAATTATCTCTTTATCCACCACTCTCCTTTTCCCCCTCTACTTTCTTTCTCTTTACACCTGATGGAAAAAGCTGCTTAGCAAGAATTCCAGGGCGTCCCAGGGTAGTTTAGTCTTTAAATCTCCTCTTACGGAGCTGTTCTGGAACCCAAAGGTAGCTTTGAGGTTTAACAGAGTTGCTAGCTTTCATGGCTTTTTCTCAGGTGATGGGATTGCTAGCACTGTGGAAAGTTTGCAGGCAATAGGAAACACTCACAGAATTCCAACCAAGCTTGGCCGAGTCCCTTCTTCCAAAATGGTGCCTGCCCTATTTATTGAGTTATGGAGCAGGCAGAGTCCTCCCTTGCCCCACCTCAAGGAGGGCCTACTCTTTATAGGCCTTCTTATTTCAAGCAAAAGTTATACTCCTTTGTGTTACTTAGACTTACCTACAAGCAGGGACAGACCCAGGATTTGGCAAATGAGGGTGCAGGACCCCTGCTCCCAGTCTCCTCCACATATTGGTGCATACAGAATGAAATGTGAGAGCCTCTTCAAAATGTTTAAGTTCCCAAAGCAGGTAAGAATTCCCCATCCCTTCCTCTCTCCTTCCCCTGCTTCTCTGCCTGCCATTGCTGCTTTCCTCACTGTCCTGGGAGCAGGAGAAGCTTCAAAGCCACTCCTCACCACTCCAGCCAGTGGCCTGGGCTCAGCAACAGTGATAGCAACAGAGATGGGCAGGGGGTTGGGTTCCCCCTCTCTGCCTGGCCCCAAGAGCAGGTGCAAGAGGGACAATCCTTCCCACCCATTGCCCGCCACTGCCACTGTTACTGTTCCCAGCTGAACCCTGCCCCCATATAGCCTGGCTGGAGGGGGAGGGGGTGGAGAGGGGAAGGAGAAGGGACTAAAGCCCGCAGAAGTTCCTGTGGTACAGTCCAATCCAAAAGGGGCATGCATCCACCCACTGCACCTGCTATGGGTCCACCTCTTCCCATAGATTCCAATAGAAATATACATGTGCCAAAAAGTACCATGTTTACACAAATCCAAGATTAGTTCTTTTTCTCCTTATCCAGCATGAGGGAAAAAGCCCCTGGTCCTGGATTTGAGTACAAAGTGGAGGGAGGGTGGTGGTGGCAGGTGGCTGCTGTGGCTCTGACTTCAGCCCTGAGCCTGCCCCCCCAACCCTCAGCCTCTGCCCCCTCCCTTACTTCTTACTCTAAGATGCGGGTTTGGCTCTGGCTCCATTCCTTCCTGGGGCCCAGAGCACAGAGAAACTCTCTCCTTTGCCTGGCCAGTCAGCAACAGTGGCAGCTCCAACCCCCAGGATGCTGCTGCATATCTGGGCATGGGCCATATTTCCATGTGCTCCATGCGTGGGAGGGAATGGAGTTGGAGCTGCATCTGACAATAATGGTGGGGGGAAGAGGCGGTAGAAACCAGTGAGGGGCATAGGGTGCAGAAGGCAGAGGCTGCAGACAGCAGGCATGGGGGCAGAGGTGATGGGGCAGATGCTGGGGGTGCAGGCACAAGTGGGGTAGGCAACAGGGGGAAGAAGTGACCAGTGGGGCAGAGGGCAAGGGAGCCATCTGCCCCGCCCCAGCTTCCTGCTTTTGTTTCACTGCTTTCCATGCTGCAGCTGTAAGGACATGAATTTAAAACAGTGTCTCCCAACCTCGGGGCACGACCCAACTCAGGGCTGTAGGGGGTCTGCCACTCGCTCTGCTCCTCCTGCCTGTGGGGGGTTCTCCTGCTGCATGGTCTGCATGGCTCTTGCCCCCCATGATCCCAGCCCAGCCTGGGCACGACTGGCACCACCGAGCATAAGTGAGTCCGTGGCGGGGGTTGCAATCTGGATTTAGGGTTGAAGCAAAAAAAGGTTGGGAGCCACTGATTTAAGACGACCCTCCGATAATTAGATTCTATACATAGAATCATACAGAAGTAAGACCCCATAGATCACGTAGTGGAACCCCCTGCCTGAGGCAGCATCATCCCTATCCAAACCACCCTGTACAATCAATCATCGAACCTCTTAGTAAATCGACTGCTAATCCTGACACAACACAAGACATAGCAATTTAACCTGCCACAGGAAAAGCAGGGTGACCAAGGTCCACAGCAGCCAGTGTCCTGTTTCAGTGAAAGGTTGTTAATATATGCTCAAGAGATCCCAGGTAGAGGGCCGCGCCTGCTGCTTGAGAGGAAGACAAAGCCCCCCACAGTCTGTACCAGTCTGACTATGGGGTAAAATTCCTTTCTGAGCCCAAATATGGCAATTGGTTTGACTCTGAGTGGAAGGGCAAGACCCTCTAGCCAGGAACCTCTGAGTTTAAGTCCCAGCAGGAGTACTGAAATACCCTAGTCAACATCCCCAGCTTTGGCTGCAGCCAATACCCAGTGCCTCTGAAGATAGCTAAAAAACCCTCCCCTGACACATGGCAGAAAGGGTTGGGGGGAGGGGGGGTTTGAACAGAATTCCATGTCCCCCCCCAGCCCAATGGGGCAACCAGCAAAGCCCAGAAGCATGGGAAATGCCCGTAATACAATATAGCCATAGCCATGCTTCTATCATCCTTGACCAGTGGCTGTCCAAGCTGTTCTTAAACACCTCCAGTCAGGGCCAGAGTAACGCATAGGGAAACTAGGCACATGCCTAGGGCCCTGAGCTGTGGGGGCTCCAGTCCTTCCCTCAGCAGTGGCAGTGCAAATGGTCCCATCTGCCTCCCTTCCCTTCCCTCCCCCTCCCCTCCCCTCCCCTCTCCTCCCTTCCCCTCTGCTGGTCTCACTGCTACGGCAGCTGCTTCCTAGCAGTGGCTCCAAGCCCTGCTCCCTGCAGGTGGCAGCACTGGGGAGGGGGTCTCAACTTGCCTGAGACCCACATTGTTTGCCTAAGGCCCACTAAAGGGTTAATCCAGCCCTGCCTCCAGTAATGGAGAGTTCACAGCTTCCCTCAGCCGTCTTCCACTGCCTCATTGTTCTAATAGTGTCTGGCTCTCTACCTGGGATCTCTTGAGTGTTTATTAACAGCCTTTTACACAACTAGGATATCGGCTGCTGTGGTCCTCCTACTCCCTTTAGAAGCTCCCAGCCCTCCAGAATGTTTTTATCCTTCTCTCTATCTTCCCATGAAATCATGCCTATCAACTTCTTGAGCTGGGTGAAATCTACCTTTTTGAAATCTAACTTAATTTTTTACTGCCCTCATGGTTTTACCATCTCAGGATTGGGAAATCATACAATGATCTCTTCCTCCCAAGTTGCCCATCATCTTCACATCTTCCACATGTTCTTCCTTTTTAATCAGGACAAAATCTAAAATAGATTATTCCCTAGTTGTATCCTCAAACTTCTAGAATGCAAAGTTGTCCTCCATAAAAGTTGGAAAGTTGCTCAACATTTTATGTTTGGTTGTTCTGTTCTTCCACCAGATATGCAGAAAACTAAAGTCTCCCATCAGTTCCATTCCATACTTTTTGGATATTTTTGTCAATTTCTTGAAGAAAGCCTCATACATCTCTTATTCCTGATTTGGTGGTCTATAATAAATCCCTATCATTTTATTGGGTTCATCTTCACCCTAAAGCTTTCTGCTCTGCTCTTTTCTTTTTCCTGAACCAGGGAACAAGCGTATGTGTTTTTGAGATACAAGGTGACACTACCACCTTTTCTCCCAAACTTATCCTTCCAAAACAAAGTATAGCCCTTCATGTTGACATTCCAGTCATAAAATCTCCAGCCATAAAAGTGGGCTCTGCAAAAATCAATCAGATCATAATCCTTTTCACAAGCTGAAATTTCCAGCTCCTATTTTTTATTCCCTATACTTCTGTCATTGTATAGATATCAGGTGCACATCGATGGCAGGCAGAAGAACCGCGTCCTGGACTCCAGCCTCACGATCCAGGGCCAGGTTATGAGGCACCTGCGCGACGGTGAGGCCTACTGCCACCTGGGGACGCCCACCGGCCACCGGGCCAAGCAGATGCTGGAGGAAACCATCAATGGGATCGTGCAGGAGGCCCACAAGCTGCACTCATCCCTGCTGGTCCCCTGGCAGAAGGTTGACACAGTGAACACCTTCCTCATCCCCCGTGTCGTGTTCGTCCTGAGAGGCTTGGCGGTCCCCAAGACCCCAAGCCGGCGGCTGCTCAAGAAGTGGCTGTGCCTGCCGGTATGGGCCAGCAATGAGGTCCTGCACATCCCCTACCAGCAGGGAGGCACCAACGTCCCCCGCATGGGAGACCTCTGCGACCACGGTGGTCACCCATGCCTTCTGCCTCCTGACCTGCCCGGACACAACAGTAAGTATCATCACCACCAGCACCCTCGAGGAGACTGCCCACAAGAGCATCACAAGGCAGCCGACTGGACGAGACTTGGCCACCTTCCTCAGTGGCTCGCTGGAGGTGAGTTCAGCTGAGACGGTGGGGACTTTGCCTCACTGTGGAGCTGAGCCCGCAATGCCACATGCCACCTCGGGAAACACATCGGCTGTGCCTGCACCTGGACCGAGGAGCACCGGGAGCTGGGAGTCTCCCTGCAACCAGCCCCACACGCCGACTGCATCACCGTGATACCCTGCACAAGGACTTTCCTGGAGAGGTTCCTGAAGGACGCCATCCGAAACAAGTACAACAGCGACCTGAGGGCCAAACCTGACCACGGCAAGGTCTTCAACGTCACCTAAAAGTGGGATGCTAGCAACTACTTCATGCCCAATGGGAGGTTCATGCACTTCGTGGACTGGAGTTTCCTCCACTGAGCCCGCCTCAACTGCTTGCCTCTGAACGGGGCTGTGTGCTTCGGCCACCGGGACAAGAGATGCCGATGGTGCATCTATACGGCAGAGACCCTCCACCACGTGCTGTGCATCTGCAAGCTGCACACCAGAGCCTGGCAGCTTCACCACAACACTGTCCAGGATTGCCTGGTGAGTGCCATCCCGGCCGCGGCAGGGGAGATCTCCCTGAACCACACTGTCCCGGGCTGTGAGAGCCAGATGCAACCTGACATAGTCATCACCAATGAAGAAGCCAAGAAGGTTGTGATCGTGGACATCAGCATCCCATTCAGGAACCAGTGCCAAACCATCATCGACGCCCGGGCTCACAAGCGGGAGAAGTACGCCCCGCTGGCCAACACCCTGAGGGGCCCTGGCTATGACATGATGGTCAACAAGCTCATCGTGAGAACGCTCAGAGCCTGGGACCCCAGCAACAAAAGCGTCTTGCGTGCCTGCTGCATCTCGTGTCACTACGCCAAGCTGATGTGCTGCCGCAAGGTGTCCGACACCACCCGTTGGACCTGCGACATCTACATGGAACACATCATGGGCCACTGCCAGTACTCTGACCCCACCAGATGAGCTGCTGCCGGACCGGACCCGGAGGGGACAGCCTGAACCGCGCCCCCCCATGCCAGACGGACCTTCTCTTCACTCCGAGAGGATTCTTTGACCACAGGTGACCCCGCTTCACCCGAAGAAGACCCCCGCGATGTGACTCTATATGGACTGAGGCACTTCCTTCGAACCACTTCATCCACCATTGCGGACCATTGTAACGGGTTTGTGTGTATCTATCTCCTTTCTCTCTCAGCTTTGTGAAGCCTCTCCCTTCCCTTCCCCCTTCCCTCCATTCCCCATCCCTGGGCTTAGCTGGCTAACATTGTATCTCCTGTAGCCTAGTTGCGTTCCCCTCCTCACCCCCATCCCCCTCTTGTTAGTCCCTTGCTCGGGTGATCTGTATTTCCCTATCAGCTTTGTCATCTTTTTTTCTGGATTCCCAATCCTAAACATTTACTAATAAAAGTCAATCTGCATTTTGATCTTCTTGCTTCCCTTTTGTACCACTTGTTGCTGTCTTGTGGCTCCTTAGGCCTTTATCAAAGTTGATCTGCCTCTTTTTGGTCCTTTCCCATCTGGATTGTTTTTCTCTGTTGCTGGAGGATTTTGATCACCATCCCCTGTGGAACCTAGTTTAAAACTGTCCTTATTAGGTTGGCCAAATGATGCCCAAAGATGGTCTTTCCATAGTTTCATAGTAGCTAGGGTCAGGAGGGACCTGAACAGGTCATCTAGCCTGACCCCCTGCCACAGGCAGGAATGAATGCTGGTTCATAAGACCCCAGACAGGTGAACATCCAACCTCCTCTTGAATTTGTCCAAGGTAGGGGCAAGGACCACTTCCCTGGGAAGTTGGTTCCAGATTTTGGCCACCCAAACTGTAAAAAATTGCCTTCTGATCTCTAACCTAAACCTATTCTCCATCAGCTTATTACCAATTGTTCCTCATCACCCCAGGTGGTGCTGGGGAGAAAAGGGCTTTACCTATTTGCTGTTGGTCTCCCCTGATGAGTTGTAGGCAGCCACCAGGTCCCCCCTCAGCCTCCTCTTGCTAAGGCTGAACAGGTTCAGGTCCCTCAGTCTTTCCTCTTAGGGGCTGTCCTTCTGCCCTCTCACCAAATGGGTGGCCCTCCTCTGAACCCTCTCCAGGCTGGCCACATCCATCCATCCAGGTGGTACTCCAACTGCAGCCTGATCAAAGTTGCATAGAGGGGGAGTATCTCCTCTCTGGACTGGCTTGAGATGTATCTTTGGATGCAGGACAAGGTATGGCTGGCACTGTTGGCTGCAGTCTGGCATTGGCGGCTCATGTTCATCTTGGAGTCAATAATGACTCCAAGATCCCATTCCGTCTCTGTGCTTTCAAGGAGGGAACTCCCCAGCTTGTATGTATGCTGTGGATTCCTTCTCCCAAGGTGGAGCACCCTGCATTTGTCTATGTTGAACCCCATCCTATTCTCATCTGCCCACTTTTGTAGCCTGTCTAAATCTATTTGCAGTCTCTCTCTCCCTTTAAGTGTGTCCACCTTGCCCCACCTCTTAGTGTCATCAGCAAACTTGGACAGCGTGCTTTCCACCCCCTTGTCCGAGTCGCTGATGAAGATGTTTGTCACGGAGCGGGCCCTAGGAGCGGCCGTGATCTCCCTAGTGCCCTCTACTGTGCCAAGTTAACTGTTTAGCACCCTCAGTCTCGCCCGCCATGTCTTGGTGTTATATATCTTTTAAGGGAGGATGCCTTACTGTTCCCTATGACACAGTGCTCTGTTCATCCTGGCCCCTATCCTATGAGGGGTGACCTGGTGCGCCCCAGCCTTATGGGCTACGCATGCATCCAACCTCCCTTTTAGCATGCCCCAAGTTTCGCAGATGTACCGGATGTTGACCGATCAGTTTACTCTCTGTGCCCTGACTGGCGCTCTTGGGCTTGCCACGCAACTGGTGCCTCCCGCAGGCGCTCTGGCCTTGTCACTCAACAGGCGTCCTGGCTAAAGCCCCTGGGCTTGTCAGGCAACCAGCGCCCTTACTGGTGCTCCCGAGCTTGTCACGCAACTTGCGCCCTTTTACCAGTTCCCCTGTATTTGCTAGCCCACTCAGGCCTGCTCACTATGCTTGCTCCTTTAAGTTTCTTGCTAAGCCCGCCTCTCTGGGCTTGTCTGTACACTCACCCTGCTGGGCTTCTCAATAAGTTTGGCCCTGCTGGGGCTTCTCCCAGATAGGTAGTTCCCCACTAGGGTCTGTCTCACCATGGTCACCGCGGGTCCCCCCGTAGGGTTTGTCTCTGCGCTCCCCACGTTTTTGCCCCGACTGAGCTTCTCCGCGGTCACCGCGCGCTTCCCCACAGGTGCTACCCTGCTGGGGTTTTGTCACCCGCCTCCCACAGTAAGTTCCCCTCACTGGGGTCTCGTGCCCCCTCTGGGGCCTGTCCTGCGCTTCTCGCGCTACTCGCCCTCTCTGGGGACTGTCCCGCACTTCTCGCGCTTTCCTGCCCACACTGGGGCCTTCTCACAATGGGGCTCAGGCGGCCTCCGTCTTATCTGGCCCCAGACCCCTTTCCCGGGTCCTATGCCCTACTGGGCAAAATACCACCCTCATGGGCTGGGGTCTCAACACCCCACACACTGCGCCTCTCCAGCGCTCACCCGCCGTGCCAGCTGTGGCACCAATCGCTGTGCCCTCGCTGGCACTGCTTGCTGTGCCCTTACTGGGCACCAGGAACCCCCGAGCTACTGGGGAGCTCCCATGAGGCCTCCTCGCACCCCTACAGCCTCACCCAGTCCTCCGGTGTAATGATAACAAACTAGCAACATAAAGCCCTGAGCCAACTGGCTACAACCCAAAAGAAGCCACCTGTTTAGGTTACTAAACTGTGCACCACCTAGGCGCTCCCTCACCTCTCTGCCAGGGTTCTCTTCACCCCCTCTCATCATTATATGAATGCTGGAGCACTCTGGCTTCTCTGCTTAACTCTGGTCCACTCGGCTCTGCTCTGCGGCAGCAGAGCTTCTGCTCCTTGGGCTGCCAGAGGGGAACTGTCTCAGGCCTCAGCCTTGTGTGTTTATATAGGCTAGGCCCTGCCCCCTGGCAGTCAGCTGACCCACTCAGTTGCTTAGGCAACCCCCGGCTGTGCTGCCCTATGAATTGGCAGCTAAGCCCGCATCTCCATCACTAGTAGCGAGCACCCTAGTGCGCTGCTACAATGTTAAACAGTTCGGGCCTGAGGACCAAGCCCTGGGGTATCCCACTGCTCACATCTCACCAGGTTGAGTACAACCTGTCCACCACTACTCTCTGGGTGTGCCCCGTGAGCCAATTTTTTACCATCCAACTGTGTAGGCATCAATGCCACAGTCGCTTAATTTATTGATGAGGATGGGGTGAGAGACAGTGTCAAAGACCTTCTTAAAGTCTAGTCTTGGTTCTTGTCTTGGTGAAATTTGCTATGCAATGTATAAGGCATTGTCATATATTGGTGGTATCTGTATGCCTCTGCCTGTGACAGGGCAGAATTTCTGAAGATGTAAAACAGAATGAAAATACATTAGCATTACAAAGGATAATGGTCTCCTTGGTTTGGTTCACTACTTCAAGTGCAAATTCACAAAGATAAGAACCACAGAGACTAGCTTAGTATTGCTGAGGTGGGAGATCATGTGTGTTAAAACAGTTATGATGATGAAATATAAAGATGTTTCAAGAATAAATGCATTTTTACACACAGTAATACAAAACACTATCAAAGCCACACATCTCCTCCATGTATGACACAAAAAAGGAGGACCACAATTAAATGGGGAAAAACAGCCTCTCCTCCTCACCACTGCTTGGCCCTTCTTGCTCCTCTGCACTGACACTGCTGCCCTGTAGCAGTCATGACAGTGGAGAGGAGCTGCAGGGCAGCCCAGGCATGGGCTCCAGGCTGTTGTAACCCAGAAGTGGTGAGGGCCCATTTCCCCCACACCAAGCAACAGCTTCTGCCCAGCTGCTGCTGCTCAGCATGGGTGGGTGGTCTGGAGCAGATGTGGGGTGGGGTGGGAACTGTGGATGCAGGTTCTGCCTGGTCCACTACAGCTGGGGTGAGGCCAGGGGTGGAGCTGGGGCTGTGCACTGTTGGCAGTGGTGGGGAGGAGCTGCAGGGCCATGCAGGTTCTGGGATGTTGTAAGGGAGTGGGTACTGACCGGCCCATGGTAACTCCTCAGAACTGCCTATGTGGCCTGTGGGCCCAAACAATTGCCCACCCCTGCCTTAAGGTGATCAGTGCCCCAGGCTAGAAGGGCCATACTTAGTGTCTGAAGCCAGGACAGGGGTTTGGTACAGTTTGAAATAAAACTATAGACTAGGAGAAGACAAAGACTCACTTTGGGACTCTAAGGCAGCCTCCCTTGCTCCCAGTCAAATATTACCAGAAAGGTGTGGCAGGTGAGAGAGTAAATGGGAGGGTATCTAAAGCACCAGAGCAAGGCAACAGTGGCAAGGCCACCAGAAGGCATCAGAGCTACCCTTGGGGCCCCATTTCTATTACATCTGGCAAAAACTAGTGAGAAACTCACTGTGCTTTACTATTGCTTGTGCTTTCAGGTAATGGCCACGTAGTTGTACACAAATGTCAAGGAATTTCATGGTCCTTTAAGCCTTTGCAGAAGATCAAAGGTAGGCTGCTTCATTTCACCCCTTTCATCTCACACTAACAAAACTCCTCTCCCTATGGTGAAAATGTTGGCAGTTGCATCCAATTCCTGTTGAAATCATGGTATGGAGCTATTGGAACACAATTGTGTCTAGGCAATGTTAGCATCACACTGGTCTCAGGTCAGCTCTTTGATTGTTACTGTCCACATAGATTTTCCTGTCAATTATATCACTCCTCTGTTTTCTTGTTTAAATTCAAAGGACTGTGTTGCAATTTTCCTGTGGATGGCTGGTATTCATTTTAAGCAGTAGAGGTGTTCTTAAGCTTTTGGTGTCTTTGGGAACAATATGATCCCCTTAACTTTTCAAAACACTGTGCAGGGTTTTAACCATGTTACTCTCATTAAAATCATGGCAGCTATATGACAAAATTCCATGTGCCACTTTGCATACTGAAATGACTGTGTGCCTCTTCTTATGGGAGAGATTTTCAAATTTGACAGTTTTTAAGTGCATTTTCTAAAAGAATCACCATGGACGTTAGCAGCCTATATACCAACATCCCACACCAGAATGGCATCCAAGCCTGCCTTACATATCTACAGGAGCAAGATTACAACTCAGAGTACAGAATCAAAGATATTACTGATCTTATACACTTCATCCTCACACACAACTTCACTTTTAATAACCAACACTTCCTTCACATGATGGGAACAGCTATGGGCATCAAAATGGCCCCACAGTATGCCAACATTTTTATGAGCCACCTGGAAGAAGACTTCTTCAAGGACTATGTTAGACCCCAACTCCATGTGGTGCCCAATGACTGGGGAGACGATGATCCATGGTTCCTGTTACTCATTAGCCAGAGCAAGCAGGGAGCAAACACCAGCACACATTGCTTGCAACAGCTTTATTTAGAATGGAGACAGCTTCGGGCCAGGTCCCAAAAAACCAACAAACTGGGGACCGGCCCTGAACATTAGTTCTTTTCACATTTTATACACCTGGTTCATAGAGATTAACATTCACTCTGCCTATGTTCCTCCTTTGGTTCCACCCATTTCTCCTCCCATCTCAAGCTCCACCTCTGTTCACTGTTTGCTTCCTTAGCCTATGTATTTCATTCATTTACATACCTCTCTGCTAAAAGTGTGTGCCTAAGACTTTGACCTCTGCTTCTTTCGGTCACATGTGGTTTCTTGTTGGTTCTTTCTGGTTTTCTTGCTGACTTCAGCACCATCTCCAAGGCCGTATTTCTGCTTTATCCCCTAATGATAACTGGTGGGCTGCATCCTATTTTTACACAACACATCATGCACTTTGCACCCTATCCTTTTGTTAAAAATGCACTTACTTAAGCATTTGCAAAGTTAGTTGCTTTTAATACATCATCCAGCCTTGTGACCAATCTGCCCTGTTGTCCCTGGATCATTCGGGTGGCCCTCCTCTGGACCCTCTCAATGTTGTCCACATACATCCTGAAGTGGGTCGCATAGAACTGGACACAGTACTCCAGCTGTGGCCTGACCAGTGTTGCATAGAAGGGGAGGATCACCTCCTTGGACCTGCTAGAGATGCATCTGTGGATGCATGACAAGGTCCGGTTAGCCCTTCCAACCATGACCTTGCCTTGTCGGCCCATGTTCATCTTGGAGTCAATAATGACTCCAAGATCCCTTTCTGCTTCTGTGCTTTCAAGAAGGGCATTTCACATCTTATAAGTGTGCTGCTGGTTACTACTGCCCAAGTGCAGCACCCTGCACTTGTCAATATTGAAGCATATCCTGTTTTTGTTAGTCCACCCCTGTAATCTATCCAAGTCTTGCTGCAGTCTTTCCCTCCCTACTAGCGTGCTCACCTCGCCCCAAATTTTGGTATCATCAGCAAATTTAAACAGGGTGCTTTTCACCCCATTGTCCAAATCGCTGATAAAGAGATTGAACAGCGTGGGCCCAAGGACCGAGCCCTGGGGGACTCCATTGCCCACTTCTCCCCAGGTCGAATATGACCCATCTGCCACCACCCTCTGAGTACGACCCTTCAGCCAATCTGCAATCTATCTGACTGTGTAGGCATCAATGCCACAGTCACCCAATTTTTTAATGAGGATGGGGTGGGAGACAGTGTCAAAGGCCTTGCTGAAGTCCAGAAAGATTACATCCACGGCAACACCTGCATCCAAGGCTTTTGTGACCTGATCATAAAAGGCAATCAGGTTGGTCTGACATGACCTGCCCCTAATGAACCCATGCTGGTTGAGCATCATCTCTGAGGCTGGCCCATCACAGATGTGCTCCATGATGATCTTCTCAAAGAGTTTCCCTAGGACTGAGGTAAGCCTGACGGGCTTATAGTTGCCCGGGTCCTCCCTTCTCCCTTTTTTAAAGATGGGGACCATGTTGGCTATCTTCCAATCATCCAGCACCTGGCCCGAGCACCATGAGCTCTCATAAAGCTGTGCCAAGGGCCCTGCAATAACCCCTGCTAGCTCCCTCAACACCCTGAGGTGGAGAGCATCTGGACCCGCTGATTTGAACACATCCAGCCCCTCCAGAAGTTCTCTGACCCAGTCCTCCCCAACCTGAGGTCTGGAGGCATTCCCCTTGAGTCCGTCTTGCATCACAGTGGGGAAGTCCCGGTCCCTGCCCAAGGAAACAGAGGTGAAGAATTGGTTAAAGAGGTCTGCTTTCTCCTTTGGTGCAACCACCCAATTGCCCAGAGGATCTTGCAGGGGCCCCACATTTCCTGGTGCTTTCTTCATTGTCCCTATGTATTTGAAAAAGGACTTTTTATTATCTTTGATTTTGGACGCAAGTCCTAGCTCTATGTTCGCCTTAGCTTTCCTGACAGCCCCCCTACAGGCCTGAGCAGAGGAGGTATACTCCTCTTTGGAGATAGCACCCAAAGGTGTACACTGCCTTTTTGGCAATCAGGCATTTCAGTACACCCTTGGTGAGCCAGGGGGGATTTCACGCACTCCTGCCCCCCTTGCTTTTTGTTGGGATGGTAACCCCTTGGGCCCTGATTATCGTCTCCTTAAGGAACGACCACTCATCTTGGGCACTGAGTTCCCCTGCCCTTGAGAACCCCAGCTCCTCTCCCCCTAATCTCAGCTCATTGAAGTTGGCCCTCTTGAAGTCTAGGGCTACTGCCTTGCTGCTGGCCCTTGACACCCTGCACTGGATAGTGTATTCCAGCAAGCGATGATAGCTATCACCCAGGTGGTCAAGGACCTGGAGGCCCCTTACCAGGTTGTTGCCTGTGGTCAGGACCAGGTCCAACAAGGCATTTCCTCTGGTGAGACTGTGCACCTCCTGAATTAAGTGGAGGTCCTGTATCTAGGCCAGGAACCTCCTGGAACGGTTCGACCTGGCTGACTGTTCCTCCTAGCAGATGTCTGGGTAATTTAAATCACCCAGGACAACTACATCCCTTGCCTTAAATACCTCTGCAAGCTGGCCCGAAAATTTCTGGTCCAGTTCCTCCCCTTGGTTGGAGGTTCTGTAGTAGACCCCCACCGTTAGATCTCTCTCCCCATGGCCCCCTTGTATCTTGATCCAGAGCAGTTCAGCTTGCCCCTCTGACCCCATTTTGCTGGCAGAGGGTGTGTATTGCTCCTTGACATAGAGCGCCACACCCCTGCCTTTCCTTCCTTTTCTATCCCGTCTATAAAGCCTATAGCCCCTAATGCTAACTGCCCAGTTGTGGGATGAATCCCACCAAGTTTCTGTAAGCCCTATTATGTCTGGGTCTGAACTGGCTATTCGGAGGGCAAGTTCCTCCTGCTTATTCCCCATACTACGAGCATTGGTATATAAGGCATTTAAGGCCCTGCCTAGCTGCGTGTGCCACCCCCCAATTTGGGAGACTGTTTGGACCCCTGTTTCTTACCTGGGCACTCCTAGCATTTTTTACCTGTCTTGCTCGGGTGGTGTCTCCTCATCTTCCTGTGGCCCCCTCCCCTGGCGATGCTAGTTTAAAGCTCACCGTACAAGATCAGCCAACCTGGAAGAGAAGACACGCTTGCCTTTAGGAGAGAGGTGAAGCCCATCCCACCCCAGCAAGCCCCCTGCCCAAAAGCATGGGTCATTATTAAAGAACCCAAGACCAGCCTGGTGGCACCAACTGCGTAAGCACTGGTTGACCTCGCTAATGTAGGCCTCGTGTCCGCCTACTTACTGGAAGAAGAGAGGAGAATACCACCTGCGCCTCCATCTCCTTAAGTTTGTCCCCCAGAGCCTTGAAATCCTTCATAATGCTGTCAGGGTTGCCCCTGGCCGTGTCATTCGTCCCCACATGGAAGACAACCATGGGGTACTGATCTGCAAGTCAGATGTAGACCGGGATCCTCTCCGTGATGTCTCTAACCCGAGCCCCAGACATGAAGCAGAGCTCCGGCATCATGGGATCAGGCCAACAGATGGGACCTTCCACTCCTCCTAGGATGGAGTCTCTGATGAAAAGTACCTGGTGTTTCTTCCTGCTGGTGTTTGCTCTCTGCCCATCCTTTACCATGTGGGGAGTGTCTTTCTCTGTCACAGCTGCCAGCGCATCAAACCTGTTTCCCAGGTGAACCTGGGGAGCTTCCACCACTCTAGGCCCAGCAGCTCTGGATTTGGACACCTTCTGCCACTCCTGCGTTGGGTGCGTCTCCTGTGGGGGCTGTACAGTGGGTGACCGGGCCTGCAGAGAACAGAAATAGGCATCAATTTCATCCTCTGAATCCCTGATCCACCTCAGCCTGCTCACCTCAGCCTGAAGCTCCCTCACCTGCTCCTCCAGGGCCCTAAGTTGTGCACAGGAGAGGCAGGCAAGGGGACCACCAGGCCCCCCTCCCAGGATCCCACTGAGCACCCCCCACAGACAGGGGGGCAAGGGGCCACTGACCCGGCCATGTGCTCTGTCTGGGTGAAAGCCTCAGAAGAGCCCATGGCAGGCAGCTGTGCCTGGGCGGGGCCCCTGGCAGCTGCGCTACATAGATTTCATAGATTTCATAGACATTAGGGCTGGAAGGGACCTCAGGAGATCATCGAGTCCAGCCCCCTGCCCAAAGGGCAGGAAGTCAGCTGGGGTCATAGGATCTCAGCAAGATAAGCATCCAATTTACTCTTGAAGGTGTTCAATGTAGGTGCTTGAGCCACCTCTGACTGGCAGACTGTTCCAGACCTTGGGGGCTAGGACAGTAAAGAAATTCTTCCTTATGCATCCAGCCTGAAACGGTCTTGCAGGAGTTTGTGACCATTCGACCTCATCATTCCTTGGGGCGCTCTGGTGAACAAACGTTTCCCCAGATCCTGGTGGTCACCCCGATAAACTTACAGGTGGCCATCAGATCACCCCTGAGACTGCGCTTTTCCAGGCTAACGAGTCCCATGGCTCTCAGCCTGTCATAAGGTCTGTTTTCCTGACCTGTGATCATGCGCGTGGCTCTTCTCTGGATTCTCTCAAGCTTCTTCACATCCTTTTTGAATTGTGGAGCCCAAAACTGGACGCAGTACTTCAGCTGAGGCCTCACCAAGGCCGAGTACAAGTGGAGAATGATGTCCCGGGATTTGCTTGAGAAGTATCTATGGATGCAAGCCAGTGTTTTGCTCACTTGACTTGCCGCAGCATTGCATTGCAGGCTCATGTTCACCTTGTGGTCAATGATGACCCCCAAGTCTCTTTCTTCCATAGTGCTAGCCAGGATACTGCAAGTTTTTCCTCCCAAGGTGGAGAACCTTGCATTTTTCAGTGTTACACACTATCAGGTTCTCATCCGCCCATTTGCTGAGCCTATCCAGGTCAGCCTGGATCACCTGCCTGTCTTCTAGCATGGATGCTTTGCCCCAAAGTTTGGTGTCATCGGCGAACTTGGCCAGTCCGCTTCTGACTCCAATGTCCACATGATTAATGAAGATGTTGAACAGTATGGGTCCAAGGACAGAGCCTTGGGGGACCCCACTGGTCACAGGACACCATGATGAGTGACTTCTGTCAATTGCTACCCTCTGGGTCTTACCACAGAGCCAATTTCCCAGCCAGTGGATTATGGTGCACCCAAGGCCACAGTTGGCCAGTTTCACCAAGAGGTGATCATGGGATACCAGATCAAAGGCTTTTTTGAAGTCCAGGTATATGACATCAATCTCTTTTTCCTTGTCTAGGTGATAGGTCACCAGGTGGTAGAAGGAAATGATTGGTCAAGCAAGACCTACCCGCAACAAACCTGTGCTGGCTATCCCTCAGGATGTTGGTGTCTGCCAGTCCATTAAGGATGGCCTCTTTAATAAACTTTTCAAAGGTCTTCCCCGTGATAGAAGTCAAGCTGATGGGTCTGTAGTTAGCCGGATCCACTTTCCTCCTTTTCTTGAAGATTGGCACCAGATTGGCCTTCTTCTAGTCTTCGGGCACTACACCAGAGCGCCAGGAGTTTTCAAAGATCTGTGCCAGAGGCTGGGCTACGACACTTGCCAGCTCCTTGAGTACCCTGGGGTGTAGATCGTCAGGGCCCGCTGACTTGAAGGAATCCAGCTTCTCAAGGTGTTCCTTCATGAGCTTGGCGTTGATGGGGGGCAGGGGATGTCCCTCACCTGGACCTCCCTGTCCTGTTGCGGGCATGGGCGTCCCATGGGACTGATTAAAGACCGACGCAAAGTACCCATTTAATAGGTTGGCTTTTTCCTGGGCGTCAGTTGTCAGTTGCCCCATCTAGTTCAGCAGGGGTCCAGTGTTGCTCTTGCTTTTCCTATGGCTCCCCACATATCTGAAAAAGGACTTGTTATTGTCCTTGATGCTCGAAGCTAGTTGGAGTTCAGTTGCAGCCTTGGCTTTGCTGGTTTGCTCCCTGCAGGACCGGACCAGTGCAGAATAATCCTCCTTGGAGGTGACTCCCATCCTTTGTAGGCTTTTCTTTTTAGCTTTAGGAGGTCTGCTAGGTCCCTGGGGAGCCGGGGGGCTGCTGTGCCCTTTTGCTGCCTTTGCTCCGAGGTGGAATAGACTTAACTTGTGCATTGAGGATCGCTTCCTTGAAGTGCAACCACTCTTCTTGAACTCCCCTCTCCATGGGGTCATGGTCCCTTACGGCCTGACTGACAAGCCTCCTGAGCTTGTCAAAGTTGGCTTTCCTGAAGTCGGCTTCCTGTGTTGCTGAGTGACTTGCCAGCTTTACAGCGGATGGTGAAGGTGATCAGCTCACCCAGCTTCCCGTCGGTCACTAGGTCGCCGATTAGGTCATCCCCAGTAGACAGTACCAGGTCGAGCAGCGCTTTGCCTCTTGTTGGCCCATAGACTTCTTGAGTCAGGCAGAGGTCATCCACACATGAGAGGGAGCTTTGTAACCGCTTGGATTTTGCTGAGTGATCCTCCGACGAGATGTCCAGGTAATTGAAGTCACCCATGACAACCATGGTCCTGGAGCATGCGGCCTCAGCCAGTTCCCAGGCGAACTCCTTGTCAAGCTCTTGACTTTGGGTGGGAGGTCTGCCCGCCTTACCCAAACGCCAGCCCTTGCATAGCATGCCTGTTTGCGCGCAGTGTTCGTGTGCACTGCCCATGCACGGCTCGGGAGTGCAGCTCCCTGCTGGGCGAGCTAAAAGGGCTCTGGAGGGCTTCCCGTCCAGATCTGCCTCAGCTGCACTGTACCCTCTGCCCCACTTACTTTAGGGGGAAATCAGCTGTTGCTGCCCCGGCCGCTGTCTCCTCTGCAGCTGCTGCCTTCGCTGCTGAGTTAAGGTGGGTACACGCACACCCTGCTCCCTCCGCTCCTGCTTCCCAACTACTTTGCCTAGCCCCCCAGGGAGCCATGAAACCGGAGCTGCACAAAAAGGTGTGCTTTTCTGCTGGCGCGTGAGTTAGTGCGGAGTTCGCGCAGGAGGGTGCGCAGGAGGGCCTGAGGCCCTGCCTGTGAACCCCCCAGGGTAGATAGTCCCAGCCATAGCCAGCCTACCAGAGGCATGACATGGATGGGCACACACTGTACCCCAAGGGTCCCCTCAGGCTCTATGGTCCCCCCTTGGGCACCTCGGGCACCTCAGAGACCACCACCCAGATGGAGCCCATGGTTCTGGGCTCCATGCAGATGGAGCCCCTGGCTCTTGGCTGCAGGGAATGATTGTCCCTTTTTCAGGCTGTGGGGCCCGGGAGTATGGCCATCTCCCTGTGTGGGGTCTGCTCCCTTTTGGGATCTCTGGCGCGCCAGCTGGAGGAGCTCCAGGCCACAGTCCAGAGACTGTGTGCCATCAGGGACTGTGAGCAGATTGACTCCTACTGCCAGGCCCTTCTACCCCGGGAGCCTAAGGGTAGACCACCGTCTTCCTCCAGGACAAAGGAGGACTCTGGGACCTCCCACTCTGTCCAGTCAGGGGCATGGACCAAGGTGGTCAAGGGCCCTAAGGCCCCACCGGAGCTTAGCAACAGGTACACACCTCTTGCTGCTCCAGCAGAGCCAGCTGAGTTGCCAGCTCCCACAGGCAATACAGGTTCAACTGCAGCTACCATCCCCGCTCTCCCCAAGACAAACCGCAAAGTGTTTGTTGTGGGAGGCTCCATCCTGAGGAGTCTGCTTTTTCCCAGGGGCATGCATCTGGGACATTGTGGAGAAGATCCCAAAGCTCCTCCAGCCCACAGACCACTATCCTATGCTCTTTATTCATGTGGGCACCAATGACATGGCTCGGAATGCTCTCAGACAGGTCATGAAGTGCTATAGGGATTTGGGAGCAGGACTAAAGGGTCTGGAGGCACAGGTGGTGTTCTCATTGATCCTCCCAGTCTTGGGCTATGGGCTGAGGAGGGAGAGGAGGATCCACATAGTCAACCAAAGACTGCGGTGCTGGTGTGATTGGGAAGGCTTTGGCTTCCATGACCACAGCCCACTCTTTGGCGAGAGAGGCAGTGAGCAGCTGGGAGGAGATGGCTTCCACCTCTCTCCACTGGGGAGGAGGCTCTTCTCAGCCAGACTGGCTAACTTGCTCCACCAGGTTTTAAACTAAGTCCATTGGGGGACGAGGGGGCTACCACCACTGCTGGCCCATTGAGCAACCCTTGCAAAGCCAGCAGGCCAAGGCACTTAAGGGAGCCCACCCTTGCCCCAGCCCTGGTACAATCTGTAGGCAAGGCAAGGGGACACTTGCCTGCCTGTACACAAATGCCAGGAGCATGGGGAATAAGCAGGAGGAGCTCATCCTCCTGCTTAGTGCAAATAATTATGATGTCATAGGGATAATGGAGACCTGGTGGGACTCCACCCATGACTGGACCTCGGGTATAGATGGCTATACCCTGTACAGAAGAAATCGTGTAGATAAAAGGGGTGGGGGTGTAGCTCTCTATGTTAAGGAAAGCTACATGTCCCTGCAAGCTGATGTCGGTGACCGGGGTGGACGACTGTGGGGAACACAGCACAGGGGACACAATGGTGGGAGTCTACTACAGACCTCCCACCCAAAGTCCTGAGCTTGACCAGGAGTTCTCCCAGGAACTGGCTGAGGCCACATGCTCCAGGACCATGGTTGTCATGGGTGACTTAAATTACCCAGACATCTTGTGGGAGGATCACTCAGCAAAATCCGAGTGGTTGCAAAGCTTCCTCTCGTGCGTGGATGACCTCTGCCTGACTCAAGAAGTCTGTGGGCCAACAAGCGGCAAAGCACTGCTCAACCTGGTACTGGCTACTGGGGATGACCAAATCAGTGACCTAGTGATTGCCGGGAAGCTGGGTGACAGAAACCATGAGCTGATCACTTTCACCATCCGCCGTAAAGCTGGCAAGTCAGTCAGCAACATGGAAGTCCTTGACTTCAGGAAAGCCGACTTTGACAAGCTCAGGAGGCTTGTCAGTCAGGCCCTAAGGGACCATGACTCCAGGGACAGGGGAGTTCAAGAAGAGTGGTTGAACCTCAAGGGAGTGATCCTCGATGCACAAGGTAAGTCTATTCCATCTCGGAGGAAAGGCAGCAAGAGGGCACAGCAGCCCCCCTGGTTCTCCAGGGGCCTAGCAGACCTCCTGAGGCTAAAAAGAAAGGCCTACAAAGGATGGAGGATGGGATTTGCCTCCAAGGAGGATTATTCTGCACTGGTCTGGTCCTGCAGGGAGCAAACGAGGAAAGCCAAGGCTGCAACTGAACTCCAACTAGCTTTGAGCATCAAGGACAATAAAAAGTCCTTTTTCAGATATGTGGGGAGCTGGAAGAAAATCAAGGGCAACATTGGACCCCTGCTAAACCAGACGGGACAACTGACAACTAATGCCCAGGAAAAAGCCAATCTATTAAATGGGTACTTTGCATCGGTCTTTCATCAGTCCTATGGGACGCCCATGCCCACTACAGGACAGGGAGGTCCAGGTGAGGGAGATCCCCTGCCCTTCATTACAGCTGACCTTGTGAAGGAACACCTTGAGAAGCTGGATACCTTCAAATCAGCTGGCCCTGACAATCTACGCCCCAGGGTACTCAAGGAGCTGGTGAGCATCATAGCCTAGCCCCTGGCTCAGATCTTTGAAAACTCCTGGTGCTCTGGTGTAGTGCCAGAAGACTGGAAGAAGGCCAATGTGGTGCCTATCTTCAAGAAAGGGAGGAAAGTGGATCCAGCAAACTACAGATCCATCAGCCTGACCTGTATCCCAGGGAAGGTCTTACAAAAGATTATCAAAGAGACCATTTTTAACCTGACTTCTATCCCAGGGAAGATCTTAGAAAAGTTTATTAAAGAGGCCATCCTTAATGGACTGGCTGACACCAACATCCTAAGGGATAGCCAGCATAGGTTTGTTGTGGGTAGGTCTTGTTTCATAGATTTCATAGATTTCATAGACATTAGGGCTGGAAGGGACCTCGGGAGATCATCGAGTCCAGCCCCCTGCCCAAAGGGCAGGAAGTCAGCTGGGGTCATAGGATCCCAGCAAGATAAGCATCCAATTTACTCTTGAAGGTGTTCAATGTAGGTGCTTGAACCACCTCCGCTGGCAGACTGTTCCAGACCTTGGGGGCTCGGACAGTAAAGAAATTCTTCCTTATGTCCAGCCTGAAACGGTCTTGCAGGAGTTTGTGACCGTTCGACCTCGTCATCCCATGGGGCGCTCTGGTGAACAAACGTTCCCCCAGATCTGGTGGTCACCCCTGATAAACTTATAGGTGGCCATCAGATCACCCCTAAGCCTGCGCTTTTCCAGGCTAAAGAGTCCCATGGCTCTCAGCCTGTCATCGTAAGATCTGTTTTCCTGACCTCTGATCATGCGTGTGGCTCTCCTCTGGACTCTCTCAAGCTTCTCCACATCCTTTTTGAATTGTGGAGCCCAAAACTGGATGCAGTACTCCAGCTGCGGCCTCACCAAGGCCGAGTACAAGGGGAGAATGACGTCCCGGGATTTACTCGAGAAACATCTATGGATGCACGCCAGCATTTTGGTCGCTTTACTAGCCGCAGCATCGCATTGGAGGCTCATGTTCACCTTGTGGTCAATGATGACCCCCAAGTCTTTTTCTTCTGTAGTGCTAACCAACGTAGCACTGCCGAGCCTATAAGGGTGCTGCAGGTTTTTCCTCCCAAGGTGGAGAACCTTGCATTTTTCGGTGTATAACACCATGAGGTTCTCATCTGCCCATTTGCTGAGCTTGTCCAGGTCAGCCTGGATCACCCGCCTATCTTCTGGCATGGATGCTTTGCCCCAAAGTTTGGTGTCATCGGCGAACTTGGCCAGTCCACTCCTAACTCCAATGTCCACATCATTAATGAAGATGTTGAACAGGATGGGTCCCAGGACAGAGCCTTGAGGGACCCCACTGGTTACAGGGCACCATGATGAGTGACTGCCATCAATCACAACCTTCTGGGTCCGACCACGAAGCCAATTTCCCAGCCAGCGGATCGTGGTGGAGCCAAGGCCACAACTGGGCAGTTTGGCCAAGAGGTGATCATGGGATACCAGATCAAAAGCTTTTTTGAAGTCAAGATATATGACATCAATCTCTTCTCCCTTGTCCAGGTGATAGGTCACCTGGTCATAGAAGGAAATGAGATTGGTCAAACAAGACCTACCTGCATCAAACCCGTGCTGGCTGTCCCTTAGAATGTTAGCCTGGGCCAGTCCCTCAAGGATGGCCTCCTTAATAAACTTTTCTAAGATCTTCCCCAGGATAGAAGTCAGGCTAATGGGCCTGTATTTAGCCAGATCCACTCTCCTCCCTTTCTTGAAGATCGGCACCACATTGGCCTTCTTCCAGTCTTCGGGCACTACACCAGAGCGCCAGGAGTTTTCAACGATCCATGCCAGGGGCTGGGCTATGACGCTCGCCAGCTCCTTGAGTACCCTGGGTTGCAGGTTGTCAGGGCCAGCTGACTTGAAGGTATCCAGCTTCTCAAGGTGTTCCTTCACGAGGTCAGCATTGATGGAGGGTAGGGGATCCCCCTCACCCAGATTTTCCTGTCCCATAGCAGGCATGGGCATCCCATGTGACTGATGAAAGACTGACGCAAAGTACCTATTTAATAGGTTGGCTTTTTCCTGGCCGTCAGTTGCCCCATCTGGTTTAGCAGGGGTCCAACGTTGCCCTTGCTTTTCCTCCGGCTCCCCACATACCTGAAAAAGGACTTTTTGTTGTCCTTGATGCCTGAAGCTAGTTGGAGTTCAGTTGCAGCCTTGGCTTTCCTGGTTTGGTCCCTGCAGGACCGGACCAGCGCGGAGTAATCCTCCTTGGAGGTGAATCCCGTCCTCCATCCTTTGTAGGCTTTCCTTTTTAGCCACAGTAGGTCGGCTAGGTCTCTGGAGAGCCAGGGGGGCTGCTGCGCCTTCTTGCTGCCTTTCCTCCGTGTTGAAATAGATTTAGCTTGTGCACTGAGGATCGCTTCCTTGAGAAGCAACCACTCTTCTTGAACTCCCATCTCCCTGGGGTCATGGTCCCTGAGGGCCTGACCGACTAGCCTCTTGAGCTTGTCAAAGTCGGCTTTTCTGAAGTCAAGGACTTCTGTGTTGCTGACTGACTTGCCAGCTTTACGGCGGATGGTGAAGGTGATCAGCTCGTGGTCGCTGTCACCCAACTTCCCATCGATCACTAGGTCGCCGATTAGGTCATCCCCCGTAGCCAGTACCAGGTCAAGCAGCGCTTTGCCTCTCGTTGGCCCATAGACCTCTTGGGTCAGGTAGAGGTCATCCACGCACGAGAGAAAGCTTTGCGCCCGCTCAGATTTAGCTGAGTGATCTTCCCACGAGATGTCCGGGTAATTGAAGTCACCCATGACAACCAAGGTCCTGGAGCAAGCGGCCTCAGTCAGTTCCCGGGCAAACTCCTGGTCAAGCTCGGGACTTTGAGTGGGAGGTCTGTAGTAGACTCCCACCGTTGTGTCCCCTGTGCCGAATTCCCCACGAATTTTTACCCAGAGGGTCTCTAGCTGTCCATGCCGGTCGCCAACATCAGCTTGCAGGGACATGTAGTTTTCCTTCACATAGAGAGCTACACCCCCGCCCCTTTTGTCAACACGATCCCTCCTGTACAGGGTATAGCCCTCTATACCCGTGGTCCAGTCATGGGTGGAGTCCCACCAGGTCTCCATTATCCCAATGACATCATATTTCTTTGCACTGAGCAGGAGGACGAGCTCGTCCTGCTTGTTGCCCAGGCTCCTGGCATTAGTGTACAGGCAGGCAAGTGTGCCCTTGGGGGCTCTTGCCTTGCCCACAGATTGTGCCAGGGCTGGGGCAGGGGTGAGCTCCCTTAAGTGCCCCCTTAAGTGCCTTGGTCCGCTGGCTTTGCAAGGGCCGTTCAGCGGGCCAGCAGGGGCAGTAGTCCCCCCATCCCCCAGCGGGCTTAGTTTAAAGCCCGGTGGAGCAGGTCAGCCAGCCTGGCTGAGAAGAGCCTCCTCCCCAGGGGAGAGAGGTGGAGGCCATCTCTTCCCAGCAGCTCGCTGCCTCTCTCTCCAAAGAGCGGGCTGTGGTCATGGAAGCCAAAGCCTTCCTGAATAACACCAGCACCGCAGTCTTTGGTTCACCGCGTGGATCCTCCTCTCCCTCCTCAGCCCATAGCCCGAGACTGGGAGGATCGAGGAAAACACCACCTGAGCTCCCAGATCCCTAAGCCCTGCTCCCAACTCCCTGTAGCGACTCATGACCTGGCTGGGGGTGCTCCGAGCCGTGTCATTGGTGCCCACATGAATAAGGAGCATGGGGTAGTGGTCTGTGGGCCGGAGGAGCTGCGGGATCCTCTCCGCAATGTCTTGGATGCGGGCCCCCGGGAAGCAGCAGACTTCCCGGGCTAAGGGGTCGGGGCGGCAGATTGCCCCCTCAGTGCCCCGCAGGATGGAGTCTCCCACAACAAACACCTTACGCTTTGTCTTGGGGAGAGCGGGGCCAGTAGCTGCGGTCGAGCCTGGGTTGCCTGGGGGAGCTGGCAACTGCGTGGGCTCTGCTGGTGCTGCAAGAGGTGCGAACCTGTTGCTAAGCTCCGGCGGGGCAGTGGCCTTGGTGCGGCGGGCCTTGGGGCCCTTGACCACCTTGGTCCATGCCCCTGACTGGGCAGAGCGGGAGGTCCCAGAGTCCTCCTTAATCACGGAGGGAGACGGAGCTCTCCCCTGTGGCTTCCGGGGGAGAAGGGCCTGGCAGTAGGAGTCTATCTCCTGCTCACAGTCCCTGATGGCACGCAGTCTCTGGACTGTGGCCTGGAGCTCCTCCAGCTGGCGCGCCAGAGACCCCAGTAGGGAGCAGACCCCGCAAGGGGAGGGGGCCATGCTCCTGGGCTCCAGAGCCTGAAAAAGGGACAGGCAGCCCCCGCAGCCAAGAGCCAGGGGCTCCGTCTGCGTGGAGCCCGGAACCATGGGCTCCGTCTGGGTGGCCGTCTCTGAGGTGCCCAGTGGAGGGGCCGCAGAGCTCGAGGGCACCCTCGGGGTGCAGCGCGTGCCCATCCGTGTCATGCCTCTGGTAGGCTGGCTACGGCTGGGGCTGGCTATGGCTGGGGGAGGTCTCAGGCAGGGTCTCGTGCCCTCCCACGCCCTCCCCTGTGTGAACTCCGCGCTAACTCAAGTGCCTGTTTATGCAGCCTGTTCGCGCGGCTCCGGTCACGGGGCTCCCTGGGGGGCTGGGCCAAGTAGGGGCCTGGGCGGGGGCTTGACCGGGCCCGGCACCAGGCAGCGGCCTCCTCCCAAGCTCATTTCGTTCTATGACCAGGTGACCTATCACCTGGACAAAGGAGAAGAGATTGATGTCATATATCTTGACTTCAAAAAAGCCTTCCATCTGGTATCCCATGATCACCTCTTGGCGAAACTGGCCAATTGTGGCCTTGGGTCCACCATGATCCACTGGCTGGGAAATTGGCTCCTTGGTTGGACGCAGAGGGTAGTAATTGATGGTAGTCACTCATCACGGTGTCCTGTGACCACTGGGGTCTCCCAAGGCTCTGTCCTTGGACCCATATTGTTTAACATCTTCATTAATGATGTGGACATTGGAGTCAGGAGTGGACTGGCCAAGTTCGCTGATTACACCAAACTTTGGGGCAAAGCATCCATGGCAGAAGATAGGTGGGTGATCCAGGCTGACCTGGACAAGCTCACCAAATGGGCGGACGAGAACCTGATGGTGTTTAACACCAAAAAATGCAAGGTTCTCCACCTTGGGAAGAAAAACCTGTAGCATTCTTATAGGCTCAGCACTGCCATGCTGGCTAGCGCTACGGAAGAAAGAGACTTGGGGGTCATCATTGACCACAAGATGAACATGAGCCTGCAATGCAATGCTGCAGCTACTAAAGTGACCAAAACACTGGCTTGCATCCATAGATGCTTCTCAAGCAAATTCTGGGGCGTCATTCTCCCCTTGTACTCAGCCTTGGTGAGGCCGCAGCTGGAGTATTGCATCCAGTTTTGGGCTCCACAATTCAAAAAGGATGTGGAGAAGCTTGAGAGAGTCCAGAGAAGAGCCACACGCATGATCAGAGGTCAGGAAAGAAGACCTTACGATGACAGGCTGAGAGACATGGGGCTCTTTAGCCTGGAAAAGTGCAGGCTTAGGGGTGATCTGATGGCCAACTATAAGTTTATTGGGGTGACCACCAGGATCTGGGGGAACGTTTGTTCACCAGAGCTGCCCAAGGGATGACGAGGTTGAATGGTCATAAACTACTACAAGACCGTTTCAGGCTGGACATAAGGAAGAATTTCTTCACTGTCTGAGCCCCCAAAGTCTCGAACAGGCTGCCATTTGAGGAGGTTCAAGCACCTACATTGAACACCTTCAAGAGCAAATTGGAAGCTTATCTTGCTGGGATCCTATGACCCTATCTGACTTCCTGCCCTTCGGGCGGGGGGCCTGGACTCAATGATCTTCTGAGGTCCCTTCCAGCCCTAATGTCTATGAAATCTATGAAAACCCACCTCTTTAAAGGGGAGCCTGAAAGGTAAAATTATTTTTTAAATATGTAATTAGGACTGACTAACCTACAAAGTTTTTTATTTTAGCAGCTAAAAGGCAGCTGTTAGACGAAGACGTAAGTCCCTTGTTTAACTAGATTCCAGAGTAAGGGAGAGCTTGCTAGGGAGTTTGCTTGGAAACTCTCTCTCTGATTCCTTCATTGTAAGCTTGCTGGGAGGAAAGAGGTTACAGAGAAAAGGGAACCCTTCAGATCAAGGGACAGCAAACAGGCCAGCTACAGAGGAGTTTGCTAGGGAAGGTCTGCTTGGAAACAGAGGCAAGAAGTGAGAGGCAACATATTAAAAAACCCAGAGACATGACTGGAGGACACTGAAATCCTAGAGCCACTGCCACTTCCAGCACTTCCTCTGTTTCCACCTGTGAGGTGTCTGTCCAGGCAGGACCACACACTGTTGAGGCTTCCACCCAGGTCCTGGTTTGGTGCTGTGCAGACTGCAGCTTGCAGATTCCTTCCAGTGTTAGCCAGGTGGGGGAGTGCCTGCAATTTGAATGGTGCCTTTTAGTGGTGTCCCCCATGGAAAAGGCAAGAGAGCTACAGGAGGAGGTAGCAAGGCTCTGAAGTATCCTCCATCATGAGGACTTCATTGATTCCATGCAGGAGGAAACCTCCAGGACTGTGGAGGAAGGACTGCCAGAGGTGGTGCTAGACAAGGAAGAAGGCATGGACTCCCAGGAAGGTGGAAGCAGGAAGCTTGTATCTTCTGGCAGCAAGAAGTAGCCATCCCCATGTGCAGTGGTTTGCCTGGAGAACAGATATGGAGTGCTAGCAACAGAGGAAGAGGAGTGCAATCCATTGGTGGAAGAGGCCAGGCCAGGAAACCCCAAGGTAGGGAGGATGGCGACCACAAAGAGGAAGCGATGGGTGGTGGTGGTTGGAGACTCCCTTCTGTGAGGGATGGAGAGATCTATCTTCCAGCCTGACCTGTTGTCCTGGGAAGCCTGCTGCTTGCCTGGACCTTGGATCCAAGTTCTCACAGAAGGATTACTGAGATTCATCTGACCCCCTGACTTCTACCCCATGCTGCTTATCCATGTGGGCACCAATGATACTGCCAGGGGTGACCCTGAGCAGATGAAGAGAGACTACAGGGCTCTGAGTGCAAGGGTGAAGAGACATGGGTCATGTTCTTATTCTGGTCAAGGGGAAGGGCCATGGCAGGAGTGGACACATCGTCCAGATCGATGTATGGCTCACAGGTGGTGTTGCCAGCAGGGATTCAGTTTCTTTGAACATGGGATGTTATTCTAAGAAGAATTGCTGGGAAGAGACAGGATACACCTGACAAATGGAGGAAAGAACTTACTCACAGACAGGCTCCTGAACCTAGTGAGAAGGGCTTTGAACTAGGTTCATTGGAGGTTGGAGAACAAAGCCTTGAGGGAAGCAGAGAAGCAAGGGACCTGGAGGAAACACAAGCAGGAGGCGCAACTGGGGACGTCTCATTCTTCCTGAGAAAGTAGGGCAATCATTTAGTCACCTCAGGTGCCTGTACACAAATGCATAGAGCCTGGGAAACAAACAGGAAAAATTGGAAGTCCTCACACAGTCAATGAAGGATGATGTGATTAGAATAGCAGACACTTGGTGGGATAGCTCACATGACTGGAGCACTGTTATGGATGGGTACAAACTATTCAGGGAGGACAGGCAGGGGAGAAGAGGAGGAGGAGTTGCTGTTGAAAGTCTCTGGGTTAACGTTAGAGGGGACAGCAACAAGGGTGATGTTATGATGGGTGTCTGTTATAGACCCCCAGACCAGGAGGATGAGGTAGATGAGGTTTTCTTCGGACATCTAGCAGAAGTTTCCAGATCACAGGCTTTGGTTCTCATGGGGGACTTCAATCACTCTAACATCTCCTGGGAGGGCAATACAGCAGTGCAGAAGCTATCCAGGAAGGTTTTGGAGAGTGTTGGAGACAACTTCTTGGTTTAACTGGTGGAGAGACCAACTAGGGGCTGTGCTCTTCTTGGCCTACAGCTCACAAACAAGGAAGAGTTGGTGGGGGATGAGAAGTGGATGGCAAGTTGGGGAGCAGTGACCATAAGATGATTGAGTTCACAATCCTGACAAAAGGAAGAAAGGAGAGCAGCAGACTATGGACCCTGGACTTCAGGAAAACATACTTTGACTGCTTCAGGGCACTGATGGGCAGGATCCCATGGGAGGCCAGTCTGATGGGGAAAGGAGTCAAGGACAGCTGGTTATATTTTAAAGAAACCTTACTGAGGGTGCAGGAACAAGCCATCCCAATGTGCAGGAAAAATAGTAATTGTGGCAAGTGACCAGCTTGTCTTAGTAGAGAACTCTTCAGTGAGTTTAAACACAAAAAGGAATTTACAAGAAGTAGAAACTTGGACAAACAACTAGAAATATGAAAGTATTGCTGGGGCATGCAGAGATAAAGTCAGGAAGGCCAAAGTGCAATTGGAGATGCAGCTAGCAAGGGACACAAAGGTTAACAAGAAATGTTTCTACAAGTATGTTAGCAACAAGAGGAAGGTCAGGGTCCCTTACTGAAAGGGGGAGGCAACTTAGTTGCAGGTGATGAGGGAAAGGCTGAAGTGCCTTTTTTATCTTAGTTTTCACAAGCAAGGTCTGCTCCCAGACCACTGCACCTGGCGGCACAGTTAGAGGAAAAGGTGAGCAGCCTTCAGTGGTGAAAGAACAGGTTAGGGACTACACACAACCCCCACTTAGCACTCTTAATTGGTTCTGGAAAAACCGAGTGCTAAGCAAAACAGCATTAAGTGAAACCAATTTTCCCACAGGAATGAATCTAAATGGAGATAATTTGTTCCTGAAGCTCCCCACCAATACTATAAAATCACTGAAATCCCCCACTAGTACTATAAAATCAATTCAGACATCTAAATGTATATAAATACTTTATTTAATGCTTTGAACTTTGAAATGATGTATAAAATTACAAAATAAAGTAATGAACTGTATGCACAGATGCACTTTCACTTTTTGCTCTTTTGGCTTCCTTCAGCACTCAAAATCAGAGCTGTCAGGGTTAGTGTCAGTTTCAGGGGATTTTGAAGTGCTTGGCTGAGGATTTTTTTGAGGTCTGGCTGCAGGGGTTGAAGCAGGAGTCGTACACTTCCTGAAGAAGGAATCCATTGATAATTGCACATTCAGCTTCCTGCTTTCCTAAAGCAGCCTGTAACAATTGACTTCACTGTTAACCCCTCTTGCAAATGCAGAACTGTGCTGCATGTCAGGGTCATTCTTATCAAAGCAGGAAAGAAAATCTTCAAGATGTTTGAAACCTTAAGCCATGCCTTTGCTGGTTAAGGTGCTTGCTGGTTGAACATCTTCCTCAGTATCTTCTTCCTCTTCATGGCTTCTCTGCTGCTCTGTTTGAGTGAGGACCCTCCCTGTTGAAATCGATCAACTCCTGAATGTCCTCAGGTTCAAGTTATTCAAATCCAATTTTCCTTCCAAGCTCAATGATATTCTCCTAAATTGTCACCACTGGTTCCTCAACCTCTTGGGAATCCTGGACACAGTCTGCTCAAAGCTTTTGCCAGGCACCATTCATTGTTTTGGAGTCAACTTCATCCCAGGCACTTGAAATGATATATATTGCCTTGTGGATATTATAGCCCTTCCAAAATTATTTTAGGATCAGAGCACCCTCTTCTTCTGTAGCCCTGACTGCCTGGACAAATGTTTTCCTTATGTAATAAGCCTTAAAGGCAGCAATGACATTGGCTGTATGATGGAGGTGGTATTTGGGGGCAGGAAAACAACTTTTACATTATCACTCAGGTCATCAAGTGTGGTAGGATGTCCTGGTGCACTGTCTAAAATGAGAAGTGCCTTGTGGGACAGATTGGTCTCAGCACAATATTTCTCAACAGTAAGACAAAAATAATCCTTGAACCAACTCTAAAAGACTGATATTGTCACCCAGGCCTTCTTTTTAGACTTCCGAAAGACTGGTGGATTGCTTTTAAGATACCTCGTGAAAGCCCTGAAGTTTTGTGAGTGGTATACAAGTAAATCCCCTGCAGCATTACCACCAAGCAATAAAGTAAGTTGATCCTTAGATACCTTGAAACCTGGCATTGACTTCTCCTCCCTAGAAATGTAGGTCCTAGAAGGAATCCTCTTCCACAACAGGCCTGTCTCATCAGCATCGGAGACTTGTATAACCCCCCTCAATAATTTCCACAAACTTATTTCTGTAACTGGAAGCTGCTTGGGTGTCAGCACTAGTAGCCTCCCCCTGAATAGAAACATTATGCCAGTTTCTGCGCTTCTTGAATCTTTTGAACTACCCCTTACTTGCATAAAAAGGCTCAGAAGCAGACCCCTCAGGCAAATTTTTCTGTAAATCATCATACAGACTCGGCCTTCTTCTGAATAAGCAGCATACTCAAGGGTATATGGCGTTGAGTTGTATCCTCAATCCACACACTTAACAGCCTCTCCATTTCTAACGTAACTGGAGCCCTACTCCTACTGAGTTTCAAAGCATTCAAAGGAGTTACAATTCTACCACATTCTTTTATTTTGTCTTTATTTTTCAATATGGTCCGAACAGTTGACCCAGGCAAATTCAGTGCTCTACAGACCTCATTCTGGTGTTCCCCTGCTTCAGTTCTCTTCAGAACATCCAGTTTAAGCTATGTTTTTGTGCTGTTTTTCCTCAGCACTTGCAGTCTCAGAGTCAGTTGTAGTTTCTGACTCATGGTGCAACTCAAAAAATGAAGCAAGATGGTGACACAAACACAAAAGAGCATGAAAAAGCACAGAGCACATAAGTTTTTGATGAAGCAAGATGGCGACAAGGCTGCGCACTGCCAGTGCCCCCTGCCCAATACCCACGACTGTCGTAGTGAAACCTAGACCGCTAAATTAAAATGGGTATCAAAGTGAAATGAATGCTATAGTGAAATAGCACTAAGCAAAACAGAGTTAAGTGGGGGTTGCCTGTATCTAGAAAATCTGTATATGTACAAGTGCATGGGGCTGGATGCAATGCATCTGAGGGTGCTGAGGGAGTTGGCTGATGTGATTACAGAGCCACTGGCCATCATCTTTGAAAACTTGTGGCAACTGGGGGAGGCCCCAGAGGATTGGAAATGGGCAATCCATCTTTAAGAAAGGGAAGAAGGAGGATCTGGGGAACTACAGACCTGGAAAAATCATGAAGCAGGTCCTCAAAGACTCCATTTCTAAGCACTTGGAGGACAAGAAGGTGACTTGGAACAGTCAGCATGGATTCACGAAGGGCAAGTCATGTCTGACCAACCTGATAGTCTTGTATGATGAGATGACTGGCTCTGTGGATGTGGGGAAAGCAGTGGACATGATATACCTTGACTTTAGCAAGGCTTTTGATACCATCTCCCATGGTATGCTTGCAAGCAAGCTGAGGAAGAATGGTTTGGATGAATGGACTATAAAGTGGACAGAAAACTGGCTAGATTGTTGTGTTTTGTGGGTAGTGTGGAAGAATAGTAATAAATGGCCCAGTGTCTAATTGGCAGCCAGTTTCAAGTGGAGTACCCCAAGGGTTGGTCCTGAGGCTGGTTTTGTTCAATATCTTCATTAACAATCTGAAAGATGGGATGGATAGAACCCTCAGCAGGTTCACAGATGGCACCAGGCTGTGGGGAGTAGTAGATACACCGGAGGGTAGGGCTAGGGTTCAGAGTGACCTAGGCAAATTGGAGGATTGGGCCAAAGAAACCTTATGAGGTTCAATAAGGACAAGTGCTAAGTCCTGCACTTAGGACAGAAGAATTCCATGCATCGCTACAGCCTGGGGACTGATTGGTTAAACAGCAGCTTTGTAGAAAAGGACGTGGGGGTTACAGGACTCCATCAGTCCTATAGCCCTGGCCTGCCTCTCAGGGCTTGTGTCTGTAGCTGCCTGCCCCCTGGGCACCACGCTGCACACCTATGGCTATATGCCTGGACCTAATGGCACCTGGAGTCCCTGGTAGAGGCAGCAACACTGATGGCAGCATCCTGACCCCGGGGAAAGTAGCCTGGGACCCAAACTGGGTGGCAGGGGAGACTGCTGACCTCATTGTGATTTGGGGTGAGGCCGAGGTTCTGAGACAGGAGGCAGTGCCACATCAAGGTGAAGGCCCTGCGGGCTCAGTGAGTTGGCATGATCAACCATAATTGATGATCTGGGGTTGCCTGCAGGACCACACCCTACATGCAGGAGCTGGACCGGATTCTGGCTCTCAGGGAGTCAGTCCATGGGGGCACATTTACTCAAGCACTTGGGGGCTGCTGGACCCTCCACTGGCCCAGCCCTGAGGAAGAGTCACTGGAGGAGGGCCTCTCTGGGAGGCCTTGTTTATAGATGTCTAGGCATTTAGGTTTTTATTAGTAGTAGTAGTAGTAGCAGTAGTGGTAGTAGTATTAATATTAGTATTATTCCAAAAGAGTCTGTCTTGCCATTTGCAAAAACTTCAGCTGGTATAAATTAAAAATGGTGATTTATATTAACTAGGTTCATCTGTAATGTGTTCAGTACCTGCAATATCAGTTTATTCATGCACATTCATTGCAGATGTAGATGCGCCCATTTAATGCAAACCATTAGAGACAGCTGATGAAGATAAAAAAGGGCCATGAAGTATATGCAATAAAGGTGAAGATGATGCAGCAATATAATGTAGTTTTTAAATCTCGGGTAAAATTTCCAAATGATTCATGGCTCACTTTATGCTTACAATCTCATACTGAAACAGACTTTAAAATTAGAAAATACAAATCTCAACCATGTAATGGGGTGTAGGTTGTAGCCGTGTTGGTCTAAGGACATAGACAGACAACGTTCTTTGGGCGAATCTGCTATCTTTTATTAGACCAACTTAAATACTTGGAAAACAATTTTTAAGCAAGCTTTTGGGTTCAAAAAACCTTTGTCAGGCTGAGGAAATTTCATCAGTTGGTGTGTGCTCTTCCTGGATGGAATGAATAGTAGAGAAGCCAGAGGCTGGGCTGGTATGCATACAAGATAGGCAGTCAGTGAAGATGTAGATTGAGGAGTCAATGGGTGAGAGACAGGCTGGGCTGGAGGGAGGGAAGGGGGATGAATTGTGGAGAAGTACCTGGAGAGTCAGATGTCAGGCAGGTTATAATGTGTCATAAATCCAATATCTATATTTAGTCCATGATTTTTAGTATCCAGGAGGTTGATGAAGTGCAGTTCATAGGCTCATCTCTGGGAAGTGTTTTGTAAGTTTCCTTTGAGGATCAGGACTGAGAGGTTGGAGAGAGATACTTTTGAGAAATGTGCCCCCACAGGTAATTGGGTATTCCTGTCTTTGATAGACTTCCCGTGTGCATTCATTCTGGCGTGCAGTTGTTTTTGGTCTCGCCTATGTATTTTCCATCGGACATTTGGTGCATTGGATGAGATATATTACATTTCTGGAGGTGCAGCTGTAAGATCCGGGAATGCTGATGGTTCTGTTGTGGGGTGTCGTGATTGTGGGGGTGGTGGAGATGTGTTGGCAGGTTTTCCATTTTTTGTCATGGCCTGGTCTTTATCCATTTGGTGTGTTCTGGGCCTGAGGAAGTTTGCTTCTGGTGATGAGGCTCTGGCTTCTTTACTTTTCATTCCATCCAGGAAGAGCACACACCAACTGCTGAAACTTTCTTAGCCTGACGAAGGTTTTTGAACCTAAAAGCTTGCTTAAAAATTGTTTTCCAACTATTTAAGTTGGTCTAATAAAAGATATCAGATTCACACAAAGAACCTTGTCTGCCAATCTCAAACATGGCATTTATACACATGCTTTGGGAATGGGTGGGGGGGGGAGCACTTTAATTGGAGTGGCTTCAAGAGCCCCTATAACTGAAAGCGCTGGGAGTATCTTGTGTATCAGTGTCCCCATGCTGAAAAATGGTGGCAGGGGCACTTTAACTAAAGCTCTTTGAATTCGCTGTAGTTAAACTGCCCCTGCCACCATTTTTCAGTGTGGGGATGCTGATACATCTGACACTGGAGTCTGCTGGTGCGCAGTAATTACTACCCTCCAGCAGACTCGATTAATTGATTAATCAAGTCTGCTCCAACACACTGTAATTACAACACATCAGAGCAGCCTTGCTGTTTGTATATAGGTGCTCCATGTTTTTTTCAAGTATCATCAAACACATGGAGCTTTAGAAGAAGGCAAAAAAGGCACCAAAAATTAAAGTACAACTGAAGATTTCACACACAAATATTTTGCTACTTACTGAACAAGTTTTTTTTAACTTATTATTTTGAAGTAATAACTTGATTCTCCCCAAATGTATGTGAGCTACATAACTAGATTTAACAACGAAGTATAACAAAGAAAAAGCAGAACCTGGAATGTGCCAAAAGATGGCAATCCAGTTCTCAGAACTTTAGACAAGAATTTTAAAGTAAACAAATGGAAATGTTGAAGTGCATTTGACTGGCTATGTTTCCACTCATTTTATTATTAAAAAAAAAAGAAAGAAAAAACCCTCTAGAAGTCTTATATATGATGCAACTGATCAGTTAGTATTTTGTAAATGCAAAAAATAACATATTCTTTGGTTCTCAAATATCATGCAGTTCCCTCTAAAATTGGCCAGACACTGGTATTAATGTAATTTACCCAAAGTTGTGATCATAATTTTAAACTTTTTTACTTTGGGCTAAACTGAAGTTAGATATTTATTTCTGAGGATTCAAAGAAGCAACACTTTGACTAACTATTTTGTTGGAATTTTCTGAATTGTTGAAAACAAAAGGTGTCATGGAAACAGTGGACACATCTACAAATAAAATTAATTTGATGCAATAAACTCTGGCACAGTCAGTTTGTGCCAGAGTTTATTGCTCCTGGGCACAGTATTTACATATGCACCCAGGACCACAGCACGTTGAGCCAGGGTGGTACAGCTATAGCTGGCAGGAGGCCCGGGGCAGCCTGCTAGCCCAGGGCTGCTCCTGCTTAGCTCAACATGCTGCGGAGGGGCTATCTGGGGCATGAGGGTACTATAGTGTGCGGCTAGCCCACAGTACCTGAACCATAGCACCCTTTTGCCCCAACCCACCCCAGTAACTGTCTACACATGCATTACAGTGGAGTAAATAACTCAACCGTAGAATAGTACTTTTTCTGGGCAATACAGCAGTTAATTAGTTTAATTCAGTCTAATAGCACTGTTCGTGTAGACAGTGATGCTTTACTGTGAAGCTGATTAGGCAACTCTTCGGTAAGCATCTTGTGTTGATGCACTCAGTTTGATTTTGTCAAAGTTCCAATAGAAGGTAAGCAGGAACACAGGTTTCCCATGGAAATCTGCCTTATTTCCTGCCAGTTCACCTGCCTGGCTTCTCAGGAACCTCAGAATCCTGCCCTAAAATAAATATAGAATTTTGAAATAGAAATAGAAAGTAGGTGCCCTAAAGAACTTTAAAACTTAAATCTAATGTGGTTAAAAATCCAATTAATTTTATTGGGGACCACACAGATTCTAATGCCTCAATTGTAATCTGATGATTAATGGGTGGTACCATAGGGCAGAGGCAAGAGTGAGCTTTCAGAACCCAAAAAACATGATTCTCGGACACTTTGTATGCCCCACCATTGCACAATAGTGTGCCTTCCAGTGCTAACACAAAACTATGTCCAAGTGATTCATTTTTTCCTCAGTCATACTCCTGGGCACAGCCTGTACTCTGACTTTCAACAGAGTAAGACTAAAGTAAGGTAATATTTCATATATGTAGCGGTAAATATTGTGATGTATTTTTGTATATGAATAAGTATGAGAGCAGAGTTAAAATCCAGAGCTTGGGAGCTATTGTAGGAATGCCAAGTTTGCATTGCATATAGCCTTATGCTGGGATTGTAAGTCTGTTTTCTGTGGAATGGCAGGGATGTTGATTGTTTTGAAGTGGTAAGAGAGATTAGCTGAGCTGCTGTGGTTGTGAATGTGGGCCAAAGTGATAGCAATGCAGGAAGGTCATAAGACAATAACGTACCAAAATAAACAGTATATAATTTATAGCACTGGCCTACATAACTTTCACATTTTATTCATGTTTATCTGGATTTTAGTCTTCCAGTCTTTAAAAGTGCAACAGTTTCAGCATTTCTTTCAATATAACATTTTCACTAGTTTATTTAAAGAGATGGTAATGAATGAGCACAAAGGGGTTTCACCACTTTAGACATGTCTGTTAAAAAATCACATCTTTAACCAGTGTGCAGACAGGACCAAAAAAGCAATCTGGTGTTGCTATATAACCCACAGCTTCCTATTTGGATTAGAATGTTTTGAGCCAGCCTAACAAATAGGAAGAAGCACTATCCTCTGGAAAATTAGGAATATTTTATTCTTACTATTGTCAATTTTCTAAGGGTCCAAATATCACAGATGTTTTGTAGGATGTGGATTGACAGGCTCTGACTGACTTTTCCAAATCATGCTTGTGTATGTGAAGTGTAAAGATAGGCACACTAGCACAGGTACTGAAAGCAAACTAGCCACAACAGCACAAAGTACTATGTGAACTAATCTATGCTACTTCTTGAGAGGATGTTACTATGCAGTGAACTCCATGCTGTCTAGCCAGACTTCCTCCATTTGGCAAAACAGCTCATTCCTAATGGCCTACATTGCACCTCTGTGCCCTGGGGGCTGCCAACTAGCCCAAACATATATATAAGAGAGGCAATTTTTCCCTTGCTGCAGGAACTCTTACCCTGGCATTTAATGATTCCCTCCCTCCAAACCAGTCCTCACTTGCCACCCCAGCCCTGCTCCTCCTGCATCTCCAGGGCTACTCTAAACACGTTCTCAGGCCTGAGGTTCCATTATCTTCCCTCTCCCCACATCCCTGCTGTGCCCTTAGGAGGGCAAGTCCTATAGATCCTTACCCCACTTTTCTTTTTCTGGGTAGAGAGGTGGGAGACAGAGGAACCATTAAAGGCATGGGTAGGGGAAAACAGATGCAATCCAAGCTACTGGACTCTGTTTGATCTCTCCCCCTGGCCAGTGAGAGACAAGCCAGATCCTTGAGGAGCAAGGGAAGAGCTCTACTGGCTGCTTTAGACCAGGAAGTGGGTAAGTGGTTTAACAGCCAATCAGCTATAGCTCCCTCCTCCTGGTGCAGTTTGCCCAGGTGTGGAGCTCCTGTTGTCTATAACAAACTCCATCCTTGACTGTAATGCTGTAAATGCTGGATGAATCATGAGAGCTGGCTATGATGCACTGATGGTAGGGATAAGAGAATGATAGGGAAAAAGAAGACAAAGTGAGTTGGTGTTGGGTACAGCAGTGGGAAGCAGCAGAAGGATAGAGAAGGAAGCAGCTTATGTGGGGAAGGAGGGATTGGAAATCATTATTGGTTTTGGGTCAGATCCACTGCTGACAGGGTCCACATTGTTACCAGAAGCCACATTGGGTGCATCCACACATGCAAGCATGTGCGCTTGCAGCAGCTTAAATAGAAGTGGTGCAAATTTGAGCCGGGTCTTTTTGTCTCAGCGCATATGCTCAGCATGCACTTTGTTGTAGAGCAAATTGTGCCACTTGGGGCAAAATAACTCTGCCTGGCTCCTCCCAGATCTTCAGCCAGGGGGAGCTAGAGCCCAGGGCCAGTACCTGTGCTGTCCCCAGTGGTATAAAAAGCCACTCTGGCAACAAGTTAAGGGCTACTAGTTCTCAGGAGCTTCTGTGGCCAAGCTAATTTATACCTGGGGACACTGTCCCTTGTGCCAGCTGGACTGGTGAAGCAGTCTTGAGAGTTCCCTGCACCCTCTACCCACTGCAGCAGTCTGGCAGTGGGGGCTGCTGCCTGGCTGTGACCTGCTGTGCACCTGCCAGACTTGGATGGGGACTGCAAAGCCAGTAGAGGCATCTGCCCCTCTGGGCCAGTGGACTGAGGTTGCAGGGTTGGCGTTTGTGCGGTACTACTGCCATTTGTGCCCCCTGCCCTGCCATCTGGGCAGCTATCGCCCCGAAGTTGTTCCGGGTGTGGTAGCCTGCTTTAAACTGTCAAAGCATGTCCTCCTGGCTCCATTTGGCCAGGACGTCAGCCACAGCCAGATGCATTCAAGGTGTCAGCTCTGAGCAGGCAGGGTCCTGCCACTGGCCTCCCTAGCAGGAATTCTGGTGTTCCCTACTGGAAAACTGAAAAATCCCTGATTAAAAAAATCCCCCAAAGTCACTCTTTAAAATACCCCCAAATCCATGTTCCTCCACAAGTAAAACAAAAGACCACTATAAAGAGAGAGAGAGAGAGTGAGACAGAGACAGTGATCAGTTGGACAATGTTTTATTGATATATCTTACAGTGTTAAAGCAAGTCTCTTATCATAATAATAAAGTGAACTCTAAATACAGGTTTCATGAATTCATGAATACATACTTTGCTGCCCTCCCACAGGGCGATGGCCCCCACACAAGGGATTGGTCCCCCACACAAGGGCTATCAGCCCCCCAACAGGGGATTCAGCCCCTACACAAGGGGTTCAGCCCCCACACAAGGGGTTCAGCCCCACAACAGAGGGTTGAGCCCCCACACACAAAGAGGGTTCACCACCCCAACAGAGGGTTCAGCCCCCACACAAAGGGTTTGGCCCCCCAAAAAGGGGTTCAGCCCCCCAACAGGGGTTTGGTACTCTCACAAGGGGTATGGCTCCCCCAACACGGGTTCACCCCCCACAAGGGGTGCAATGGCAGCCCCCTCACATGCCCCACCCCAGCCCCCTGATTGCTGCCCCACCTGGCCCCATCATCCACCAGCTGCTGCAGCCCCCCTACTGGCTGCCCCACCCAGCCCCACCCCCCACTCTCCCAGTTCCCCCCATTGGCTTCCCCAGCTCCACCCACCAACTTGCATCCCCAGGCCTCCAAGGCTACCCCCACAACCACAGGCACCATCACATAACCCCCCCCAGAAAAAACAGAACAGAAAAAAATGAGAAAAAAAGCCTCTGCCTACCTGAGAAGCAGTGGTGAGGGGGCTCCAGGGCCTCCTGGCAGAGCCCCCCCCAGGGCAGCACAGAACAGTGTAGGGGAAGGAGGGCTCAGGCTGGGGCCGCTGGGGCTGTCACCCTGTTCTGCACTGTGTTGGTGGGGCCCCAGTCAGCAGATACAGCTCCAACTGCCGATAAGTAACAGGAGGGGCCAGCCCCAGCAGGAGTTGGGGGGCTCAGAGGGATGGTGGGGAGAGGGACTGGCCCCAGCCGGGGTTGGGGGCTTTGGGGGGGGGCTGCTGGGGGTAGGGACCAACCCCAGCAGGGGTCGGGGGGCTTGGGGAGGCTGGCGGGGGGGAAGGGCCAGCTGCGGCAGGTGTTGGGGGGCTCAGGGGGTCTGGTGGGGCTCGGGGGGGCTGAGGGAGTGGGTGGGGCCATCGGGAGTCCCCCCTCACAGTTCCTTCCCCCCTCCTCCAGCCCCCCTGACCCCTTACTCACCGGCACAGAGTCCCGGTGCTGAAACATGTAGCCTGGCCAGCCGTGTGTTGCCTCACCAGGGCGAGGGGCAACCACAGAGATGCTCTGGCTGCCAGCGCGTCTCTTTGGAGGACCCAGCCCCCGGTTCCATCAGGGCACATTCAGGGGCCATGCCCTGCCCCGCTTTTTTATACTTCACTTTTTTTAGACCCCTGGATACCCAGGGGTCTAATTTTCTCCCTGCACTGCAAATTTGCAGTGCAGGGAACATTATTTTGTTCCCGCATGTGCCTGTTGCCCCGCCTCAAAGGGGTTTGAGGCAGGGCAAGAGGCACGTGCATGCTAATGTGGACTTGCCCATTGGGTGCACATAGTTTCAAGAGACAAAACCATGGCCTGTCTATGATCAGGAGCTCTTTGTAAGTTTAGACACAGAATTCACAGACAGTTACAATTCCCTTAATAATTACCCTTTTTTAAAAAAAAAAATCAAAATACGATTTTACTTCCCAATGATCCTCTATTCCCTCTTAGCAGGTAAGGTATTATTAACAACCAAGTCAGATAAAGAGACAAGAGACAGGTCTATAACCCAACCTTTTATTGATTACACACCAAAGCACAAGAACAAGCATTTGTCTTTATGCCTATCTAGCTACCTGCAACAGAATGATAAAGATTCTAATTTGTCCTGGTTGTGGGGGGGAGACAAAAGAGAGGAGAAAGGTGGCATGCAAGCTGACAGCAGGGTGTTTTGAATTTGCTGACATGTAATATCAGCATCACCTACCCCTATTACTAAAAGCCAGGGCAGGTTCCAGAAAGCCTGATGGCAAGGAGAGGCAGGTGTGAGCTGCCTGCATGAATTGAGCCACTGTTTGCAGGAGGCCAGGCTGCTGCTGACAGAATTAGCAGTACTTGGGCCCCAGGAACAGAGAACAGACCAGAAGGGAACCAGGCTTGGGGCATAAAAGCCCAGCCTCTGAGCACAGAAGGGGCAGTCTGACCCTGTCTGTCACATGGCAAGGAGCTCTAAGTGGGACTGGTGGCATTTAGGAGCCAGCTTGGCCCAGGTAAGGTATGTAGTGGGCTGGGGGTGTAGTGACAAGTCTACCAAGGCAGGAGGGCTCAAAGAATAGAGACCCATAGGGTTCTACTGTTAGACCTGAACTCCATCTGGTGCCCAACAACTAGGGAGACAATGATCCAGTTGCACAGGGAGAAAACACTAGCACACATTGCTTGGAACAGCTTTATTCAGAATGGAGACAGCTTTTGGCAAAGATCCAACAAACTGGGGACCTGCAGTGAACATTAGTTTTTTTCCCCACATTTATACACCTTGGTGCATGCTCATTAACATTTACTCCACCTCTGTCCCTCCTTTGTTCCACCCATATTCCCTCCTATCTCAAGCTCCACCTGTGTTTACTGGTTGTTTCATTAGCATAGAATTGCCTATGCATTTCATTAATTTACATGCTTTTTTCTTATGAGCACATGTGTAAGACCGTGAACCCGGCTTTTTTCGATGAATTGCTGTTTTCTTGCTGACTCCTTCAGCTTCAAGGTCTTACTTCTGCTTTATCTCCTGACAATAGCTGGTGGGCTGCATCCTGTTCTCCTTACAACATATATCCTACACACTACCACATAGGCAAGCACTTTCCTAACAAAGAATCTTGCAATATTACTTTTAATATATCATTCTGCCTTGTGGTCAGCAGCTCTGCTGAGCCACAGATTAAAGCCTTTATTCAGCTGCTGATCCAGTGCTCCCCAAGATCCAAATATTTTCACCCTAATGTCTATATTTGAGTTAAAACCAGAGGACCAAGTTGTGGCAAAAGAGTGGATTGGAATCCACATAACCGGGTGCCTGGGACACTCTGGGTGTCAAGCCCTGCCAAGGGACATGGGAAGTGAGCCAATCTGGGCCAAGAAGTCCAAGGCCTGATTACTGAGAGACATGGACTAGGGCTGAAGCCCAGGAGCTGAAGTCTGAGGCAATGGACCACGGTTGTGGGCTTGGCTGGAGAAACCTATACCAATGCCAAGATGGCTGAAGCCACAACAAGTGCTTTTAAGGCACCTCAGGCCTCAAGGGGAAGCACCTCCCAAGAGGAGCATAAAGACTGACTATGCTCTGCCCTCTGAGTGTGGGCAGAGAAGCTCAAAGATGGGACCCAGGGATCACCAGGTGCTGGGAGCTGACCCACAAGCCTGCTACATGAGGTTTTCCCAAAATACTCCCTTGTCTCCATCCAATATTTATGTGTTTTATTTTAATAAATATTTTGTGATTGGTGTTGTTCTTTTGTTTTGCTGAGGCTTTGGGAACTTTACTGACACAGTTTTTCTGTGGACTTGGAAGATGACAATTAGCTGGGGCTGTGTCCTTGTGAAAATTACAATCCTGAGGAAGAGGAATTTTTTATTTCTTTTCCTTACCAGCTGGGAAAGCTACTTGCTATAGTCCATTTCTAGATTTTTTTTGAGTAGGCTAGTTGTAACATCTGTGAATGTTTACTCTGAAACAAGCTTTGTGGCCTATCTTAGCCACACTTCTGCAACGTGGCATAAGTTGCTTGTAAATGGCCATGGGTGAAAACAGGTTAACAAAATGCATTAATATTTTAGCAGGATTCCAGCAGACTACATACAACCTAATTCTAATATCAAAAGGCAAAACATCTGTTGTTTCTTTTAGCTGCTGTTAAGTGCTTCACAAAGCAGTTAGCCATTCTTGGCTTAATCTAATATTAGTGGCTTTGATTAAACAGATTCTTATTCCACTTTACAAGGCAACTGCTTGTGACTTGAATGCAACATTATTGATCATATACCAGCTTAAGCATATATTATTCATGACTCATGCTTTTGCTTTGTCTGCAGTTTGTACCAGCCAGTGTGGTCTGTTGGTCACTGAACATGTCTATAGCCTAAAACAGTGGTGCTCTACCCCTGGCCCACAAGCCAAGGCATCCAGTACCATCATCTGGTCCGTGGGGCTCCCTATAGACACATGGCCCTGCATGCTAGATTGGGCATGCACGATGGTGCAAGGCTGGGCAGGGGCAGTGTGGGACACTGGAGCCTGATCTCAGCATGTGGCACCAGGTGGGGGTGATCCAATCCCTTGTGCACAGGGCTGAGGGCACAGCTCGGAGCCCTGGGGCTTGATCCCAGCATGTGGGGCTGCACAAAGGTGGGAAGTGGGGGGTGCCACAGGGCCGTATCCAGCCTGTGGATTGGCTCAGCCCCATTCATCTAGCCCACAGGCCAGAAGTTTGGGCACTGCTGGTCTGCAACATGGGCTGAGCCCAGTCATGAAGCTTTCGTCTGCAGCAGGACCTTGAGAAGGAAATTGAGCATATCATCTCTGCTCCAGGGAGAAATGGGAACCATTAGTACCGGCAACAGAATGGGAGCTGCCTCTGAAGACTATGCCAACCATAAATGCATGTTCTCCTATTATTAAACTGAGCTCAGGCCACTGATGACCATATGCCTGTGCTGGCCCACTACTGAGGAGACTGCAGTCATTTATACAGTGCCATAGCACTTCACAAAGCAAGGCCTGACCCCAGAAGAGCTTACAGTACAAGCTTGGCCAGTAATGAGAGGATTCTGCATAGAGTAAGGTATGGAGGAGCAAGGGCTTGAATGATGGGTGTTCTGAGTTTGGTTATGTCTGTACCATGCAGATTGTTTTTTGATTGTATTTGGTAAGGGAGCAGGTCATCAACAGCTGAAGGGACAGCCAGAATAACTTTCAGGGGGACAGTGAGAAGGTTACACAGCTGTAAGTGTTCATGGGAGAAATCGGGTTCTTGGGGTAGAAGGGAGGTCTTGACTGCTGTGTCCAATGAAAGGATGCTAAATAACAGAACAGGCTGATGAAGTCAGGCTGAAGAGGTGAGGCTAGATGTGCCCCCCCGCACTGGCAGTCAAGCAGGATGGAGTTGGGAAATAAAAGGCAACACTTGGGGATCAGGCTATTCGCAGGTAAATACATATGAACATAAGCAAATAGCAATTTGCTGCAGTGCAGAAGAAGCTAATTGCTTCACATCATAGGTTTAGAGTGATCTTTGCCTATATGGTGCCTTCCATGTCTCCACCACGTAGTGTTAGAGTTTTTTTTCTTGATGCTACACTTGTCTATATGGTTTAGCAGACTTCTGATATGTGTGCATTCCCTTTGTCCTGCCTTTTCTCCCTGAATATGTACCAGCCCTTGATAGTCAACAAGCATTGCTTCTGTGTTTGCACACTGGGGAGTGCAGGAAGCTCTCTACAGCTTAGAGAACTGGACAAGGTGTCGGCCAATTTCTGTGACATTGTGACAGCCTGAAAAAAACACAGGATTGAAGCTGTTTATTCAGGTGTAGGATGGTTTGTAGCTAAGGTGCCAGGCTGAGACCTGGTTGTTTCTCACTGTGCTGCAAACTTACAGGGCACTGACAGACATACAGGCCCCCATTTTACATAAAGCACTATGAGTTAGAGCACTCCCTAACACAGGGGTAGGCAATGTGTTTTGGCCAGAGTGCCGAAAAAACCACAGTGTCTACCTTGGAAGGTGCCAGAGTGCCGACATGCCAGAGCAGCTGTTTTACAGCCTCCCGGATGCAGCTAGCCCACAGGGCCCAGTATGCCTGCAGCAGGGCTTGCAGCCTCCCAGCTGCCTGGTGGGAGCAACCTGGGCTCCATGGCTGGCAGCACTGCTGGCGGTGTTGTGCCAAGCAAAATGGCCTCGCGTGTCATGCTCAGCATATGTGCCAGGAGTTGCTGACCCCTGCCCTAATGCAACAAACATTTGTCTGTTGGGTTGGGAGGGCGAGGGTGAGAATCGAGTTCCACTTTAGATAGAGCCTGAGGAGTCTGCCTGCAGCCTCTCTTCTCCAACTCTGCCTCCCCACTCCAAGCTCTGGTGCAACCTGCAGGAAGGGAGGGGGCAGAGGGTGAGGGGATAAGTTGTGGGCTGGGGTTGACCAGCATGAGTTGGAGTGGGCAGGCTGGGGAGGGTTGTGAGGTGGGAGTCTCCAATCCATCTGATGCTCCTCCAGCTCAGGCTGGACAAACCACAGGCCATGGCTTGCTCCCCTTCTCCTTTGCCCCCTCCTTTCCTGCAGACAGCAGTGGGGGTGGAGCTGGGTCAACCCAGATCACATGACAGATTGACCCTAGGGAACTGAAGCACCTTAGGGAACTTCTAAGGGGAGTACCTTCATCTGATCCCTCACTTGATGAGGGTTAATTTTTCATATGATCAACCACGCTTAAAGCACTCTGCAGCCATGAACATGTATCATGGCATGGCTGTAGAGCACTTTCAGGGGGCTGACTGCACAACAAATGTAATTTCTGTCTGTGCCCACAGTGTGATCCCATGTAAGTCATCAACTCTTAAGTCTCAAAAGGCTGCTTAAGTGTTGCAATATTCAATGCCTAGTGGAGTGCACCTAGTGAGGTACGCAGGCTCCTTATAAAGCTTATAGGAACAGTCAGATGCCTAAGGAAACGGACCTTCAGAAACCAGCAGAATATGGAGCTTACAAGTCAAGCCAGGCAAAAAATGCAGCAAGAAGGACAGAGCTTCCATGACAAAGCAGCTGATCTAGACAAAAACAAGCACTTCTCTTTGGGTTCCTCAGCTGTGTGTGCACTCCTGGAGCTAAGTGCCTAGCTTTCATCTGTGAAAAGAGAGGGAGGCCACGTCCACTTCCTGCTTAGTTATCCAAGTGATCTGATTCTTCCCTGAATTTTGGTAGTGATTTAGGTTCAAATCATCACACTTCTGACTCTCATCTCAGGGAATAGCCCTAATTCTCAGGGTCTTGGGCATTCAGTTTGGGTCATTCCTCTTAGTAGAACTAATGAGGCATTCTTTGGGGGCAGGAAATGGCTTCTCCTTATTCTTCCACACTGAGCTCCCACCACTAGGTAAGGGTATCAGCCTCCTTCTCCCTGAACCATTAACTACTTGGTTCTTTATTCAAAGTTGTACCTCTGTAAATGCAGATGAGGGGGTCTCATCCTAGAAACACCCTGCAGCCTAGAAGTCAAAGCACTCCCCTTACAAGGGTGGGCTGAGGTCTAAGTCTCTGCTGTAGTCTATATGTGAGTCCTGGCTGCCGAGTGATCTTACTGCTAGAGTATTCCAGGATAAACATGCCTACTTTAAGATATGCAGAAGAACCAGTCTTCAGGGCTGACTGATCTTTGGCTTGATCTAAGGCAACACTCATGTGCACAGTGCCTGTGGAATTAAGCTGCAGCTGAGCAGTGGGTGGCAGATTGGTGCATGCACCTAGAGAAGCAAGTATGTGCATTAGTACCGTCAAGGCTCTAGGCTCTTATGTTCCTGTCTTTCCTCTAGAATGAGAATAATAAAGTTCTTGTTTTAAATTGGCTTCTATGTGCTCTGGAGCAGGGACTATCTTTTCTTAAGCAAATATGTAGCATCTATCAGGTTGAGGCTTGCAGGTAAAAAGGCTTCTAAAGTTACTTTATATACCAAAGCCCTTTTCTGAGAAAATGTTAAGCTTGAAAAGTCAGATTCTCTCATGGGGAAGGTGTGAAGATGCATTCGTTCATAACTTTAAAACATTCAATTGTTGCTGTAATGAGTGCCTTGAAAAGCCCATGAGGAAATAAACAATTCTGAGTCCAGTAAAGTTAAGAGTCTCAAACAAAGGCCATAAGAATGTATTATTGTAGCTAGTTTAGGGCGACCTGAGTACAAGTTCTAATCTAAAGGAAAGCAGGAATCTAGAAGAATTCCATTCTCCCAATTTAGAGTATAACTGTTAGCTGACATAGTGAATAGCTTTACACAAGGGTAAAATTCCTCTTGACCAAAGTTGGACCTAAATTTAGGTGCAGACATTGGGTTTGATCCAACTACTGCTAATGTAACTGAAAAGACTTCCATTAGATTACAACAGCAATTGAATTGTGCCTCTTCTAAAGGGAGAATACCTTTCCAAGGCCATAATATCCATAAAGCAATCCCAACTTCATTAATGCATTTATCCATTGACTCCATGTAAAATGCATATGAACCCATGAGTCTTGCAGTTTTTGCCATATAGTGGCTCAGATTCAACAGGAGTATGGAGAGTGCCCACATAGCAGCATTGTCTCTAGCCTGGGTGTTCTCTTGGGACGTGGGGAATGTAGGTATGAATCCCCTAGGCCAAAATATTTTTTGCATCCTCATACCACTTTCTAGAGTGCTTGTAATTGCCACACATTAGTATCACCTGCAGATTTGATCTCATTCATCATACCTCTGGCATTTTAATAGAAAAAGTTATCATTTCCTTTTGTAGCTTTTTGACTCCCAGCCTGATTCTGATTGTATACCTGAGTTCTAGAACTTTTCCTTGCACTCATCCTTGGTTGTGTGCCCCAGTTTCAAATTCTTCAGAATTATGACGCCCCTGAGGCATCTTCCCCTGAGAGGGCTCATCCACACATGCAGGCATGTGTGCTTGCAGCAGCTCAAGTAGCAGTGTTACAAATTTGTGTCAGAGATATGTGCCTCAGCACACATACCTGAACATGCACTTTGGTATGGTGCAAATTGTGCCACTTGGGGCACAATAACTGCTCAGCTTCTTCTGGATCTTCAGCCAGGGGGAGCTAGAGACTGGAGCCAGTACCAGTAGTTTAGGGCTAAAAAGTAGTTTAGGGGTACTTGCCCTCAGGAGCTTCTCAGAGATGAGCCTCTGGGAGCAAGTTGGCCATGCCCCTTCCAGTCCCAGGCTGTTGCTATTGCTGCTGCAAGCTTGGTCTTAGGAGCTTCTGGGGAGAGGATGGCTGGGCCCCTTCCTGCCCCTGGCTACTGCTAGCTGCTGGCTTGTTCTCAGAGATTTTGGGGGTAAGTTGGCTGCACCTCTTCCTGTCTTGGACTGCTTTTGCTGCCCTGCTATGGGGAGGGTCTTCTCCTGTTAGCGGCTGTTCCCCCTCAGGGAGGGGCCTACCACACTGTGCTGCACCCCAGCTTCTGCACCCCTGTTCCAGCCTGCTGCTCAGCCCACCAAGTTGCAGTCGGGGGACAGCCTGGGGAGGGAGCCTGTACTGTCTATGGGGCCCTCCCCCAGTATCACTACCGGAGCCTAAAGGTGCCTTGCCTGCCCCAGCTGCCTTGGCAGTCCACCCCACACCTTCACCTCCACTTGCACCTGAAGCACACCCTGAGTGGCTGAACTGGATAGCTACTACAGCTGTTGCTGCTACTGCTACCATCTGTTCTGCTGTTGCCCCCTCTCAGGACAAAGGGAGACTCCCTGCTGCACCACTTTGCATCACTCAACATCATACCTGCACTGGATTACTTCCTTAACTGATTGCTTCTGCAGTCCCCCACAGCTGCCTTACTGCATCTGATTCTGCTTTGTTTTCCTGCTTATAGCTCTGCTGCTGAGTGCCTGGCTGGAGGCCTGAGGGGCTCCTGGACTGATCTTCAACAAACAAAGCCCCATCACCACTCTAGCAATCTTCTACATCTGCCTCAGCAGCCTCCCCTGTGTGTTTTTGCCCTTGTGTGGTAATTTCTGTGGTCTGCTCCCGCTACCCTGGTGTTTGTTGTGTGGCTGAATAAGCCAGTTCAAGCTCTGCGTGGGCAACCAGGACCAGCTGGAGGCTCCTCTCAGTGACTTTTCACACCTGGGCCTATGAACTTTACTTCATTAGCCTTCTAGGTACAGAAACTCATGGACTTAATATAGACTTTGGAATTCAGACACACTACAACCTGCTCCCCAGGTACCTCTCCACTTTTACCTGTGCTGCTACATCCCCCTTCCACCTGCCCACCCACCTGCCTGGTCTGAAGGAGGGGAAAGTGTTGGGGAAAGCCAGCTGGCAGGCACTCCATGTCTTCCTCCAACACATCCTCATTCCCTTATCCCCAAGCCCTACTTATCTCCAGGAATGATGAAAACTGCTCTTGCTCCTGTGGCAGCCTCTGGTAAGTGATTGCATTGGGTACCACCCTCTTCCCCCTATCCCTCCCCCTCTGGGCAGGGCTGGGTTTTCCTGCTCCTTTTGCCAACGGCTCTTTCAGGCTGGAACTCAGTAAGCCTGCAGAGCTCTTTGCAAAAGGGGGAAATCTGTGTGTTTCCCTGCTAAAAAGGAAAATCACATTTTCTCCAGTTAAACTGGGAAATCCATGCTTTTCTCTGTTTTTCCATGGGAAATGGAAAACCTGGATCCCTGGTTATAACACTGGAGAGGAACAAAGAGTGTGCATCACTTGGCAACTTCATCCAAGTGAGATCACCACAAACTTAAAGCAAGACACCCACAGAAGATGATCATGCCATCTTCCTGTGTGCATCCCTGGGGCACAGTGTATGGTGAGAGCTTTTGCTTGCTTGCTAATTGTCATATGTTGCTACTGTGTATCAATAAAGGTCTCCGAGTTATCAATAGGATATGTTGTGATTGGTGTTGCACTCTGCCCACAATTGAGCATCTGCTGCTGATTCTTAAAATCAGGTCAACAGCTCTGTGTGCATCTCTTGTGAATGTATAACAGTAGCTAAGGCCTCAATATGTGGTCAGTCAAAAACACACAGCTAACAGGTGTCAGACTCTGGAGCAGGAGGCAGGCCTCCCATGTTTTAGCCCCAGAGCTGAGGGGCTAGGGAACTCAGCTGTGAGGTGGAACATCCAGGTTTTAGATTCCTTTTCCCCCGTGGGGGTCTTAACCTGGGTCTTTCTGATATCCTAGTATGGGGTAGGCAATTATTTGGGCTGCATTGCTACTTAAGGAATTTTGGTGAAGAGTTGAGGGCCGGGGCCAGCCTCAGCTCCTTGTCACAGCCATTGTGAAGCTGAGCTGGGTGAGGGGGGTGTGGGGAGGGGAGGCAGAAAGATGCCAATTGATCCTATCCAGGCTGGTCTGCCCCATACCCGCTACCGGGGGTGGGGGCAGACAAAGCCAGGTAGGCAGGCAGAGTCTCCATGGAGACCTGCCAAGGACTCCTGCAGGCAGGATGTGCTGGGCCAGGCAGATGGGATGGGGCCATGGGCAGGGAGAGAGTGGTGTCTGGGAATGGGACAGGCAGGTGAGGCCAGGGCTGGGATCATAGGGAGGTGATAGCATGGGTCTGGGGTCCAGGGCAGATTGACAATCTGCTCCTTGCATGTCTCCATGATGGGTGCTGGTTCCATGGGCAGCAACATTGCAGGGACATGCAAAGAGTGAATTGTGGTGCTGCCTTGGGTCCCAGTCTTGCACAGTTACCACCCCATGATTCCAGCCCCACCCGCCTGTCCCACTCCCAGACTCTTCTCCCCACCTGCCTGTGGCCCCATCCCATCTGTCTGGCCAAATGCACCCTGCCTTCAGGGTTCTTGTGCTGGTCTCCAGGAAAACCCTGACCATCAGTGTCTGGTGCCCCTAGTGGTGGGTGTGGGGAGAACAGGCCAGAGTGCCCAGACAGCAGAGCTGGGTCCAGTGGAGGTGGTGGTGGAGATACTGGTAGTGGCAGCTGGAAGAAGTCACTGCTGTGGGGGTTGCCAGGAAGCCTCTGCACCACCCTCACCCCACTGCTATGCTGCCTGGCCCCATGGACTATAACTTTTGCCAAGAGCTGCATGAGGAGAGAGAGTGAGCTGATCTCCATGCCAGGTAGCATCTTCATGCCCAGGGGCAGCAGGATAGGCTACACATGCTGTCCCCCCGTGCTTTGACTAAGCGGAGCTAAGGGACCTGCCACAGGCAAGATAGAGTCACTTGGCAGGCTGAATTCAGCCTGCAGGCTGTATTTTGCCCACCCCTGTTCTAGTATAATGCATTAACCACCTCTGCACAGGAAACAGTCTGTTCTCTGGCACTCTTTGAAGCTGGATCCCTGGCAGCCTGAGAAGAAGATGTGTGAGACCAGGAGGAAGACTGCAAAGTACTGCTTGCATTCATTGTTATGCTGGCTGCTGACATGAAAAGAAGCAGGGGTGGGTGAGCCTGGATCCTTGCTTCCAGTGAGACAGGACTTACTACATTATTGCATGTACAGTATCTAGTGCATTCACTCAGGCAAAAGTGGCAAAACTTTTTTCCTCACCAAATACTAATCAATCATGGAAAAATATCTTACCAGCCAGGGCCATTGACAAACGAAGTTCATCATGCAAAATCTGCAAAACTTCTTGTAGCCCTTCTTCACCCTGTTTCAAAAGAGCATGGATGGAAGGTAAGAGAGATTCAATAACTGAATAACAAAGAATAAAGAATGTACTAGGAGAATTGGGACAACATTTGGGCAGTGCCAGTTCTAGACTCTCAGATAACCACTATGTTATCCTAAGAGTCTATTTATCTCAGTTTACAGGTGGCTAATTTCAATACTTTCTGGGATGAAGAAGGAAACCTAAGTTGTCTTTCACCTAAAATAGACTCTAGATACTTTTTCATAGACATTAGAGCTGGATGGGACCTTGTAAGATCACTGGGTCCAGCCTCCTGCCCAAAGGGCAGGAAGTCAGCTAGGGCCAAAGGATCCCAACAAGATAAATGTCCAAATGTTTTTTGAAAGTGTCCAGAGTAGGTGCTTGCACCACCTCTGTGGGGAGTTTGTTCCAGGCCTTGGGGGATTGGACAGTAAAGAAGTTTTTCCTTATTTCCAGCCTAAAATGGTCTTGCAGGAGTTTGTGACCATTGGACCTTGTCATCTCCTGGGGTGCTCTAGTGAACAGGTCTTCCTCCCAGATCCTGATGCACACCCCTTATGTACTTATAGGCAGCCACCAAGTCACCCCTGAGCCTGTGCTTCTCCAGGCTGAAGAGTCTCATGGTTTGCAGCCTCTCTTCATAAGGCCTATTCTCTTGCCCTCTGATCCCAGGGATTGAGGTCAAACTGATTGGCCTGCAGTTTTCCAAGTAGTCTTTTCTCCCTTTCCTGAAGATGGACATCACATTGGCCCTCTTCCAATCTTCAGGTACTTTGCCTGAGGACCATGAGTTCTCGTATATCCTTGCCAGTGGCTGCAATATGATATCTGCCAGTTCCTTTAGCACTCCTGGCTGCAACCTGTCCAAAACAGCTGATTTTATGGGAGTTCAGCTTCTCTAGATGCTCCCTCACAAGATCCATGTCAGTGGTGGGCATATATTCATCTTCACCCTGGTCGTTCTGCATCATGTTAGGCAGGGTGGTTCCTTTGGGCTAGTGAAAAACTGATGTAAAGTAATCATATTTCATAGATTTTTATATAATAGACATTCAGGCTGGAAGGGATTCTGGAGGATCATTGAGTCCAGCTCCCTGCCCCAGGGGCAGGAAGTCAGCAGGGATCATAGGATCCCAGTAAGATAAACATCCAAAAGTGTCTTGAAGGAGTTCAAAGTGGGTGTTTGAACCACCTCCAGTGGCAGACTATTCCAAAACTTGGGGGCTCGGACAGTAAAGAACTTCTTTCTTTTGTCCAGCCTGAAATGGTCGCAGAGGAGTTTGTGACCATTTGATCTTGTCATCCCTTGGGGTGCTGTGGTGAACAGACATTTCCCCAGATCCTGGTGGACACCCCTAATAAACCTTATAGGTGGCCACCAGATCGCCCCTAAGCCTGTGCTTTTCCAGGCTGAAGAGTCCCATGGCTCTCAGCCTCACGTCATAAGATCTGCTATCCTGACCTCTGATCACATGTGTGGCTCTCCTTTGCACCCTCTCAAGCTTCTCCACATCCTTTTTGAATTGTGGAGCCCAAAACTGGACACAGAACTCCAGCTGCGGCTTCACCAAGGCAGAGTACAACGGGAGAATGACGTCCCGGGATTTGCTTGAGAAGCATCTATGGATGCGAGCCAGGGTTTTGCTCACTTTACTAGCCACAGCATTGCATTGAAGGCTCATGTTTATTTTGTGGTCAGTCATGACCTCTAAGTCCCTTTCATCTGTAGTGCTAGCCAGCGTAGCACTGCTAAGCCTATAAGCATGCTGCAGGTTTTTCCTCCCAAGGTGGAGAACCTTGCCTTTTTTTGGTGTTGAACACCATCAGGTTCTCATCCGCCTATTTCATGAGCCTGTCAAGATCTACCTGGATCACCCTCCTGTCCTTAGGTGTAGATGTTTTACAAAGTTTGGTGTCATAGGCAAACTTGGCCAGCCCACTTTTACTTTTTAATATGAAGACATTAAAAAGTAAAGGATAGAGCCTTGAGGGACTGCACTGGTCACAGGGCACCACAACGATTTGACTTCCATCAACCAACACCCTCTGGGTCCTGCTGCAGAGCCAAGTCCCCAGCCAGCGGATTGTGAGGTCAAGGTCGCAGTTCGCCAGTTTTGCCAAGAGGTGATCATGGGATACCAGATCGAAGACTTTTTTTGAAGTCAAGATATATGACATCAATCTCTTCCCCCTTGTCCAGGTGATAGCTCACCTGGTCGTAGAAGGAAATGAGATTGGTCAAGCAAGACCTACCCACAACAAATGCGTGCTGGGTATCCCTCAGGATATTGCCATCAGCTAGCATGTATAGGATGGCCTCTTTGATAATCTTTTCTAAGACCTTCCCCAGGATAGAGGTCAGGCTGATGGGCCTGTAGTTTGCTGTATCCACTTTCCTCCCTTTTTTGAAGATAGGCACACATTGGCCTTCTTCCAATCATCGGGTACTTCACCAGAGCACCAGGAGTTCTCAAAGACCCGTGCCAGTGGGCTGACCTATGATGCCTGCCAGCTCTTTAAGTACCCTTGGGTGTAAACCGTCAGGGCTGGCTGACTTGAAGGTATCCAGCCTGTTAAGGTGTTCCTTCACAAGGTCAGCTTTGATGGATGGTAAGGAATTTCTTTCACCCAGGCCTCCCTGTCCCGCAGTGGGCAGGGGCATCCCATGAGACTGGAAAAACTGATGTAAAGTACCCATTTAGCAAGTTTTTTCTTTTTCTTGGGCATTGGTTGTCAGTTGTCCCATCTGGTTTAGCAGGGGTCCAATGTTGCCCTTGATTTTTTTTTTCTTTTTTTCCTCCCGCTCCCCACATACCTAAAAAGGGACTTTTGATTGTCCTTGATATTTGTAGCTAGCTGGATTTCCATCGCAGCCTTGGCTTTCCTGATTTGCTATCTGCAGGTCCAGACCAGAGCACAGTATTCCTCCTTAGTGGTGGTTCCTGTCCTCCATCCTTTGTAGGTCTTTGTTTTAGGACACAGGAGGTCCGCCAGTTCCTTGGAGAGCCAAGGGGGCTGCTGTGCCCTTTTGCTGCCTTTCCTCCAAGATAGGATAGACTTTGCTTGCGCATCCAGGACTGCTCCCTTGAGGACCAACCACTCATCCTGAACTCCCCTCCCCTTTTGGGTTGTCTCCCTTTTAGGGCCTCACTGACAAGCCTCCTGAGCTTGTCAAAACCAGCTTTCCTGAAGTTGAGGACTTCTGTATTACTGACTGACTTGCCAGCTTTACGGCAGATGGGTGAAGGTGATTAGCTCATGGTCACTGTCCTCCAGCTTCCCTACAATCATTTGCTTGCTGACTTTAGGTCATTCCCAGTTGCTAGTACCAAGTCAAGCAGCGCTTTACCTCTCATTGGCCTGTAGACTTCCTGCATCAGAAGTCATCCATGCGTGAGAGAAAGCTTTGCGCCCACTCGGATTTGGCTGATTAATTAATCATTAATCAGTTTGTCTTTTTTTTTTCCTGGGTGTCGGTAGTCAGCTGCCCCAGCTGGTGTAGCAGGGGTCCAACATTGCCCTTGTTTTTCTTTTGACTCCCCATATATCTGAAGATGGACTTTTTATTGTCCTTGATTCATGTAGCCACATGGAGTTCAGTTGCAGCCTTGGCTTTTCTAGTTCACTCCCTGCAGGTGTGGATCAGTGCAATATACTCCTCCTTAGTGGTGTTTCCTGTCCTCGATCCATTCTAGGCCTCTCTTTTTAAATGTAGGAGGTCCATGAGTTCCCTGTTGAATGAAGGAGGGTGTTGAGCCCTATTACCAAATTTCCTACGGGTGGGGATGGACTCCACTTGTGCTTCTAGGATCGCTTCCTTAAGAAGAAACCACTCATCCTGAGCTCCCCTCCCTGTGAAATCAAGGCCTCAAAAACAAGCCTCCTAAGCTTATGAAAGTCAGCTTTCCTAAAGTCAAGGACACCTGCATTGCTGGCTGACTTGATCACTTTCACTATGCATTGCAAAGCTGACAACTCATGGTCACTGTCATCCAGCTTCCCTTTTGATTCTAAGGTCACTGATTTAGATGATTTCCTTTGGCCAGTACCAGGTCCAGCAGCACCTTGCCTCTTGTTGGTCCATAAATTTCCTGGTACAGGTAGAACTCATCCATACATGTCCAAATCAGATCAGTCACAAAGCTTCTTTACAAGTGCTCATCCCATGAGAGATCTAGGTAATTGAAGTCTCCCATGATGATCATGTACCAAGATCATGCAACCTTGGCCAGTTCCCTGGTGAATTCATGGAAAAGCCCTTGTTCCTGGTTTGGAGGTCTGTAGTAGACTCCTACCATTGTATCCCCCTCACTATGTTCCCCTCGTATTCTAACCCAAGGGGTCTCCAGTCATCCTTCTTGGGTTCCAGTCTCAGCTTGTAGGGTTCGGTAGCCCATCTTCACATAGAGAGCTACAGCCCTGCCCCTCTTTTTTTCAGCATGATTTCTCCTGCACAGGGTATAGCCATTTATACTGGTATTCCAGCCATAGGAGTTGTCCCACCAGGTCTCTGTGATCCCTATGAGATTTGTAGTCATTTCTGTTTAGCAGAAGGACCAGTTCCTCCTATTTATTCACCAAACTCCTAACATTTGTGTACAGGCATGTAAGTGTGCCATTAGAAGCCCTAGGCTTCCTTGTACTCATGGAGAAGCTCTGTTCCTGGGCTGGGGTAGGAGGTGGGTTCCCTTGAGCATCCTAACCTGCTGGTTTTGTGGTTGATTGTTGGTGAACTTGCTCTGGTGGTTTTCTGCCCATCCACCAATGAGGTTAGATTGCTCAGAGTCATGTCATTTGTGCCCATATGGATAAGGCATATAGGGTAGTGGCTGGAGGACCAGATAAGCTTTGGGGTCCTCTCAGCCACATCATGTATATGGGCTCCTGGGAGGCAGAAGACCTCCTGGGCTAAGGGGTCAGGGAACAGACTGCTCCCTCTGTCCCCCTCAGGGAGTCACCCACAATGACCACTTTGTGTTTTCATCTTGGGGATGATAGCTGGTTGTTTCTTTGTCCCTTGCAGTAGCTGGCAGCTCTGCAGGCTCTACTGGTGCTGCAAGAGGTTCATACCTATTGCAGAGATCCATGGCGGTGACCCTGGTACAGTGAGTCTTGGGGCTGGAGGCAACCTTTCTCCAACCCCTTGGCTGGACATTATGGGAATGCCTCTTGGCCTCCCTGGTCTTGGCAGGCAACCTAGGTCACTCTTCTGTCCTGGAGTGAAAGGCCTGGCAGTAGGAGTCAATCTCCTGTTTGCCATCCCTATGGCACGCAGCTTCTGCACCGTGGTCTAGAGCTCCACTATCTGGGATTTCAGAGACTTCAATATGGAGCAAACCTCACAAGGGGAGGCTGCAGTGCTCCAGATCTCATATGTCTGGAGTCATGCCAGGCAGCTCCTGCAGCTGAGAGCCAGGGGCTCCATCTGAATGGAGACTGGAACCGTGGGTTTCATCTGGGTGGAGGCCTTGGACATCCCGGGGATGGGGTTCCAGCCACAGGAGAGAACCTTGGGGTGCGATGCATCCCGCCTACCACTGTGTCAGTACTAGTTAGGTTACCACTGTACCGACCATTCCCTTGAGGCTCCTTGCCTGGGGCTCTGTGCAACCTCCTGCACAAGCTCCCACGCTAACTCGCATGCTGGGCCTAGAATCATGTCTGTTTTGTGCATTCTGTTCGTGAGGCTCCAGTCATGTGGCTCCCTGGGGGGCTGGGTGAAGTAGGAGCTGGGGAGAGGGGGGCGTGACCCTCCTGGGCTCCTTTCAGCTGTCTCCGCAGCTGGGCTAAGTCCTTCCCACCATGACCCCTCAATTACCGCTGGCTAGGCTGGGGGTCATTGGGGATCCTGGGGTACATGGGGATGCAATGTGCTTCCTCCTGTGTCTTGCTCTGGACCCACAGACCAAGTGTGGCTTCTGCCATTGGTGGGCCCTTTTAAACTCCATGCATGTTCAGTAGGGCCTGCGAGTGCTGCACCACTCTTGTGGGGCCTGGGGGGTCCCTTCCCCTTTCCCTGCTTCATAGGCTGGGCGGCACTGGTTGCATGGCTCCCTGGGGGGCTGGGCCAAGTGGGGGGGGCATGACCCTCCTCAGCTCCTCTCACCTGCCTCCCTGCAGCTGGGCTAAGCCCCTCTCACCATGGGCCCCCACTTACCTCCGACTAGGCTTTCAGATTACCTCTGCCAGTGGGCTTGTTAAAAAAATTCCAGCTTTGCAGGCATCTAGTGCTTCATGTGATTTAAGCATTTTAAATATTCGAAGGTAGAGTATTTTTTCAGTTAAAAGATTTGGGCCTTGGAAAAATAGCTCACTGTGCCCTTTCTTCTGTAAAAGTGATGCTAATAATCTGAAAAATCCAATTTCCAACTGGAAAATGCATAAGCATACTATTTCTATACTACTTTTTGTCACAGAAAGATGTTAGAGAAAATATTTAGTTTTTTTTCTTTAGTTTACATTTTTGTGTTTCAAAGGAGCACTGCTGCCAACTCTGAGGTTATGAGGTTCCTTATATTTGGTGCCCTGGCTGTGGGAATCAATTTGCTGGAGAATCTCAGATTTCATTTTAAACGTGTTTCTATACCTCATGGACATAGAGAACATCTTAAAAACATGAGCCAAAAGTCTAAAAATAGAAGTGATATAAAATAATGCATACTTACTTATTTTAAAATTCTGTGTTTTTAGGTCAATCTCATGATCATGGGTACCTGGCTCATATTTTAATCACTTGAATCCAGCAGTAGATTATAGTCACCAAAGCTGAATATGAAATATCTGGACATTTGCCTACCTATAGGAAATGTATTGTTCTAAGTCTTGTCCAAATTATCATTCTATATTTCAGCAGGGGACCAAAAACACTTTTTTTTTTTTTCTCAAGAAAATGACCCTGGACATACTCTGCAAGGGATCCTTACCAAAAGTGCATATTGGCTGTTATTAAGCTATTTTAAAAACCATTAAGTTTACCTCTGTATTGGACAGAGGGGCAATCCCTTTGTGAAAGAATAAGGGGACACAAATCTATCATCAGGTCATACAAATCAATTTCTTGCAGAACAAGAAATCATCCACAGACTGGATTGTGTTAAGTATGGTTTAACCAGGAACTATGGATTCTTATCCCATTTTCTGGATTAGTTTTTGTTAATCCTTTGTCCCAATGGGTTTATTATTTGTTTGTTTCTCTCAGCTCTGCCCCCACTCCCCGCCCTGCTCACTCCTTCCCTCCATTCTTTCCCTGTCTTGTGTATTCAAGTCGGTCACTCCTATTTGATAGGCTGTTCTGTGCACATCCTTTCATAGCATCTGTTGAAGTGAACTCTAGCTCATGGAAGCTTATTCATCTCTGATTCAGTTAGTCTAAAAGGTGCATTTCTATCCTGCCTTCTAAATGTATCTGGACCTGTTCAGGTTCACATCTGAGTGAGATCTTTTTATTTATCACCAGTTTTGTCAATCCAGTTGTTCAAAAATTGTGGGCCAGGACTGTCACCCTTTCATGTGACCAAGTAACATGCTACATTTTGTTGTTAGTGGGGGGGTTTTTAAGTGGGGTTTTTTAAAATTTGTTTTCTAGTTTTGGATTCTTGGGGATTCACATTATCCAGAAATTACTCCATAACGAAGGAAACCTGGAAATGTACTTTTAAACATTTATGAAACCTATAATTCTCAATCATCATATGATTCCAGGAGTCCATAAGTAATTTGACCCATGATAAAGTCAGTTTGGTGGCAATGACAAACTGTCTAGTAAGCTGGAATCATTTATTCAACATGAACACATGTTGCCTGCAATATCTTCATTGTCAGTAGCTAGCATGATCAAGAATTTTCCATTGAAAGGATTTTGATTTAAAAATGGCTTTGTGCCAAAAGAGGCATTTCTGATCAAAATATCTGTTTTAATGGAAGTGTGGGGGGGTTGAAAAAATAAAAACAGGATTTTTGAAAAAAAAAATTTTTTAATTGAATTAGACAGTGGGGTGGAGGTAGGAAAATGTTCCTACAAAGCATATTGCCGTCTGTGCGAGATTTCACATACAAATTCTGTGTTCTCAAATTTACCTTGTAGGTCAGACCCCATAAGACTGGCCTTCCAATGAAGACACATTTTGCTCCTAGTGCTAGTGCCTTTAATACATCACTTCCTGTCCGTATTCCACCATCTACATAAACTTCAACTTTGTCTTGCACTATGTCCACAACTTCAACCAAAGCATCAATCTGCAAAGAAATAAACATGTTCACATTGAGCTCAAACTGAATTAAGAAAGACAGAGGAAGAGAAGGAGGAATTACACAGATAAACAAATATGTGTAACACTCTGGTAACTGAATATACTGTCAAATCAATATTTATCAGCATACCTCATAACACAAAATGTTAGAAGTGTAGCAAACAACTTCTGCTTCCTGGGCAGCAGTGGTGGCTGAAGTGGGAGAAATGGTGGTCATGTTTGCTGCCATGGCTTCTGCTATTCTTGTACCTCCTTAACATCAGTGCTCAAAACAAGTGTCCCTGTCAACACCCATAGTTATACTACTGCAAAATGTGCCACTAATAAAGTTCTAGATTAAAAAGAAGATCCCACTTGCACCTAGTTCAGCCCATTTTCAAGTGCAAATGATGTACAGGCATATGGTGTGAAATATTTTCAATAAATTTCAAGTTTTAAAAGAAAAATCATTTAATTTGTAAATAAAAAATAATAAAAGATTGAAACATTGTGAAAATTTTAGTAGTAAAAAAAATGGGGCAGTACCTGATGTAAATCCAGGTATCCCAGATAGCAGAGTAGCTGTGAGATCACAGAACCCAGCTTGGGGTTCAACAGCCACCCAAGAATTATTTAGGCTGCACTGTGCTCCATGATGCCAAGAGCCAAGGTAACTCAGACACATCTACAGAAACTGAGGTTCCTGCCATGTAAACACACCCACCATCTGCAGGCACACATGCCAGGACACCATAGTTGTCTGTGTCAACTTTTGCACTCTGTCACCTATGCAATCTATGTATGCATAAAACACTTACAGTGGCAGGTCCTCCATCTAGTTGCCTTCCACCGTGATTTGACACAATAATGCCCTGAACTCCATGTCTCACAGCCAAATCCGCATCTTCTCTGGTCAAAATTCCTTTGACAATGATGGGCAAGCTAGTCAAACTCTTCAGCCAATAGATGTCATTCCAGTTTATAGAAGGATCTATGAAGTTAGGGGGCAGTCCATACTCAGTACATATGTTCTCCTGCAACCATGGTACAGAAGGAAGGAACTTCCATTATAGACTTCAGTAATGTAACACACCCTCACATTCTTTTCTTATCAGAGAGGATGTTAATAAGCTTTGATAACTATTCCATTAACTGGTTTTGTAAAGTGTATATCACTGGAAACAATAATTCTGACAGGGAGTAGTACTGGAAATAAGAATCTCTGGAAATCAGGTTGAGGTTTCACAGTGATTGTGCTGGCAGGAGGGCTGCCAGGATATGACAGAGCTAAAGATCAGGTTTTCAAAGCCATCATTTTTTCTGTACAAGGCTGCTTGTCCTTGCTGGACTGGATTATGGACTATCCTGGTCAAGGGAGGTCAAGCAAATGCAACCTTACTATTTGTTACATTTAAGTACAAAAGGTAACAAACCAAAGAGGGAAGGGAAGGCTGCTACACACATCCTGGAGTCAACTTTGGTTTGTTTAGTCTTTACTCACAGTGGACCCTCACCTCTGCCTTTCAGCCCAAAGGGGTGTTTTTCTACCTGGATGCAAGGTTAAAGTGCCTTGACACATCATGCAATATTGCTAGAGCTGCAAATGTGCTACCAATGGGAAGTGGGGGAGGGTTGCTAAGCTATTATTGTTCATATTCAGAGTAGGATTTTTAAACAAAACAAAAAAAGCTTTCCAGAAGACCAGTAGAAGGGAAATATCTGACCGAGGAACTGAGCCAAATTTGCAAAGGCATTTCGGCACCAAACCCCCATTACTATCAATGAGAGTTGAATGCCAAAATGTATTTATGAATTTGACCCTATCTTCCTGCCAATTTTCAGTCCTCTCCTACAAGATAGTTGTTAGAAAAATTATTTAAAAGACAGCACAATTCTCATGCTATTCAGCTGTGAATGAGAAAACCCCCAGTGGAACATGGTCATTTTGTGATGGTGAGGCCAGAAGCCTGAGCAGCCCAAGCACTACTGGCATGAACACAGAGCTGGAGGATGGCGCACACTGGCTGGTACATACAGAGGCTTTTAGGCTTATTCATGCACAAAAAATGCACTCCTTTAATTAGGTTTGTATGGTACCTTTTTGCCTGTATAATGGCAACTCTGCCAGGGCTTTGTTGGCATAAATGTTTCAGTAAAAATCTCATAGCCTGTCAATGAAACAAATGTAACTATGGTATTTCTGAGTTTAGGCCATTCCTAAGCTTGATAAATAGTGAGTTAACCCATAAAGTTAGGTGGTTAGCTGTGTTGGTATGAAGTCAAGCAGAAAGTAGGGCAAGACAGCACCTTGGAGACTAATTGGTTCAGAGAGGCATGCACTTTCATATACTATGCATGTGAGGAAGTTTGCTGTTGCCAACAAAAACTCATGGTCTCTGAACCAGTCCCTGAACCAGTTAGTCTCTAAGGTGTCATCCTGTTCTACCTTCTGCCCCAGAAGGTAGCAACCACTGCCCTAGCTATGTGGTTATATTCTGTAATCTAGGAGTATCTACATTTGTAACTTCTCTTTCTCACATACACATAATATATTTCTATCTCTGTTAAAAGTGATCAGGTCACTTTACAGACCTCAAAGTTTCCTTCAAAGTTCTTCACTTTCATGTGTGGAGGGAGCTGGAAGTTGTTGTGGATGTCAACTCGTCTCTTGCCAGTGTAGGGCAGATCAGCAGTAAACACTAGGCCTTGGAAACCCAGGGCCTCCACCCGTTGTACCAGCTGTGCTGTGAGTGCCCTGTTGCGGTGAATATAGAGCTGGAACCAACGGAAGCCCCTGGGTGCAGCTGCAGCAATCTCCTCCACAGTGCAGGTGGAATATGTGCTGGTTATATAGCAGGTGTTCATGGCTGCAGCCGCTGTAGAAGATGTTTAAAAAACTCAGCATGATGTACCATGGGTCTGTACACAGGTGTAATGATAAAACACAGCTAATGTCTCAGCATCTTTCATACTCCTATAAAGATATGTATGGATTTGTATTTTTAGTATAAGACACTAAGGTATCCTACCATCTGGTTAATATGAATCAAGCACTATAAATGTCAAAATTCAACCATAAGACATAAGAAGTGTCATGCTTGGTCAGACCAACAGTCCATCTAGCCCAGTTACTTGTCTCTAACAGTGGATGCTTTAGAGGAAGAGCAAATGATCAGGGTCTATCTAGAGTGAGTTATCCCTTTTCATACTTCCCTGGCATCCACCATTATTGGTTCAGAGATGAAAGACGATAGATCCTTGACTGCTGTATTTAATATCTATTAATGAATCTATCATCCATGAATTTGTCTAGTCCATTTTTGAACTTGGCTGTACTATCTACCCTTACAGACTCCTGTGGTGATAAGTTCCACAAATTAACTATGCACTTTCTCTTGTTAGTTTTAAACCTGTTTCCTCCTAATTTGAGTGGGTCCCATTTAGTTCTAATAATCTAGGACCTGATGCATAACAGTTCTGTAATGAGGTGATCAGTCATTTTGAGGAGGGGGAGTCAGTCCTGCTAACAAAGCCCAGCTGTGGGACATTTGGGTAAGGATGGTCCCACTGAGAGCATTAAAAGCTTTCAGAAGAGTAAGCAAAAAGAAGAGGAAGCAAGCTGTGAAAATGATAGCTTGATGCAAGGAGGGACCACGCTGCTGTGCTGGTGCCAGCACAAAAGTATTCCACTCCCAGGGCACATCCACACATGCAGGCATGTGCACTTGTAGCAGCACAAATTTGAGCTGAGGATTTTTGCCTCATGGCATGTGCCCGGATATGCACTTTGGCATGGGGCAAGTTGTGCTACTTGGGGCAAAATAACCCTGCCGAGCTCCTCCCAGATCTGCAGTCGGGGGAGAGAAAAACCTGTGCTGCACCCCTGCCAGACCCGGCTGGGGTGCCCCTACTCTGCCATCTGGGCAGCTATCGCTCAGATGATGTGCTCCTTGCAGTGGCCCACTTTGAACTGTCAGAGCGTGTCCTTTTGGCCCCAAATGGCCAAGAGGTCAGCCATCTTGTCTGCCCTTCAGCTGGGTCCTCAGTGCTGGCCCTGGACAGGCTCCTCTGCACAGGTCTCACCATCTGCAGAGATTCTGGTGTTCCTTGTTTATGAATTGCAAATTCTGTAATAAGAAACCCAAAATCTCTCATTAAAAAACCCAAAATAGTGTCCTTCCACTATTAAAATGAAACACCACTATATAGAGAGAGGGCAATGTTTTATTGATATATTTGGGCAATGTTGTACAATGTTATATTGCTATATTTACAAATAGAAAGCAGTTTGGGGGGGATTGGGGGAGTTTGTGGGTGGCTGTAGCATTTGTGAGGGTGAGGTATGGGGCTTGTGTGGGGGTTTGTGGCTGGGTATGTGGGTGAGGGGTGTGTGGGGGTGGCTTGGGGTGTGGGTATTGTGGGTGGATTGTGGGGGCACTGTGGTTGTGTGGGGACTGTGTGGGTGGGGATGCTAAGGAAGGGTGGGCCCCCTGCACAGCACACAGACTAACCTTCCCCCCTGCCCCACAGGGCCCACAGCTTCCTCCCACAGGGTCACAGCTCCCCCCACAGGGCACATACAACCTCTTTGCACAGCACACGTGCCCCTGCAGGGCCCACATGACCCTCCCACAGGGCCTCATGCACCCCCCGCTGGGTCTCAGCCTCTACACACATCCCTGCAGCAGCAGTAGCCGTAGGCTGCCCAGGGCCTGCTGCAGCCAGAGCCCCCAGCAGTGTAGCACGGCTTCGATTGCCCCAGAGGAGGAGAGGAGTGAGAAAGAAGGGAGGTGGTAAAAGGAAAACCAGGGGGAGGGGCAGGTGGAGAGATTTAAAGAGGATAGGGTAGCAATTTGCAACCCTTAATATGGGGGACTCCCTCCCAGTCCCCTGTCTGTACCTGGGGAACCAAGTGCAGCCTCTACTGCCATAGCACTTCCTTTGGGGATTCACATACCAGGTTCCAAAGCCACCTGGTTCTGTAGCTTCCCTCACTACCCCTGGGTGCGTGTGAGAAGCAGTGGGATAAGCTAGGCTGAAAATGTCAGCTTTGTGTCTATGCACCCGCAGCAAACCACAATGCTCAGAGCAGCCAGCACAGGGGCTGTGGGAGGGTGGAGCATGCAGTTTGCTCCTCCTCTGGCACCCATGGTTACCAGAGACTTAAACCTGGCTTGTTTCACAATGGATGAAGAGTATCTTAATGGACTAGCCATGTTGAACATTAACTCAGATGTGGAAATAACTGTTAGTGAAAAGTTGGATACATTGTCAAGATGCTCAAGAAAGTTACATTTTGTTTTATAGATCTGAATAACAGATGTACATTTAATGTTAATGACTTGATTAATATTTTCGTAGTTAGTTGTGTTTTTATACTTAATATATAATATAGAAAATCAGTTCACATTCCAATAGAGTTATATTTGTTTTTGCTTTCATCTGAAATGGAATAGTATAACTATAGGTGCATAGTATATTAGTGCAGTTCTAGTTTCTTTTAACTAGAGTAAAAAATATTGTGTTAGATGCAATGATGCAAACTATTCTCAGCCCCCTTTTCAAAATCCTAGCTCTGCCCATGATTCAGTCTCACAGCATTTGGAAATTGACTTTTAAAGATGGCACATTGGTCTCCATGTTCACTGCCAATTCTGCCATCCCAGCTGCTTGTGCCACCAGAAGAACACCCAGGAATGGGCTCAGAGGGTGAGAAAAGAATTTGCCCCATAAACACTTCCATGCATAAAATACCATGACAGTGGATTGAGGTTTCCCTTTGGTTTTTAATGCATCTTCCTTTGGTTGATAATAATGAATTTGTTACCTACCTCTGGCTGTGCTTTTCTCTCCATCTGGCCAAGCCAGCTGATGGAAGCCGGTGGGAGCAATCCCTACAGGGAAGCTGATTTCAGTCCCTAGAAGTGTTGTCTTTGTGTCTATAACAGACATACCACGCAGCATGCGTGGCCGAAAACGGATTCTGTCAGAAAGCAAAGATGATATACCTGTCAATAGGGTAGCCTCCTGGCTTTCCTGGTTGTAATGTCACCTGGAAGAAGGTTGTGATACAGTCATTTGACTCAAGAAGAATAATCTAGGGGCAGTGGTTCTTGGAGAACTTCCATATGAGAATTTCATCCCTCCCTAGCAGCTTGCCTTCACTGTCCAGTCCAACCATCCTTACAGACTCTACCACCTACCTCCAAGCCTCACCCCATTTGGCCTTGTACTACCCATCATCTTTCCCCTAAATCCCACTTAGATGCCCCACTCCTGCTACTTGCTGTTCCACCCCACCTTTCTGCCCCCATATAACCCAGCCTAAAGCTACTCTGTTCCCCTTTATTAGCCTGTAATCTGTAATCACTGCTATTACCCATGCACTCTGTCCCCAAATTCCAGAATGCTCACACTCATGCTCCATATTGTCCAGCTCATACTCCCAGTCACCCCACACCTTATTACATCTACTCACACCAGTCTTCTCATCACCCATGTGGTATGGTGCTTGCTTTCACTCCCATGCTGTGCACTGTTCCTTTGTGTCACCTCTAGCCTATACTACCTGCCTTCACCTGCTGGGCGCCATCTCAGTGGTGGGTACAATCAGTTATACAGAAAGGTGCATTTGCTTTGGGTCATGCTAGAGAGGACGGGTGCTGCTAGGTACTGGAAAAGTATAACGTTTTGGCCCAAAGAAGAAGACTGCCTTATACCTTTTATATGCCAAGATGTTGTCTTCTCGGGTGCAACACTCATCCGCTCCAGCTGCAAAAAAATCCCAAGTGGTCTTGGGTAGGTACTGCTTAGCATAATCTTCAAAGTCCGACAGGCATATCATTGGCATTTCAGAGGAAAGCTACAGGGACTTAGAGGAGAAGGAAAATCCATCAAGCACAAAACAGAAACCATATTCCTGAACTCTCTCAGCATTCCCTTCTCTATCCACTTCAGTTTAATTGAGTGTCAATCTTGGATCAACAGCACTGTACTCCAGCGTTCCCTCTAAGCTGTGTGGTGTGTGCAGGCATGCCAGGCAGCACAGCTTGAGCACACCTGCACGGCTGCGCATGCCATGCAGCTTAGAGGCAACACTGCTGTACTACTTGTCTCCAAAGGAGTTACAGCTCAATCTTCTCCACAGAGACTGATCAAGGAAAGTTGCCTGCCCTAGAAAGTTGACTGCTATCCTCTATGATGTGAATCCAAGGGTCCCAACCCTCTTGCTGTTCCATCTGGCAGTCAGCATGAGCTGACTAAATGAAATTTCCAATTTTCCTATTCCCATTTTTTTAATAGGAAATTACATAAAAACTCCACACTTAAATGTTAGTGTCATGCACTCAAAAGTCAGGAAATGCCAGAATTTAGTTTTCCTATCAGATTAAAATGCACACATAACTCTCAATCTGGCATTCTTGATTTTGTTACCTTAATGTTCTCTAATGTATTTTTTCATGTAATCATACACATGTAAAAGGAAACATTTCACAGGCAACTTGAACTACTTTCTTTGATGTTGGTCACAGCATCAAGTCCAGAGGGCTTAATTCTGGCTTCAGGTCTATCTGAATACAGCCCCTTCCCCCGGCTCTAATTAAAGATTAAAGGACTGCAAAAGAAGGAAGCATTTGGTATGTGATCTAATTATATGAGTAGAGTTAGAATATTTTCTAACCTTACCTACTGCTTTACCAGGCTGAGATTATTCAGTGTTAATGATTATTTCACTTGACCTCAGGCCATTGATCTTCTGCCCTAGGGCTACAGACAACCGACTGATGTGGCCAGGAGTCAGAATGCAGTCCATGTTTTATAATCTCTCCACTTATGCCTTTTTTCTGCGTCAGTAACATCTGGCTAGAAGCAGCTTTCTAGGTTATGAGCTGCACGCCCCTGTTATCATAGGTAACCCTCTCACACAATCCTATTCATGAACTGATCAAACTCAATCAAACACTAAACTAGGTTTGTCTGTCCCTATTACTGCACCAGACGGCTGCTTCAGAACTTCACTGTTCTTCTGGTTTTCTCCAAGGACTTAGCCATCTGGAAGAACATTAAAAAACTAAGTATGGGCCTATCCAGAGATAACATAAACACAGAGCTATGTTACACATTACTACCAGAAGATGGCATTAGTTATTATACCTAAAAGGAGAGAGTGAAGATGTGTCAGGAAAAGGACCCAACAAGAGCCTGAACAATGGCATAAAAAACCCTATCCCTTTTTCCTACATGCTGCTGCTCATTCATTTCCTCATGTGCCCCTCTACTCCTTCTCCAAATGATACTCATTGATGTGCACCACATTTGAATTTGGCTGAGAAAGTCCTGAAAGGGGCATATATACTCCCTGGACCGGGACACCCTCTAGTCCAGAAGAAATGCATTGAATAGCTAGGTACAGTTCCTGGATGTTCAGGTTCTTTGTTGAGTTGAGAGCAAAGGAAGCATATATATTTTCCAGGAATATTTACTTTAGTTTTGTAAAAATTGCCAGCCATTTGGTCTTACATCTCTGGGAACCTTGTAGCAAGTGAATGTACTTGGGAGGCAAATGTAAAACAAAGAAAAGGAAAAAAATCATAAAGCATTGGCATAGACCAAATTTTGATTTTTTAGTTTCAAGTAGTTACACTGAATACTGGTTCTAACAATCATCCTAATCCAGCCAGGGAACAGAAATAATACTGTATAACACATGTGCCAAGTCAAAGTAGCAAGGCTGCTGAATGTTAAGTACATGCAGTCACAGGCTTTAAAGCAACCACAGGACCAAGAGTTATGCCCAGAAATGATTTACCAAATAATGATTATATGCTCAAAAGAAGTTGTCTGCTCTCAAGCAGTACACAAAGCAGAAAAAGAGGTAAAATCTGTCTAATAAAATGTCTGTTAGTAATGATTTGGTTAGGCCTAGTTAAAACAGATTTTTTAGTTCAGATGAAAACACAGCTTCTTGAACTAGGAACAAATGTCTTGAATACAATCTGTTAGGTATCCAGGTTGTAGCTGTATTGGTCTAGAGGAAAACAGAATGAGAACTCTTGGTAGAGGGATGTGATCTAATTTTTCTGAAAATGCTCAGGGCAGAATGTTTCCATTGTCCCTCTTACATCAGTGTGGTAGTAGGATGGGCATGTGTAATTGGGACCAGCATCTCAAATCACCATGGGGTGGTCACTGGAGGGCAGATGCAGCCACCTGATGGCTGCATGTGATCCAGACACAGAGAAAAACACAAATGATGTACACAAAAGCACTCAACCCAGTTTCCAAAAGGGGATAGATAGATAAGATAGTGCAGCAGTATAAATGTCCTGAACCTTATCTATACATCTGCATTGTTGATCCTACAAGAACTACATCACTAAATATCAAGGTCTCTCATTTTTCTAGTGTGAACAAGGCCAAAGTCATCAAGCATAAATAACAAACCAAATTCTTTCTTAGCAGAAGAAACAGAAAGCATGTATAACGCAGGAACAGACCTCACTCTTCTCTCACACACTGGCAAAATGAACTTACCTTGGGATCCAAGAATAAAAAGCACCAGAAAAGATTGCAAAGTGGTTTGCAAACAGGATATGACAGAACTGCCACCGTTTTCTGGAGTGAATAAGTAATGCGGGGGATGAAAGTTCAGCTCTCCAGTAATCTTTGTACTGTTTGTACAAATTTGTTTTGCTAGTGGATCAGCAAAATGGACCTCTAAAGAATACAAACTGACTTAGCAAGCACTTCTGAGAATCACTGGCTGCATTTACACAAGATGCCTCAATGCGCAGTAGCTTTAGTTTACTGTGCAGTAAGTGCATGCATCTATACATGCATATGCTCACGGGACAGTAAAATCCCTTAATCGTGCACAAATTTGCTACCTGCAAATCTAGATACCAAATTTCTGCAGAATTAGTTACTGAGCTATAATGAATGTGTAGACTTGCTCCCGAGTTGGCCTTGCCACTAGGGGGCCAAGGAGCTGTGCCTGAAGGTGTTATGGGACATTGCCTCTGCTATGCAGCTGACAGTCCCATGCTGTGCCCCTGTGCTAGGGGTTGCAGGCAGCTGCCTAGGTTCAGAAGCACTGGGACAGCCGTGTGGGGACTCAGAGACCTGGTGTGGGATCCCAAATAGCATCCTCCTTGCCCAGGCCCCTGCCCACACCCGTGCCCATATCTGTGCCCTCCACTTGGGGTCCCAACTGGTCCAAGGAGGAGACTGGTGACATTTTTGAGCTGTGGGGCAAGGTGGAGATGCAGTGCCAGTTTGAGTGGGGCAGGCGCTATAATGCCCATATCTATGAGGCACTGTCAGGCTGGATACAGGAGTGTGGGAACAACTGGGCATGACAGCAATGCTGCATAAAGGTCAAGACCTTGTGGGCACAGTGGGTCACCATGACTGTCTCGCAGTGACTGTAAGTCCATGCCCTTCATGCAGCAACTAGATGTCATCCTTGTGCCTCAGGACCCAAGATCCAGGACACAGGCATGCTGTCTACAGCAGTATGGGCAGCCTGCTCAAGCCCCTGTCCCAGCTTGGCACCTCCAGTGATGTCACCAGAAGAGGACCCCTTGGGTGTCCAGTGGCCCATTTTCTTGAGCTCCCCAGCTGTAGTCTCCACAAGCAGGTCAGGGAGCCCTGGCCAATGCCTGCCTTGCCAGCTCTGTAGCCCCAGGCCCAGCTACTAGGTGTGGCCAGACATGACACCACCAGCAGTGCCAGCTCCTTCCCAGGGGCGGGCCCAGCCGGGCACCTGCACACCATGCCCCACCATCTCAGGACACCAGTTGGAACTGCATGCTGTCACCAACATACAGGAATGAGAAGACCCACCAGCCACATCATCCCTGGCCATGTGGTAAGGTCCGCATTACGGAGAGGGCCCTCCATGCTTCCACCTCTGCCCCTACCCTGCCCTGCTCCCATTTCCTGCCTGACCTGCCCACACTCCCTTTGCCCTGTGTTCCCCCCATCCCCACAGCATGCATTGAACCTTATTGAGCAGCTTGTGCCCCTGCAGCTAGGCAGGCAGCTAGGTGGGCATGAGCCTCTCACACACTGAGGAATGCACTGATGCCAGGGGTTATGGCTTCCTCAGCTGTGGGGGACAGATGTGTACTGCAGCCACAGGTAGTCCTTAAGGTGGCAGCAGAGGTTTCAGGCAGCCCGAGCTTGACCCCTATGCCATTGTAGCTCAGGGTCCCATACCAGGTATACAGATGCACCCAGGGCGCCATGGCCATCAGCAGCAGAAGGGCATACTGGGTTGGTCAGTCTGCACAAACAGCTCCCTACACACTGCCTGGGACATGTGCAGCAGGGGCATGCTTCAGGATCAGTACTGGTGCACTGGGGGGCTGGCCCTGGGGTACCTCCCCAGAGAAACCCCCTGTGGAGAGGGCAGGGGTTCAGGCAGTTCCTCATTCCAGTTGTCTGGGAGCCCCACACCCCCTGAGCCCAGGTGGCATGGGTGGGTGGCAGTACAGGACAGCAGCTGGCTTGCAGAAGGAAGGGAGGAGTAGGGTCTGGAGCCACTACAGCAGGTGCTGCCAGAAGCCTGGCCTGTCCTGGCCTGGGAATAGGGCAGGGGAGGCATGCTGCCTGAGGCCAACACCTAGGGACCTGCTAGCCACAGGGGAGTGAGTGGGGACAGGGGCCTTGGCTGGCAGCCACCTGGGCCTTGGCCTGCCCAGCCAACTTACAATGGTCCCTGGGCACCTATGCATACCTGACCCCTGATTTGAGGCCAGGTAGCACACAGCCCCTGGTACAGAGCATCTAATATGACAAATATTGCAAACTATCTCAAACAGCTTCAGGTCCTGCAACTGCATGTGGGGAAAAGGCTCTCCCTGGCAGCTGGGATGCGGTCTCAGGGTCACACCATTCATACCAGGGGCCCTGAAGATGCTCTGACTCTACCAGAGGCAGATGCAGGACTGCACCATCCTCCTGCAGCAGCTGTGGTGGCATCAGAAGACTGGCTGGAGGACTTGCAGGCCTGGCCAATGGAGGACAGCACCTGCTGCGGGATGGGGCAGATTGGGAGTTCTGGGCACAGCTCCTGGCCCTAGAGCACAAGAGGCTGGACCTCCTGCAGGAGCAGAATGCCATCCTGGCCCAGGCAGTGCAGGCCACAGACAACAACTGCCAGGTGCTGGACACCATTTTGGCCCTAGTGGTTGCATTTGTGTCACCTGCTGCCTGGCTCCTGACTTTAGCCGCACCTGCCCCCTGGCAGCCATCTGCCACCCAGCAGCAGGCCCTCATCTGGGCCTGGAAAGAGGTCCAGCACTATCTTTAGAAGCCAGGAACCCCTGCCTTGGGCCCCCTGGGCCCAGACCCATTACTTGCCCCAGCTGCACCTGGGCATGGAGCCAGAGCTGCCTGCAGTGCGACCAGGACCGCATACTGGCCCTTCAGGCCCTGAACACCAGCTGCTGGAGGGGGAGCCACCTATGCCGGGAGACCAGCAGCTGCAGTCTGGGCAAACCCCTCACCTGCCACACTTGCCACAGTGTCCACACCCATGGGGGAACATTCAGAGACCAGGGTGCTGGACATCTGCCCCCTGGCTCTGCCCCTAGGTGTCCCCACCCTTTGTGGGATGGCCCACAAAGGACACTCTAAATAGTTCTCACGGGGAAGAAGGTTTTTTTATTGTTGGTGGGTGGGCTGGGTGGTAGAGGACTCTGTTGAGGGGGAAGTGGGGAGGAGGGCTCTGTTTGCTGGAAAGGGAGGGAAGGAGAGAGGGAGGAAGGGCACTCTATTTGATGTGAGGGGAATAAGAACTTGTTCTGATGTGTCTGCAGTGAGTGTGGTGCTAGGATTGGGCAGGGGTGGGGACCGTGAGTGATGATGCAGGTGGGCTAGAGCAGGGAGTGCTGGAGGAGATGGTTGGCCAGGATCTCTCATATCCAGAGACCTGGCCCTCACTGGCAGGTGTGCAGTTCACCCTAGATCTTGGGTAAGGTGAGAGGGCACTGCTGCTGCTGCTGCAGTCACAGGTGGTGCTCCCACTGCCATGCTTCCTCTTCCTGCCATGCCTCTTCTGCCTAGGTCTTGTGGAACAGCTCCCGCTGGGCCTCAGATGTTATGTAGCATGTAGGCTGCAATGACGACTGGCGGGGGGGGTGGTTCTCAGCAAACTTGAGGCAGGTGGTGAGGGAGCCCCAGCATCCCTTGAGAAAGCCAAAGGCATACTTCACCAGGGCATGGGTCTGGGCCAAGCAGCAGTTAAAGTGGGCATGGTGAGGGTCCAGGTGGCTGGTGTAGGGCTGCATAAGCCAAACCAAGAACAGGTAGGTGGGGTCCCTGATGAGGAAGGGTGTGATGGCTGTGGTGCCCAGCTGCAGGTCTGGCATCCCTGGCATGAATCAGCTGCTTTCCATCAGACCCAGCCACCTAGAGTTTTGAAACACATGGGTGTCATGGGTGCTGCCTGTCCAACCAGCATTCACATGGATGAAGGCCCTGTAGTGGTCCACGATGACCTGAAGCACCATGGAGTGAAAGCCCCCCCAGCTGTAATAGGGGCATTCTCTGTTGGGTGGGCAGGTGATTGGGATGTAGGTCCCATCCAGGGCCCTAATGTTCTGGAAGAAGCCCAGGGCATGAAACCCCACCACCACCACCTGGGTCATACACAGAGAACTCTGTGTCCCCCAGCATGTCCTGGAGGATTTCCCCATGGCCTTGCCCATACCAAATAGGTGGCTGATGTACTGCAGGCTGGGAGGTATAGCCAGCTTGAGAAGGGCAAAAGCCAGCTGGGTGTCTGCAGGGAGGGGTGGCTGCATGTCAGTGTCCTGCTGCTCCAGGTGGGACCAGAGCTGCTCCACAAGGTCCCAGAAGGTGTCCCAGGTCATGTGGAAGGCCTCCAGCCACTGGTCATCATCCCAGGCTTGCTGGATGATGTGCTACCAGCAGTCTTGGCTGGCCTGATGGGCCCAGAGGCAGCAGGGCTGGAGGCCCAGGAGGGTGATGGTGGCCTTGGTGGTGGCACCCAGAATCCTCTCATTGGTGTCCCTGCTGGTGACCACTGAATGCAGTCATTGATAAGTAGGAACTTACTGAAATCATAATTCCATGGATTTCGGAGAAAAGGCGCAATCTGACATTGCCTGTGAAAGTGGGCAATGCCTGCAAAATCTGTGAAAAAAAGAAGGAAAACTTACTGAAAATAGAGGGAGCCAGCAGTTCTCACGATGCTGCTGCACAGCTGTACAGCCTGCTGGAGGGTAGGGGGGAAGGGGGAACTGCTGGCCCAAGATGGCTGCTATCTACTGCTGATTGGTTGAGAGAGCTGCTTGTCATATGGCCCTGTGATCAGCTTGCAAAATTGGCTGGCTGCATCCTCAAGATGGGTAAGCTGATATTTATGAGGCCAGACCATAGGCATCAGTAAGCACAGTTTGCAACAAAGTTTATTGCTTGTGTGTGCCCCATTTACATGTGCACCCAGGACCATAGCACATTTGAACTGGGTTGGAGAAGCCCCAGCTGGAAGGGGACCCAAGGGATCAGCCTGCCAGCCTGGGACTGCTACAACCTCCAGTGTGGTGTGGAGAGGATGTCTGCGGCACAAGAGTCTTCTAGTGTGGGCTAACCAGTAGGCAGCTCTTGCACTGAAGCACTCTTGTGCCCCACCCAGCCCCATCAGCATCTACACATGCACTGTGGTGCACTAAATAATGTCACCATAGGATACTACTTGTGTTTACAAGTGCTGACCTACAGCAGAGTTAATTAGCTTACCATGGCCAAATAGGGCCACACTTATAGACCCTGAGACTTTACTGAGTAAAGCCCCTTTGTCTTTCTCCCTCTCTTGCTAGCTGCGACCCTCTGACTTGCTTTGATTGGCTCACATGCTCTCTCTTTTTCCCTTTCTGTCATTTCAACCAGCTGTGATTGGCCAATTACAGCAAGCCAGAAGGTCAAGGCAAGTTAGAGAGAGGGAGAGAAAAAGAGAGAGATAGAGAGCAAGGTATATAGAGAGAGTGTTTCAGCCAATCATAGCAACCAAGAGTTTTGCAGGGAGAGAGAAGAGGGGGAGGGGGCATCGCTCTTTATCCTGTTTTCACTCTCTTTCTCATGCACTGCGACCATCTGGCTTGCTGTGATTGGCTCACTCTCTCTCTCTCTCTCTCTCTCTCTCTCTCTCTCTCTCACTCTCTTTCTTGCTGGAACCAGCTATGATTGGCCAATCAAGCAAGCCTTTGCCAAATGGGGTGGGGAAAGAGTAGTGTTGAGGGATGAAGATTATGACATGAGATGTGTATGAGATAAAGCTGTCAGGATAAAGATAAATAAGTTGCAAATATGTGTATATACTTTTGTTGTGTATGAGCTAAAAATAAAGTAATTTCTAATGTGTTGGGTATATGTTTTACAAGTTTGTAAGGTGAGATTGAACCTTGTTGTGTTATATGGTTGCGGTTGAATGATAAATGGATATAGAGTTTGGAGATGGATATGTTACCCTTTGTGTTGCAAGTGTGAAGTTTCAGTTCAGGTTGGAACTTTTAAGTTTTTGTTACTTTAATATAGAAAAAAAATCAAGCAAGCCTTTGTCCTGCTCAAACTGGCCATACCTCGTGGCCTGCAGGATGTCAGCTACCTATCTGGCATGGGCAAGGCCATGGGGAGACCCTCCAGGATGTGCTAGGGGACACAGAGCTCTGTGTGCACAGAGCTATTTGTTAGGTGGATAAAAGCATTGCATAGGAGGGTTAAGATTTCAGTGAGAAGATTTTTGGAAGCAGAATTCGAGATAAAGCCAGGGTATGGTAAGGGTGCCCCCTGTTGCCTGGACTATTCATGTACGGGATTGAACCGTTGGTGCAAGGAATCAGAAAGGATAACAGAATAAAAGGGGTAATGGTTCTGGGGAGGGGTGTGGGATAGGGAGGTGAAGTAGTTGCTTGACATGGATGATGTGACATTTGTAGTTCAAAATGAGGGGTTCCTGTAATGGGTTTTGGGACATGTTGACAGGAATGGGGGAGTGGCTGCGACATGAGTGAATAAATGAAAGAATACACTGTTAGCAGTAAGGGAGCTGGGGGACTTAAGGAGCCACAGACTGCGTGTGCAGTGAAAGGTAGTGAAAGTACTGAGGATGCCTATGGACGTGAAAGAGAAAGGGGAGGTGGCTTGGGAGGATCTATTAGGATGGGTGAGACAGACTGTAGGGATATGGGGGCACAGGGTTTTTTTTCTGAGGGAAAGTCAGCCTACTAAAACAAGTGATGCCGCCAATGGTGTTATTTGTGGCCACAGCATACCCACTGAGATTTGTAAAATTCTGTGTTTGAGTTATATTTATAGCTGGACGTTCAGCAAAACCTAAGTGTAGGGTGTGTATAAAGTAGAAAGTTTTGAGATTTCATGTTTTGATAATAAAAAAAAAATCAAGAGAGCCAGAAGGTCAAGGCAGGTGAGAGAAAGAGAGAGAGAGAAAGGTACAGCAAGAGTGCATGCAAGCCAATCACAGCAACCAAGAGGGTTGTAGGGAGGGAAAGAGAGAGTGAGCAAGAGATTGAGACAGAGAGAGGGGTTGCTTTCTATCCCTTTCTTTCTCTCTCCCTCTTTCTGTCTCTTGCTTGCCACAACCCTCTGTCTTGCTGTGATTGGCTGACATGCTCGCTCTCTCTCCTCTCTTTTTCTCTCTTGGCAGCCAGCTGTGATTGTCCAATTTTTTTTGTTAATTAAAATATATTTCTATATATAGAGAGTTATATATACACAACCTATATCATAAATTTTCCATCACACATCTTAAAACTGCATTAAGAAACCCGCACTTCCCATTATAATAAACACACCCACTCCCCCGCGCACCTGAGCACCCACCCTTCACCCTCACCTACCCCAATCACCAAATCACGCCAAATCAGCCAAATCAAGTCCAAATCCAAGAGTCAGTTCAGAACCATAAGTGGCCCTACAACCAGCAAATATTCTCTACCCCCACCTGGGGCTTCAGAAGTTTCCAAAACCTATGGCAGGCATCCTACTTGCAGGCCCAAGCCCGTAGGCAAGTTTTACTTGTCCACAGCCATATGGCCATAGGAACAAGCTAGCGAGGAGCCCCCTATTTGCATAAAGTCGGCTTAAAGCCCCAACACCTCGGTGGATACTAAACCACACCAGAAGAGCAGTTATCTCCCAGGTGCTTAAGGAAAACTGCCTTCATGGACCCAGATACATGGTATTTTGCCTGCCAGGTAAGAACTCACCCTGGGAAAACTGTCTGAGCAGTCATGGTGTTTTCCCTGCCCAGTTTACCTTGGCAGTCTTTTTCTTTTTTAAGTAAAGTACCAAAAATAACAAATCAACAAAAACTTTACAGGCTTCACACTTAAACATTAACAAACATCACACTGACAGGCAGCTTCTATATACATAAAAATAAAACCCCATGCATGAGATTACAACTTATAACTGAATATAACAAAAGCCACTTAAATAGCTTTCTTTGCCTATTAAACACATAAGTAACCATAAAACCCCAAATCTTCTTTGGAGCCCATAACAGAGGCAGTGCCTACCCTGTCTTTCCACATACCTGGACACTAGCCCCAATTATCCCATACCCAATCAGGTTGAAACTGTATACTCCAATCAACTCCTTGCCAGAAACCTCCTTTCCCTGTATCCTTCCCCTTCCCACTTTTCTCCTCCTTCTCTCTATACTATTTTAATCCATGTAACCCCAACTGTAAACACTCTGTTGATAAAAAACAAAGCCCCTGTCTGACTAATAGGCAACAGACCTTTCATATCACTACCTTAACACATGTTATCAACACCCTCACTTTCCAAGTCCCACCAGTACCCTTAGGTAACCCATATAACATATTCTCAAAGGACACCCTTGTACCCCTTCCTATCCATTGCAGGAACAAAGCCAGCTTCCTCTGGGCATAGAAGCACTTCCATGACACATGGAAGACCAATTCAGCTTGATGCAGAGCTCCTTTAGACACTTAGGTGACCTTACCAGACCCCATCGGCAGTGTACCTCCTTCACAAGTAAAATTTTCCACACCACCCCCTATGCTAATTCCTTGTGTTTCCCCTTCCACTTCCTCCCTACCACCCCTTCCCATACCCTACCAACCTGTTCCCTTTCTAACTCCCCCACATCTGTCACTCCCTCCCTCCCCCTCAGAAACTTTAAAACCCTTTTTGCATTCCCCAAGTCCTCAAGGTCCAGTCCCTCTAATCCCTTTCACAAAAGTCCTCAAGCATATGTACTGTAGTGACATCTTCCAAGCCCACAGCCCTTTCCACCCAATCCCATATAACCCCAGCCTCCTCAACAATCTCCCCACCCAGAAACTGCAAAAATTCCCCACTATTCCCATGTCTCTTCTTGCCTCCCTCACTACCATTTTCAAAAAATGCATGTAGACAAAGGTCTCAAGGTTAGGTAAGCCCCATCCCCCCAACCTTTCCTCCTTATACAACTCCCATCCTCCCATACAACCTAGCCATTCTCTCTGTCCCCCCCCACCAAAAGGCACAAAACCTGCTGCATCTGCCATGCCTGCAACCAGGACAGTGGACACACAGTTTTTCACTGCAGAAATAGAGGAGCAGGACATTCATTTCCAGCTGAGCAGGCACTGTGAATCAGTGAGGTCTGTTGAGGAGGAAAAAGATGGAGAGGGAATCTGGACAGGAGCTTGGGTCCAGCTGAAATGTGCCCCCGCTAAACCAGAAGTACTGCAGCATTTGCCAGCAGCCCTGACTTTCGGATACCATGAGGACCTGATTTACTATCGGGAGCAACTCAAGCTATGCTGCAGATGTGGGGAGGAGGGCCACCTGAGGAAAGATTGCAAAATGGAGATCTGTGCAATGTGCCAGGAGAAAGGACATAAAATGGGAGCCCATGGCACTGCAACCTCTGTGGGGAGGAGGGACACAGGTTTAGGAAATGTCCCAGGGCAAAAGCCAATGTAAGCTTTCAAGAAGAGAAAGAGGATGATGTCCCCGTGATGCTCTCTGACATTACATTTCATGGAGGCATCAAAGAAGCTAGCTCTGGGGAAGCAGAGCAAGAGAGAAAGGAGAAGGAAGAAGGGGAAGAGGGCTTATCAGAGACAGAGACCCCCGCACTATCTCAAGAAGTGGGGGAAACCATCAGGCAGCTTAAGGAGCTAGCTAAAAAGGTAGGCACCCTGCCAAACCAGGCAGAGAAGCAATGTGCAGAGGATGGGGAGACAGAAGAAGGAGCAATGGAGGTGACTAAAGAGGCCCCTGAGTCAGGGAGCCAGCTCCAGAGGGAGAGGAGGACATGGAAGAGGAAGGTGAAAACTCTAAGCCTTGGTCCCCCTGAGGCTGAGCAGGAAATCTGAATATAAGCAATTGGAAAATAATCTATAGTCAGAGGAAAGGACAAAGGAAAGCCAGACAGGGAAAAACCCACCACTCTCTTGAAAAAAAGCACAACAGGGCTTGGAAAAACAGTTACCGGAGATATGAAAACAAAAGTTGCAAGCTAGAGTCTCTGGTTGAAAAGAAGAAAGCAAAAGTAGGAAGCTTCCCCTCCCCTTTCCCAAAACAGCCAGCAAAATGAAGGGGCTCCACATCAGCTCAGTTAATGTTAGAAGCCTTGCTGGGCAAGGGAAGTGGGACCAGATTTTCCAGATCTTGGAACAAATAGAGGCAGACATAATCTGCCTGCAGGAATGTGGCTTGTGTAGTCAAACAGCCATCTCTTTGTTCTCCAAATGCTGACCACATGAAGCAGCCGTGTGGTCGGGTCGGATGACAATAGGGCTACTGGCATTGTAATCCTGCTGAAAAGAGACACTGTGCACCCTCTGCAGCACAGAGAAATAATTGCAGGCAGACTGCTACAAGCCACCATGGAAGCAGATGGGATAACTTTTAAAGTGTTGTGCATGTACGCACCAGCCCACCCCAAGGTAAGGTGTGAGTTTCTAGAAAACATGGCCAAAGCAATGCCGAGTGGCCAGCTGGTAATAATAGCAGGGGACTTCAACTGCATTGTCAGCGAGAATGACAGAGTCAGCAGCACCCAGAAGTTAGGCATGGACAGATCTTCTAGGCAACTGAAACAACTGATCCAGGACCTAGTAGATGCTGGTAAACAAGCCCAAGGATCTGTGAGGAACTTCACCCAGGTGGAGTTCACCCACAGGGAAAAACAAGACCCGGATAGACTTTGTCTTCCTCCCCAAGGAGTGGAGGGCAAAGGAAGCTCGGTTCACACCTGTCTGTTTCTCGAACTACTGCCTCCTCATAATCCAGGCTGAAATGAGAGGACGGCTGGAAAGGGGCAGAAGGCTGTGGAAGCTAAACACCAGTCTGTTAGAAGATGAGAATACTGAGAATAGGTTCAGAGAGCAATACACAGGCTGAAGTACCCTAAGGGCTCAGTACCCAAACCAAACATAGTGCTGGGCTAGCTTCAAAGACAGGATCAAAGGCTTCTTCCAGCAGGCCGGCAAGTGGTGAGCTTTCTTCTGCAGAAGGCAGCACAAGTGCCTGACCCATAAGTTGCAGGCCTTGCATAGGCAGGCAGCGGCAGGCTGGGAAGTGAGGGAGGACATGAGAGAGGCAAAGACCCACACTGGTGCCTGGTACTGAGAGGAGGCCAGGAAAAAAAATCTTCTAGGCTAGGGCCCCCTGGGTGGAGTAGGGGAAGGAGTGGTCTGCTTACTTCACCAAGCTAAAGAAGAGCAAAGAAAAGCCCATGAGGTGCCTGAGAGAAAGAGCAGGAGCAGAGTACTGATTGAAGGACGGGATGCAAATGTGGTGGCTTCCTTCTACCAGAAGCTCTACCCCAATCTATTGGAGGATGTGGGAGGCAGGCAGCAGTGCCTGCAGGGGCTCACCTGGGCCCTCAGAGAGGAGGAGCTGCAACAGATGGAGCAAGAGGGGATACTGGATGAGGTTGAGAAGACTCTCTGAGGATTTAAGGACGGTAAGACTCCTAGGTCAGATGGCCTGCTCAAGGAGTTTTACGTGACATTCTGGGACCTGGTGGGCCCTGACCTGCTGGAGGGGTACCTGGGAGCTGGGATGGACAGGGGCCTCATGATGCTCCTGTACAAGAAGGGTCTGAGGGAAGAGTTGAAAAACTGGAGACCCATTACCCTCCTGAACTTCAACTATACATTGCTAGCCAAGGTCTTGGCCAAGCAATTTAAATCTGTCCTATGTGCCATCATCAATGAGGACCAGTTGTGTGTAGTAACCAGGATGCCAGATCCATGGATCCCGGCTGCAACTGAGAGACATGGTCCAGCTGGAATGAGATAGTGGACAGAAGATGGGGTGCTGAACCTGGACCTGGAAAAAGCCTATGACAGAGTGTCACACTGGTTCCTCTTTGAGACCTTGCAGTGGCTGGGTGTCCCTCTGACTTTCACCAGCTGGATAAGGACTCTATACACAGATGTAAGCAGTGACGTGCTGGTAAACAGTTTCCTGAGTAAGCAGATCACGATAGAGTTGCGGGTCCCTCAGAGCTGACCACTCTCCCCAGTCTTTTTAATCTGTGCCATTGAGCCCCTGGCTCAGCACATTAGGCAGGACCCTGGGATCCACAGAGTCCAGATCCCTGGGGGAAGTAAGGAACAAGCCAAGGTCTTGGCCTACATGGATGATTTGAAAATCCTGTGCAGGAATAAGTGTACAGTAGAAAGAGGTCTATGGTACACATGGATTTATGAAGTGGCAGTGGGAGGCCAAGCTGAACGTAAGCAAAAGCACCTGCCTGGCTGTAGGTGAGCTCAGAGACCTGTAGTTCCTGGGGGGTCTTGGTCCCCCACAAGGGGGTCAAGATCCTTGGGATGGAACCTGACCGGGAGCTGAGTGGAAGGGTAGCCTGGGAGAAGGAGGCCAAGGTAAAGCAGAGGTTGAGTATGTGGCATGTGCATCACCTGTCCGTGGGTGGGTGCATGGCACTCATAAAGGTTGTGTTGCTACCAGTGCTTCTATACACCTCACTGGTCTTCCCTCCCACCCCCCCAGTAAAGTGTATCATCCACAGAATCCAGAGAGCCATAAGCATCTTTTTCTGGGGATCCTGAATGGATAAGGTGGCAAGGAAGATCCTATACAAAAAGAAACTAGCTGGGGGAGGGGGATGCCAGACATCCACCTGTTCCTGTGGGCATAGTACATGAGCCAGGTTTGCAAGCTGGTGACCAGTGCAGAGACCAAAACAGCCTGTCTAGTAAAGTTTTTTGCAGGTCACCTCCTGAGACAGTGGGAGGTGGGTGTATGCACCAACCAATGGGAGACAGGGTCCTGAACGAGTTCCAGAGTGAATATGGGTTACAGAAGAAAAGCCCGGTGACTATGTCCAGCCACAAAAAGATACAGAAGGCAGTCAGAGAGACAGACTATCAGTTGTGGAGATGCCAAGTCACCTGGAACTGGATCTTCCACAAGGACCTCCATAAGGACCACAGGGACTTGAGTTGGTTAATAGCACACCGAGTACTCCCAGTGAGGGTGTGGAGATACAGGGAGGGACGAGGGATTAGACCCAATTGCCCCAGGGAAACCTGCCAAGAGGAAGCAGAGGCTATTGATCACCTCCTGTGGCACTGCCTGTATGCCAAGGTTGTGTGGAAAAAAGTAAGCTGGCTCCTTGAAAGTGACAGGAGTCAGGTTGATGACAAGGGAGGTTGTGATGTATGGACACCTGACTGAGCAGCAGGGGTCCCAGACAACGTGTTTTGAGCAGTTTGTGTCCTGTGTTAGGAGCACCCTGTGGCAATGCAGGAACCTCCTATTATACAGGAATGTGGAGCTCAAGGAAACAGACTGTGTTAAAATGTTTCTGAGAGAACTTCAGTCCTACCACCAGAAATCAATAAGTGAGGATGGAGAAGACACTGCCAGCTTCATCTGGAAAAGTGACACCTGGCACAGGTCATTCAAAGACCCCCTGGCAAGGAAAGTGGACAGAGAGAACAAAGAGGACAGAGATGCAACTGGACCTGGAGACAGTGAGGACTACAACAGGATCAGCAGCAGTGGAAGTGACAGTGACATTGACAGCGACAAGGACAGTAAATGAACTGAGAATGTAAACTCCAAATCAGGGCTTGGACTAAAGGACTGCAATTGGGGTATGTGAGCGTGGGTGCTCAGGGGCTCGGGATGCAGGGGAGTGGGTGCATTTATTGTAATGAAAATCATGGGTTTCTTAATGCGGTTTTAAGATGTGTGATGGGAAGTTTATGACAGAGGAAGTGTGTGTGTGTGTGTGTATATATATATATATATAAAAATAACTCTCTCTCTACAGAAATATATTTTAATTTTAAAAAAGTAAGAGAGAGAGACAGAGAGAGAATCACACCAACCAAGATGGGCCCAGGGAAGGAGAGAGAGGTAAGGTTGCTCCCTATCCCATTCTCTCTCTCTCTTTCATTCACTATGACCCCCTGGTTTGCTGTGATTGGCTCACTTTCTCTCTCACTGCAACCAGATATGATTGGCCAATCACAGCTAGTCAGATGGTCAAGGCAAATTAGAGAGAGAGGGAGTGAAAGTGAAAGAGACAGGGATAGAGAGAGCACAGAACCAATCATGGCAACCAAGAGGGTTCTGAGAAGAGTGTGTGGGGGGAGAGAGAGAGAGAGAGCAAGAGAGAGAGAAAAAGGGATACAGTGAGAGCATGTGAGCCTATCACAGCAACTGAAAGTGTTGCACTGGGGGGGGGAGGGAAGAGAGACAGAGAAAGAGAGTTTGCTCTCTCTCCCTTTTTCTCCCTTTCCTTCTTTCTGTCTCATGCTTGCTATGCCTTCTGGCTTGCTGTGTTTGGCTCACATGCTCCATCTCTGTCATTGTCTCTCACTGCAACCAGCTTACCTAGCAGCAGAAATACCATAATTGCTAAGGTGGATCTGGTAGGGCAATTCCCATGACCACATCAGTGGGCTACCTAGGGCAGTGTTTGCTGTCAGCCGCTTGTGGGCCCCAATCAGGTAGCAGTTGGGTGGTGGCCTGGCTGTTTCTTGGTCAGGTCTCAGGGGGCCAGAGTGATGGCAGTGAGGAGGCAACAGACGTCTACAGAGATGAGAATGATGGCAAGCCTGGATGGGGCTGGCACTTTGGGTGTTCTGACAATGAAGACATTTCTTGGTGAGCATAAAGCAAGAGCAGTGGAGGAGGAGGGGCAGTGACAAGTGGTGGGATGGTGTGGCAAGTTAGTGCCAGGGGAAGCTAAGCAAAAGAAGAAGGCAGCAGAGAAGTCAGAAGGGGGCCATACAAGACGAGGCCCTTCTGCAGAGAATGAGCGCACCTGGGGAGAGAAATTGGAGGAGCAGCAGAAGGTTCTAGACCCAAGACTTATGGTGAAGTTGCGGGTGAAAGCTATCCTTTTGAGTGAAGGTGTTAAGGGGTCCACTACCCTATCCCTGGCAGACTTTCTGAGGAAAGTATTGTTTGAAGATCTACAAGTGAAGCCATGAGACCTTAGCTGCATAGTGGCTTTCAATAATTTCAAACACTGGAATGTTACCTTTTGGTAATGTGAGGTGTACAATGGCTTTTGGGAATGATACAAGGAAGTGGCAGACCAGGAGGACCTTTGAGGGCTAGGACTCAAAGTGGGCCAGAAGGCAAGAGAAAGGGTCTTATATTTCAAGATGTATACTGACATGCTTGAACTGGAGGACATTTTGTGATGGCTTGAACCTTGTGTGTAGCAGGTAATGTTTATCGACTGCTTCTTAGACCATTGGCAAATATGGACTGGGGCATGGAGGGCGAGAGTGTTGCTTGAAGAGGACCACAGAAACCCGGGGGGGCGGCGGCGGCGGTGCACAGCACCTCCTGTTGGTGATTATTGGGCCACACTGTAGATACTTAACTTACCATGGGCAGCCAAAACACTGCAGTCAATGTAGGTTGAAAGGCCACCTGGCTGCATTTTGCAGCCTTACAGTTTACTACAGGTGCAGTGGGAATGGACGCCAAGCATTGGTGTGTAAGGAGAAATTGCAATTCAATCTTTGAGGGGGTCCAGGACATGTTTGCAGACAGTATCCAGACTCATATTCAAACCAGGCTAGGGAACCAAAAGAGGAAGAAAGGAGGAGCAAGATAGAGGAGGAGAGACTGGGGACAGCAGGTCCGAGATGAACATTTTTACTGTGGAAGAAACACAGAGGAAAGCTGGCAGGACTCTGTTACTGAGGCAGTGAAACTGCTAGCTGAGTTGAAAGAGGATGACTGGAGGAAGACCCACCCACAGAGCATTGAAGACGATGGCGGGGAGTCGAAATGTAATTGCATGAAAGGGAGGGAGGAACAGATGTGATGGAGTCAGGGAGGAGGAAGGTGGAGGGACAGCATATAGAATTGTATATAGCAGGTGAGCTGGGGAAAGAAGCCAGGTTGAGGAAGCAGAAGAAGATAGGGAGTGGGAAACTGAAGCAAAAGAAAGGATAGGAAGGTGATCCAGGCAGATCTAGACAGACTCATGAAATGGATGGACAAGAACCTGATGGTGTTCAACACCGAAAAATGCAAGGTTCTCCACCTTGGGAAGAAAAACCTGCATCATCTTCATAGGCTCAAGGGGGTGAAAAGCACCTTGTTCAAATTCGTGGATGACATTAAGATGTGGGGAGAAGCGGGCAGCATGCTAGAGGAGAGGGACAGGCTGTAACTAGATCTAAACAGGTTACAGGGGTGGGTGGATGAGAACAGGATGGGATTCAATACTGACAAGTGCAAGGTATTGCACCTGGGGTGGGGGGGGAAGAACCAGCACCATACCTACAGGCTGGGGAACTCCCTTCTTATCAGCACAGAGGCAGAAAAGGATCTTGGAGTCACTATTGATTCCAAGATGAACATGGGCCGCCAATGTGGGGATGCGGTCAGAAGGCTAATTGCACCTTGTCATGCATCCACAGATGCATCACGAGCAGGTCCAAGGAGGTGATCCTCCCCCTCTATGCGACACCGGTCAGGCCGCAGTTGGAGTACTGCGTCCAGTTCTGGGTGCCGCACTTCAGGAGGGATATGGACAGCTTTGAGAGGGTCCAGAGGAGGGCTGCTCGCATGATCGAGGGGCAGCAAGGCAGGCCCTATGAGGAGAGGCTACAGGACCTGAACCTGTTCAACCTCAGAGAAGGCTGAGAGGGGATCTGGTGGCCATCTATAAACTGGCCAAGGGGGACTTGCAGGCTATGGGAGAGTCCCCTCTTCCCCCAAGCACTACTGGGAGTAATGAGGAATAACGGCCACAAGTTGACCAAGAGTAGATTTAGGCTAGATATCAGGAGGCACTACTTTACATTCAGGGTGGCTAGGATCTGGAACCAACTTCCAAAGGAAGTGGTGCCTGCTCCTACCCTGGGGGTATTCAAAAGGAGGCTAGATAATCACCTTGCTGGGGTCGTTTGACCCCAGTATTCTTTCCTGCCTATGGCAGGGGGTTGGACTTGATGATCTGCTCCGGTCCCTTCTGACCCTACCAACTATGAAACTATGAAACTAAGGGTGAATGAAGGCTATCCCCCTCCCCACCCCGAAAAGCATCCCCCACGGAGAGGAAGTCCACACAGTGTAAAGAAATTGGTGAAGAGCTGGCCTCTGACCCCAAGCAGAGCAGGATGGAGACTGGGTCAGGGAATTGGAAAATGAAAGTACAAGTTACCCCACCCCACCTGTCCCCTGCAAGCAGCCAGTGCCATGGGAAGCTTCCCGGGGACACTTCACCCGAGTTGCATCTATGAATATCAGAAATGTGGCAGAATGAGGCAAGTGGGACCAGGTGCTGCAAACCCTGGAACAGATAAAGGTAGATATCATCTGCCTGCAGGAATGTGGACCTTCCAGCCAGAAAAGCAGGACTTTGCTCTCCAAATGCTGGCAGCATGGCCTGACCATGTGCTCTGGCTCAGGGAACAATAAAATTGCTGTGTTATAATCTTGTCCCCTGCAGCAAGAGAGATTGTTGCAGGCAGGCTGCTAGAAGCTACCCTAGAGACACAAGGAACTGTTTTTGAACTTCTGGCAGTATATGCAGCAGCCAATAGAGAGACCAGGGACCCATTCCTGGAAAGAGTGGCCATTACAATGCCCACCAGCTGCCCAGTGATGCTTGCAGGGGACTTCAATTGCATCCGCAGTGAGGAGTACAGGTTTAGTAGAATCAGTGGGATGGGCATAGACAGATCCTCCAGGCAGCTGAAGCAACTTGTCCATGATCATGGCCTGGTGGATACAGACAAAGGAACCCTGGGGACACTTCACCCGAGTGGACCCCATGGGCAGCACCAAATCCAGAATTGACTTTGTCTTCCTTCCCATGGGGTGGAAGGTAGAGAAAGCCGACTGTATACCCGGGTGTTTCTCAGAACTAAGCACTAAGGTGCTTGCTACTTTGAGAGCAGAGATAAGAACCCAGATACAGGTTGCTGGGACAACCAGTTAATGAGGGAAGTGGCTGCACCTGCACCTGGTCAGCTGACCGGAAGGGGCAGGGCCTGGTTCCTATATAAATCCCAGGCCTGAGGTCAGAGGGCAGTTCCCTGCTGGCAGCCAAAGGGGGAAGAATCTCTGCCTGAGCAAATAAGGGAAGAGGCCTGAATGCACAAGCAGCTTGATCCTGGTTAGAGATAGAGCACCCTTGGGGTGGCTTGAATGATGTTTTAGCTGAGCGGCATGAATTTGTGTTATAGCCCAGGGGCTGGTGTTTTATTTGTTGTTTGACTGGAGGTTTGGGTGAGGCTATTAGGGGTTGGAGGAGGCCTCATAGGGGACCCACAGCAGTATGGGAACCCTAGCCCCAGAGAGAGGGGGCAGTGAGAAGCCCCAGAGAGCAGGCAGCCAGACAGGGGCTGCAGAGAGCCTGAGTGCCCAGGGAGGCGCAGTGTGAGACAGGGGCTGTGGAGGGCCCAAGTACCAGTGAGACATAGTAGGAGACCAAACAACATCAGTTACATCTGCGAGGCTTGGGACATACAAGGTAAAGGGATGGTTGGAGCCATGCATAGCCTATAAGGCTAGGGTGCATCAAATCGCCCATTACAGAACTGGGACAGTGTACAACAGGATAACCGTGTCCAAGAGGACAGAAAGGCAGCCTCCCTATTATACATTAACATCAAAGACATGGTGGGCGAGAATTGAGAGTACTTTTAGGTTAACTTGGCACAGTAAAGGGAGTGTTAGGGGACAGCATGGTGACCCGCAGGACACCCCTCCTGTTACACTCACCATCCTGGGCTGACCTGGGGGGACAGCTGGAAAGAGGCAGAGGAGTGTGAAAGCTGAACACCAGCCTCCTGGAAGATGAGTGGACTAGGCACAGCTATGCAGAGTACTATGCAGGCTGGAGGATCCTCTGGGTCCTGGACCAGAACCAGACTGAGTGGTGGGCCAGTGTGAAAGAGATGACCAGGGGCTTTTTCCAGTGAGGAGGCAAGCTGCGGGCCCTCTTCCACCAGAAGTGGCATGAGTGCTTGACCTGTAAGTTACAGGACCTACACAGGCAGGCAGCCGCCAGCTATGATGTGAGGGAGGCCATGTTGGATGTGAAGGCCCAACTCCGTGCCTGATACTGGGAGGAGGCCAGGAAAAATATCTTCTAGGGCAGGGCCCCCTGGGTGGAGGAGGGGGAAGGGTGGCCTGTTTATTTCTCCAGGCTGAAGAAGAGCAAGGAGGAAGCTATGATATGCCTGAGAGACGGAGGGGGAGTGGAGCACCAGACAAAGGATGGCATGCTAGCCACAGTGGCCACCTTCTACTGGGAGCTCTATGATGAGAAGCCGGTGGACCAAGAGGCCATGCAGCTGTGCCTGAAGCCTCATCTATACCCTCAGGGAGGATGAGCAGTGGCTTGATGCTGGAGGAGCTCAAGCGGATCCTCTGGAGTTTCAAGAATGGTCAGACAGCCTTCCCAAGGGGTTTTACTTGACTTTCTGGGACCTGGTGGGCCTGGATCTGCTGGAGCTCTTCCAGGAGCACCTGCATGAGGGCCAGCTGGGTGTGGGGATGGATTGGGGCCTTGTGACCCTCCTGTACAAGAAGGGTCTGAGGGAGAAGTTGAAGAACTGGTGGCTGATTGCCCTCCTGAACTTTGATCACAAGCTGCTGGCCAAAGTCTTGGCTAAGTGATTCAAATCCATCCTAGATGCAGTCATTCATGAGGACCAATTGTGTGGGCTGCTGGGATGCTAGATTCAACCTGGACCTGGAGAAGGCCTACAACAAAGTGGCTCCAGATGGGAAAAGGTCACCAGGAAGATCTTGTACAAGGACAAGAGGGCCAGGGGCAGGGGCATGCTGGACATCCTCCTTTTTCTGTGGGCCAAGTACGTGGGCAATATCTGCAGTGGTCAGGGTTCAGGCAGCTCACAGCATTCGTGGCCCCATCCTACCAAGTGCCTGCATGCATCACTTTCAGAAGGACTGTGGTGCCCTCCCTGTATGAGGTACGAAAGGAGTACATCAGGGAGGAGCTGCACAAGGCAGGTCTGCAGGTGGCCTTACCCTTCACCTCAGACATCTGGAACAGCTGGGGTGGAGATCACGCTTACCTGTCCCTCACAGGGCACTAGTGCAACCGGTCTGGCCGTTGGTGGGCTCTCTGTCGAGTCGAGGTGAGTCCCATACAGCAACTGAGACCATGGGGGCCATGAACCGCTTGGTGCAGGGTTGGTTCATTGGTCAGGGTGAGCTCACCCACAGGTTCATGGTTACCGGCAATGAGGCCAATATGGTGGAAGTGGTCCATGATGGCAACTCTGTTGCCATCTGCTGTGTGGCATACAAATTGTCCCTCATTGGAGTAAGACAGGGTTGCTGGTGATGGTGCCAGCACCACCAGAAAGCTCACTTCCAAATGCAGAAAGGTGGCAGGCTGTTTCCATCACAGCATCAACAGGGGCAAGATGGTGCAGGACATGCAAGAAGAGCCGAACATCCCACTGCACAAAATCATGCAGGACGTGGAGACTTGGTGGAACTCCACGTACCTGATACTTGAGAAGCTTGTGGAGCAACAGAAGGCCATCCATGGGACAGCCCAGCTCGGGGAGGTTGGGATCAGTAGCCTCCTTAACGGAGCTGAGTGGGATACCATCTCCCAGATCTTGGTGGTCCTCAAGCCCTTCCTTGAGGCCACCGAGACCCTCAGCACTGGCGATGCCCTCCTTAGCCAGGTGATCCCTGTAGTGAGGGAACTTCAGAGCCAAACGGAGAGCTTCCAGGGGATCAATGTTCCTGGCTGGGGCAAGTTGCTGTCACCAGACATGCAGGCACTGGTGAGGTGGCTGAAGGAGGGCATCAGGAAATCAGGGCATCAGGAAATGGCTTGATCCCTTGCATTCCAGTACAGTCCATGTGCTGGCTGCCATGTGTGACCTGAAGGTGAAAGGCAGTGTATGCAGCAGCCAAAGCCTGAATCAGTGGATGGAGGTGCTGGTGAAGAGGATCAAGGAGGCAAGAACAGCAGTGGTGGGGGGACGTGGAAGAGGGAGATCCACTGTCCCATGCTAGCATGCCATCCACCAGCCAGTCTCCTCCTCCATCGCAGGTGTTGCCAACGTGCCCCAAGGGCATGGCTCCTACGGTGGGGTCCAGAGGCCCCATACCCCACCATCAAGTGGGTGTTCCTGAAGGTAAACCTCCTGCTGCTGGGGTTCCCCCAAGCTCTAGGTGCAGATGGAGTGAATGCTACCCTCCTCACTCCATCTGCACCTATTTCCGTTTTTCCTTTTTAAAAATCCAGTTAATACCCTGATCTCAGAGGTGGAAGGGGCACTCATTGAATCACTAGTCAAGAGGGGAAGAACATGTCCCTGCTGAGCCCCTGTGCCAGGATGAACTTAGAGGTATGGACTGGGGTTATGGGGAAGGAGAAAGCCCCAGGTCCCAGCCATGACCACAAAAACTGCACTCTGCCAGGGTTGGGGAGGCCTGGTGGGATTGCTGGCAGTGCAGCAGCCCCAGGAAATGCCAGGACTGAGGCTTTCCCTGGTGAAAGGAGGGAAGGAGGTGCCATAACTTCCGGCTACTGCGCGCACCTTACAGTCCTGTCTCTGGAAATGACTTTGACAGGCCTGAGGCTTGCTGGTCGCAGTGGAGTTGTGAGACTTCAGGTGAGCTCAGCTTAGCTGCCTGGGATGCCAGCTTTCAAAGTGAAAAACCCTTTGTCATGCTGAGGAAGCACCTGCAGTTGGTGTGTGTGATGTTCCTGGACGGAAGGAATAGTAAAGAAGCCAGAGGCTGGCATGCAATGCAGGCAAGAAAACCAGTCAGTGAAAATGGAAATGGAGGCATCAGAGGGTGAGGGATAGGCTGGGGTGAGGGGGATGTAGCATCACGGGTAGAAGTATAGATGTTCCTAGGGAGTCAGATGTCTGGCAGTTGCAGTGTGTCAGAATTCCACTTTCTAATCTATATTGGGTCCATGAGTTTCTGTACCTAAGAGGCTGATGAAGTGAAATTCATTGGTCTGCCTGTGAAAAGCAGTGTGTAAATTCCCTTTCAGGATCAGGCTTAAGAGGCTGGAGGGAGAGTGTTTTTTCTATGAGAGATGTGTCCCAACAGGTAGTTGGGTATTCTTGTCTTTGACAGATTCTGGTGTGCAGTTTGTGGGGGTACTGGAGATAGTTTGCAGGTTTTGTGTTTTGAGCTTTAGAAAGTTGACTTCAGTTCTGGTGATGAGGTTAGGCGCTTGTTTGAATGTACACACCACTTTTCAGAGCCCAGCCTAGGAGCTGCACAGAAACTCACGGACTCAGTATAGACAGTAGAATTCTAACACAGTCCAGCCTGCTGGACATCTGATTCCCCAGGTACCTCTGCACTTTTACCTGCACTGCTACATCCCCCTCGCTGTCCCCCACCCCAGTCTGTCCTTCACCCCCTGACACCTCCATTTCCATTTTCACTGGCTGGCTTTCTTGCCTGCATTGCATGCCAGCATCTGACTTCTTTACTATTCCTTCCATCCAGGAACAACAAACACACAGACCCTCTTCTTCAGCGTGACAAAGAGTTTTTCAAACAGAAAGCTTGCTAAGATATTTTTCTGTAACTATCATTCAGTTGGTCTGCTAAAACATACTAGATTAGATTGAGCCAAAGGAAATGATGTTGTCTGCCAGTGCCATGTCCTTAGACCAACACTCCTAGCACCTGACTGGAAGGATGCAGGGCCCTGGCCTAATCTAAGCCCCAGGGCTGGGGAGAGTTCTCTGGCAGTTGCTAGAGAAGAAGCTCCTGCAGGAAAGGAAAGAAAGACTCTAGTCTGCAGTCTGGCTGCCTCAGATGCTGTTGGTGCTACTGTGCTGCTTACTAAGTTATTAGCTGTTGCCATTTGAAGTGGTGGACTGAGATGAGGCTGTAGGGGAGGAGGAGACCTCATTGGGACACACTACCATGTTGTGTAGAAGCCCCAGCGCCAGTGAGGGCATGCCTTAACACACAAAGTCACACATATCACAAGTTTTTCTTGTCAGCAGCTTGAGGTGCAGTTTCCCAGAACCCTCTGTACATATCTACTTGAAATGTGGCAGGCTTCATGGCCTCAGAAGGGGCTACCACCCCTGCCAGTTTCATCCAAATCAGGCAAAAAATGAGAAAGTTATAGGCAGTTTTGTGCTTCCCCATTATAGCCTATGGGTAAAATGTCAAAACAGCGTGAAAACAGCAAAACAGTTTTGATGAAACAAAATGGAACAGGGGGTTCAAAACAAAACAAAACTTTTTTGATTTTGCTCAAGTGTATGGTTTTCATCAGAAGACATCTTGCTTCAAACACCCTGCAGGCACTGGATTGGCAGCATGTGAAGTATGCATTGTGAAGAGCCTGCTTTAAAAAGCAAGGGAGGAAGGTGAAGATCAATGCTTAGGACTACTCAGTTACAGAGTTACACCACTGCAATGTGTAAAGTCACTTGCGGAACTACTCTACAACAGGTGTATAAAAACTCAACTACCTGACATGGGCCAGAAACAAAGGGTGACAAAAGAGTCTATGATAGTAGAGAAAAGACTAGGAAAATACAATCAGATGCAGAATTGCAAAAAAGGAGCAGGACCACTTCCAAAGTTAGAAAACCCTGATTCAGTGCACATTTGGAAAGATGGACACTGGCCAGGTAAAGCTAAGGTAATCAAAGATGTCAGTCAAAGATATCACATTGATATCAATCAAATGTCAACTCACATTCTGTGACCACAGGTGAAGGGCAAATCTTAGAGAATCACAGGCATCTGCTCAAAGTCCTTGATGATGAGGATGATATGAGTAAAATAGGAGCACAGACCCCAGTTGTAACTAATTTAAAAGTTTGCCCAGAGTGTGACCAGGATACTGAACATTCAAATGCAGACAAGAATGAAGACAAAGGGAGGCTGCAATACAGTAGACTTAGAAAACTGCTGAAATAGCTACAGAGATTGAATGAAACATGTTAGCTCGAGTTTGTAATAGTTGTTTTCTTAATGTTATTAGTTTAGTTAGGACTTTGTAAAAAGGGAAAGATGTGACAGAGTACATCCTTCTAAGTACACAGAGTGTCCAGGGAGTGTGATCTCCCAGAAGACAGGCTGGTTAGGCCAGCAGGCTCCTCTAGGCAGCAGAACAGAAGCAGACCAATGTCAGTCAGCTCTAGAGCTTGCACTGTCAACTGTATTGATATTTGTAATTGGAGCAACACCATAGTCTAAGCAAGGCATAGTTCAATCTGCAAATGAAAAACCTACCGCTTCCTAGCCTGACAATATTTCAAGTCAGCTGGCCTGGGACATCTACGTCTGAAACACCTTTGGTTCCTGTCGTTGGGCTGGCAGCGTAGTACATTGGAAAGCTACAATGCACCCAATGGCCTCTAGGTTTTGCTGCATTTTCTGCAGCTCACAAGAGTGGTGTATTCATGGGGAATATACCTTGTATATGCTGATAGACAGCAGTCTATCCATCTGTCCCAAGGTGACACTGGCCAAAAATGACCAACTACTTACAAATTGTTTCATGAGAGAAGGAGCCTCACCATCCTCCTCAAGACACGCAGAGTGCACTTGTGAAAGTCAGGGGATCACCTGTGTTTGCTTTCCCTCCACTAGATGTCAGCTTTGCATCACACATGCCAGCTCACCCTAGTATTTGCAGAAAAAATGTGTGCTTGAGGCTCTGCCAGACACTATCATGGGCTTAAAGTGAAGAGGCTGGTGTCACACCAGTGTCTGCTAATATGCTTACGAAGCTTCATACTATGCTTTCTCTTCTTACTGATGACTAGAACACAGTATGACAGTAAAACTTCCTTAAACCTAAACTAGGGCAATATGTGCTTCAACTGACATCATTAGGGCCCTTTCACATAATTCTCACCTGGCACACGGTGAGTAAATGAAAAACCATAGGGTTGAAAGTGCTCAGCTCTTACCATTACCAACCAATCAAAAAAGCTGGAGCTGCTATGTTTTGGATTTTCAAGAAGAGTCTCCCTTTATTTTGAATTCTTGCCAATGGGTGCCTGAGTATTGTACACTTCCTCATTATTTTTGCTTCTTATGACACCCCCAAGTGCCTTGTCTATGTGAAGTAGTGTTTGCTCTGCTTTTAAGATGGTGAGGGAAATGAAAGCGTTTCAAATAGACTGTAGAGCTGTCTAGGCTCATGCCTGCTTTTTTACATTATTTTTGCCAGGTGGTGATTTGCAGCTGATTATTTTCATGTGAACTCACAATTAGAGACAAATGAGTCTAAGCAAAAGCTTTCTGTATAAAGCTGTGTTCACATTTTTACAGTGATCCCAATGTTGATTGCTTCAGTTGGCTCTATTTGTCTGATTTTATAGCTGGCAGATAACTGTGGCTCAGGTTGTCATCTCAATGTAGCATCTGCTAGTGGCAGGTTAGGTTTGGGACTTTGGAAAGTTTTGCTGGAGAGGCTGCCTCAGAACTCAGGCATGCATAATTCTAAGCGATGTAAACCAGATGGCACAACTATGCAAGTCGGCAGTGATTCTGCTTATCAGATGTGTTCTTGGGCCCTGTGTTTTGCAAAAATAAGGTTTTCCCCCCACCTTGTCATTAATGCAGGAAGAAAAGTGCTCCCAAAATTAAATATTTAAATATCCACCCTTTTTATTATAGGTGAAGATGGGAGCAAATCTTGTATTTAAGGTTGCCTGACACTTCTGATTTTAAGATCCAGTCTTCAGTTGCTTTTAATTTTGTCATATTATAATTATTCAGGCTGAAATTTTCCATGTGGAGTCTACATATAGAGTTGAATTTTTGGTGCAAGTTTCAGCAAAAATGGGTCAGCAATTTCCAAGAATGAGGTCAGGAGAAAACATGGTGACATGCTGAAACTTTCTTACAGCTGTTTTCCTGAGAAGCTCACAGAGCACTATAGTTGATGTCACAGCTCGAAATTTATCAGGGGGTTAGCTCTGGGGATATGGCAGGTGTTTTTGCTATCTGTGTAAATCCATCCATGTCAAACAAAGTTGCAAACTACTTGAAAAACACAGTATGCACATAGTATAACTTCTTGTTAAATCCAGCTCTTAATTTCTCTGAAGGTTCCTTCTGTACTGAGCATGCTTCAGTCTGGGGCTGCAGGAGCGTGGCAGGACTGAGGTTCTGCCAGAATAGAGAGCACCGAGGCTGTTTTTCCTGTGCTCTCATAGCTCCCAGTTACTAATTTTTAAGAAGTGAATAGGAGGAGGAAAAGAAAGCAAACCGATTCCTGTGCAGAGCAATGGGTGTGTACATCTGCTCCATTGTGGCTTAATTTAAGTTGACTTAAGTTACCATATTTTAGGTTGACTTTGAATCTGTTGTCTCTGCCCCATCTACCCAGCTTGTCCTGGTCTCTACACTGCTCTCTCCCTGGGTACATAAACACATACTGAGGGAGGAAGGGCTTGAGCAGACTGCGGTGATAGCAGTAGAGGGGGTCTAAGAGCAAGGGGAAATGGGGACCATTTTGTGTTATTCTGGAAAGACCAAGGGGTTAAACTTACGTTAAAACTTGTTTATACAGAGAGCAGTATCCTGCCTGCAGTTCTGCATGCCCCCTTGCAATCCCAAGGTCAATGTAACAACTGATACATAACACTCCTAAAGGTATCCACACATCTTCCCCCTTTACAAGTAACATATAGGCAATTGGTAAGGAAGGCCTGGGGGGCCGTTCCTGCCACTGACGTCACTGGTGTCTGCAGATGCTCGCCAGCTCCACCCCTGCTGCAGATGTCGCCGGCGGCATCTGCAGGAGTTCATCAGCTCTGCCTCCACCACTGATGTCAGTGGGAGCTTGCCAGGTCCACCCCTGCCACCAATGCCACCGGTGGCTTCTGCAAGTGCTCCCCCAGACTCAGGAGACCCCAGTCACCCATGTAACATGTCCTCATATAATACTAAGTTCGGCAGTTTAGTTCAACCCATAGTTAAAAACACATTTTAACAGGTCTCTATTAGTCTTTGTGTTGGCTTTTTAGCTGTAAGTGATCTCAGTTTCTCTGCATTTTCAGTCCTTACTGGTTCAGTTTTTGTTTGATTTTCTTGTTCAGATATCTCTACTTCTGTGTCGTTTCCAATCTTCTCTGTAGTTTCTTGTTGATTTGATGTTAGTTTGCTGAATCCTGTGATGTTGCTTCTTTTCTTCCCTTTATGAGCTGCAAGTGTCATCTGTGCCTTCTTAATATCGGTCCTTCCAGTGCGACTGTTTTATAAGACCTGGGAGTAACTTGATGGGAAAGTAGTGGTTTTTATTTTCACATTCATCCACTAGAAATAAGCACCATATCTTTGTTGTGTAGCTGTGATAACTACTTGGAACCCCGATAAAGTACAATTTTTGTTTGTCAATGTTTTCATATCTTGCTTTTCATTCTGATGAGCATCATCCACAAGATTTGGCAGCGCAGTTTGGAATTTCCTGTTAAGCAGCATCTCTGCTGGGGACAGTCCATGTTTCATGGGTATTGCCCTATAATTTAAGAGTGACAGGTAAACATTGGTGTGTGAATCTATAGCTTTTTTTCAACAATTTCTTCACTATTTGTACTCCATTTTCCACCAAACCATTGGATTGTGGGTATTCAGGACTTGATGTGTTGTGACACAAGCCATAATTTGTTTGCAAACTCTTTAGAATCAAGCCAGTTCAATTAGGGTCTGTTCTCTGGCCTCACAATTTGTGGAATCCCATGTTTAGCAAAGATTGATTTGATGTGAGTTATGACCTGGGATCCTAGTTTTCTCTGATAAAAAAATTACAAATTTTCTGATAAAAATATGCAAATTCTCTGATAGTCCCCAAAAATCTCTGATTAAAATGAAAGGCCCCCCACAACCCCCCAGCCCTGCTGGTGCCCCTTGCCTCCCACTCACAGGTCCTGCTCCCCCAGCCCTGCTGGAGGGGCCCCCCCAGCTGCCAGGGTTGTGGGGCCAGGGACCTGGGTCTGCAGCCCCCTGGCCTGGCAGGAGGAAGGGGCTGCTGCAGTGAAGCAGATCCTAGTTCCCTGCCTGCTGCCTGCTTGCTGTGGGCTAAGGTGTTGGGGGGGGGGGCAACTCCCCAATGCTGCATGCACTCCTGGGGCACAGGGAGGACCTGTGCACCCCAGATCTGTTCACAGGGTGGGAGCTGCATGCTGCCCACTGTGGACTTCTACCCTGCTGCCCTGTCCTGGGGCCTCTTCAGCCCAGTGTGTGCACCCAAAGAACAGTGGGGCTCTGCAGGAAAGGTGCTTGCCACTGTCCTGGTGCCACACTGTCCTGGTGATGTGTCCTATGTCTGCGGCTGCTGCAGGAGCGGCAGTGCAGGATTGTGCACAGCAGACACCTCACCATGGCAGCACAGAACTCTCAGTGGCAAGCAGCTCTCCTGCATGGTCCTGCCGTTCTCTGTAATGCCAGGTTGCACACATCGGGCTGCAGTGGTCCTGGGGGAGGGCAGCAGGATGGGAGCCTAAGCCTGAAGCGGGCAACCAACATCCATGCCCACACCCCGTGCACAGATCTGGAGGGCACGGGTCTCCTCTGTCCCCTCGGGAGTGCACACATTGGTGTGGATGAGCTCCCCTTCTCCCTAAACCCACAGCAGGCAGCCTGCCCTACCCCACGCACAGATCTGGGGGCACCCTCTAGAGGTGCACATAATGGCACAGAACTGGCCCTACTCCCCTCACACCCCAGATGAGCTGTCTACAGCCCTGTCCTACTCCCCACTGGGATCCTGTGGCCACATGCATTGTAACCCCAGGCCTCATGCCCCAGGCACTGCCTAGCTGGGCAGCAGCCCCAGCTCCAGCCCTGCCCAACTCCCTCCCTCCCTGCTGGGGCCTCAATCCCCCACCCCCACTTAACTGGGGGAGCTGCTCTCCAGCTTGCCTGGTGGCCATGTGCATATATGTGCACATGGAGCCCCCTGCCTGACCACCCCTCTCCTGCTCCCTCCCAGGCCCTTGCAGGCTAGAACTCTTGTCAGCCTGCAGAGAGCTCATTGCAAAACTGCAAATTCTCCATTTTTCCATGGGAAAGAGAAAACCCAGATCCCTAGTCAGGACATAGTTTGCTGTTGTGCTTTCAAGCAATGCAATTTCAGGATAGTGAGAATAATAATCCAGCACTAATACATATTTTTTCCCACATGCATGAATAAGTCAATGCCCACTTGATACCACAAAACTATGGGCTCTGCCATGACCATGGTAGGCTCTTGTCTTTGCACTGATCTGTACTTTAGGCACATAGAAGATGCTGTAAAGGCTTGTACAATGTCATTATTTATATTGGGCCAATATAAAGCACCCCTTGTTCTCCTTTTGCATTTTTCAATGCCTAGGTGCCCTTTGTGTATTCTCCTTAACATGTCTTTCTTTAGTACTGCTGGAACAAGAAGTTGTGAGCTTTTGAACAAAATGCCATGCAGTACTGACAGCTGTTCCTTGAACTGAAAGTAGGGGCTAGGTAGCTGCCTTCCAGGCCAACCAGCACAAATAGCTGTTAGCATTTTTTATAATGTGAGCAGTAGCTTTTGCAATTAGTGCCCAAATTTTATCCGTGACAGGTATCACTGTTTAAAGGAGATTAACATGTGGTATGTCCAAGTCTGGAATTCTGTCATTTTCCATTGTGTCATATGCTCTGGACAACATATGTGCAATAAGTAGATGTTTTCCTGGTGTGTACTGTATGTAACAATCATACATTTGCAGTTGAAAGAAAAGTCTCTGTAATCTAGGTGGCATATCGGATAACCCTTTCTTGGCTATAGTTACCAAAGGTTTATGATCAGTTTCAGCTATCACAGGCTTCCCATAAATTAATATATGAAATTTCTTATGGCCATATACCAGAGCTAAACTTTCTTTCTCAATTTGTACATATAGACACTCTGACTTAGTGAGTGCCCTAGATGCATAGGTTACTGCTCCCAAGCTATTCCCATGTTTTTGAAGCAAAGCTGTTCCAAGATCTTCTCTAGAAGCATCTGTTGACAATTTAATGGGTCTTCTAGGGTCATAGTATTTTAGTATTGGAGCTTTCATTATTTTTTCCTTCAAGTTTTTAAATTCAGCTTCATGTTCATGTTCCCATATCCACTGAGCATTCTTTTGTAGGAGTGGTCTAAGGTATTTGGTCTGCTCTGCTAAGTTAGGTAGATATTTTCCTACAAAATTGATAGTTCTTAGTAATCTTTGTGCTCCTTCCTTGTCTGTAGGGGGTGGCATGTTTATAACAGATTTAACCCTTGCAGGACCAATTTGCACCTCTTTCTCAGGGAGTTTTTCTCCCCAGTATGTTATTTCTTTGACCCTGAATTTGCATTTTTGTTTGTTCAGTTTCAAACCTGCTCCAGTGCCTTACTTAGCCTCAAGTCATATTCTTCCATCAGGTTTTCCCAAACTAATAAATCATCAATATAAAACATAGTTCCTTCAAAAATTTGCTGCAGATTTCTGTGAAATACTTCAGATGCAGAACACATTCCAAAAGGAAGACTATGAAAGCAATACCTTTCATTGAAAGTACATAATCTAGTGCTAGTCTTTTCTAGGGGAATTTGCCAAAACCCAGCAAAGGCACCCGAAGTGGAGAAATATTAACTTCTGCCGTGTTGCTAAAAACCTCTTCTCTGATGGGAATGGGAAAATGCTCCCTTTTGATGTACCTGTTCATTTGCTTAGGATCCAGACACAATCTCAAAGATCCATCTCTTTTTCCCCTGTTATAACCAGTGAATGAACCCAAGTAATTGGTTGCTCTACTTTTTCTATTATGCCCATATTAACTAATCTATTTAATTCCTTTTTCAATTTCTCCCTTAGTACAAGCATGTATGGTGGGAGTATTTGTTTCTCTTAATTCTATCTTGTACTCAGTTGACAGTTTTCCTATGCCTTGAAACACATCATAAAACTCTTCTTCTATGATCATGCTTTCTAGTCCATCAAAGGTACCCATTCTCTTGTGAACATAATCAAACCTATGGTTTTGCAACCGAATAATTGGTAGTAGCTTTCCTGGGACTGTTACAAGCTGTATTTTTACTAGATTACCTTTGGGTGCATTCACACATGCAGGCACATGCGCTTTGCAGCAACTCAAATAGGAGTGGCACAAATTTGTGCTAGAGATTTTTGCATCAGCGCACATGCCTGAACATGCACTTTGGTGACAGTTTGCCACTTGGGGCAAACTGACTCTGCCTAGCTCCTCCTGGATTTGCAACCAGGGGAACTGAAGGCTGGGGCCAGCACATTGCATTGCCAGACATCTTTAACTCCTCTGTAATTCCAAGATGCTCTATTTTTCTGTCTTTCTTTGCACCCCCTCCTGGTACCATGTGTTGTTCTCAAAATACCATGGAGTTAAGCTTATAGAATGATAAAACTTGTTTATACAGACAGCAGTACCCTGCCTGCAGTTCCCTCCTGCAATCCCTGGGCTAATGTAACAATTTCTACATAGCACTCTTATAGGTATCCACATACATTTATGAGGGAAGTAATGGGCTCTGAAGACTGCCAAAGATATGCACTTAACTCTGTTGCCTTTAAACACTAAACCACTCCCAGGCCTCTCTCTTTCCCCAAAACAGTGCATCTCATCCAGCCCATGTGGCTGGTCCACACAAAAGAGTATAGCTGCTGCTGCTCCCAGATACTCCATCATCTCAAGTGGAGAGGTTGGTGCTGCTAATGTGAATGCCAGACCCATCCTGAATATCCATATATTAACATTAGCCTGTGCAAAGCAGCAAGTATTTACTTTGGATTCAGATTCAGCCAATTCAGAGGGGCAGCGATTCAATTCAGTGATTTGAATGACTGTCCTGATTTGGTTTGGCCAATTGGAATTTGGAGATTTGGCGCCAATTCAGAGATTTAGTCATAGACAATAATGGGGGAAATTGCTAAAATACCTATAACTTTGTCATTTTTTGCAGATTCAGATGAAAGCAGCAGGAAAGGTAGTCCCTTATGAGGGCATGAAGCCTGCCAAGTTTCAAGGAACAGGTGCAGGGATTTCTGTGAAAGTGCATCTCAAACTGTTGAAAGAAAAACTCATCACTTCTGTGTCTTAAGGTAGAATAGGATGAATGCAGCAGGGATGGTAGCCCCTCTGTGGGCATGAGGCCTGCCAGGTTTCAGGCAGAGTGCTGTAGGGGTTTCTGTGAAAGTGCACCTCAAGGTTCTAAAAGCAAATAGGTATGGAGTGAGGAAGGTGGCATTCACTCTGTCTGTACCTGGAGCTTAGGGAACCCCAGCAGCGGGAGGTTCACCTTCAGGAACACCAGCTGCTCCACCAAACCAGGATCCAAGGAGGTGTGGTGGGGTTTCACGGCATCACTAGCAATGCTAAACACCCTCTTGTTTGGAACACTTGTCAGCGGACAGGCCTGGCGTTCCCTGGTAACTGTGGCCATATCCCACCAAACCTGGCTGTGGGTTGCCCAATAGGCCAAGGGGTCATGATGCAGCAGCTCCATATCCTTAGTGAGATAGGTAGCCACTGAAGCCTCTCTGCTACCTGCCTGATAGTGGGGTCTGGTGCCTCTGGACCCCAATATTGAAGCCATGCTCTTGGTCCACATTGGCAGTGGCTGTGGTGGGGGAGATTGGCTCATGGTCAGAGTGCTGGCATGGGAAAGTGGATCCCCCTCTTCTGTGTCCCCCCCATCTCCACCTTTCTGCCTCCCTGACTCTGTTCACAGCACCTCCGTCCAGTGATTGAGGGTTTTGCTGCAGAAACTCCCCTTCACCCTCAGGTAGCACATGCCCACCAGCACGTGGACTGTACTGGACCACAACGGATCCAGCCATTTTTTGATGCTATCCTTCAGCTGCTTCACCAGTGCCTGCACCTCTGGTTACAGCGCCTTGCCCCAGCCAGGAGCACTGATCCCCTGGAATGTCTCCATTTCTTTCTCAAGCTCCTTCACTACAGGGATCACTTGACTAAGGAGGGCATCGCCAGACTACTACTTGAGGAATAGCTTGAGGACCACCAAGATCTGAGAGATGGTATCCCACTTCATTTTGTAAAGGGGACCACTGATCCCAATTTCCCTGACCAAGACCAATCTCATAGATGGCCTTCTGTTGCTTGATCAGGCTTTCCAGCATCAGGTATGTGGAGTTCCATTGAGCCTCCACATTCTGCATGATTTTGTGATCTTCTCTGGGGCTTCTCACTGCCCCCAAATGCTGCACCTTCTCTGGTGCCAGGGTCACCACACTACTGTGGAGCTCCTATGAGGCCTCCTTCGACCCCTAATAACCTCACCCAGTCCTCCAGTAAACAGTAAACACAAGAACACAAAGCCCCCAGGCTACAACATAAAAGCTAGACCGTCCGGTCAAACTACATTCAGTCCCTACCAGAGAGAGAGCACTCCAACCCCAGCAGCGACCAGGGGATGTTCCCGCCATCAGAGTTCTCCCCTTCGTCTGTACTAGCCAAGTTCCTCCTCCCTCAGTCACCAGAGGGGAATTGCCCTCCTGGCCTCCTGCCTGGGCTTAAGAAGGGCTAAGCCCTGCCCCTTCCTGTCAGCTGGTTTCACTGGTTGCCCTTGCACCTGCACTGCCCTGGTGACTGGCAGCTAAGCCTCCCCCTTCTTGCCACTAGGGGGGGTCTCCTGAGCCATTTCTGCTTTCAGGCGCAGGGCACCTAAGTGCTCTGCAACAGATGCTCAGCTCTGCCTGTTTGTCCTGCAGCATCTTTCCCCCTTTGATGCTCCAGTGGAAGTAGACCACCACGTTCCTGAATTTCAAAATGAGCTGTCTGGTAGTGATGGCACTGTCACAGGGAGCCCTGTCCTCCTCCAAGGTGTCCCCGACTACAAGATGAAACTTGTATGCCACACAGCGGATGCCAACAAAGTTGGTATCACACGTTGCCTTGACCATATTGGCCCTGTTGTTGGTGACCATGAATGAACCCGTGAGGGAGCTCACCCATCCCTGCACTATGCAGTTCATGGGCCCCATGATCTCTGTTGCTGTGTGGGCCTCATCCATTTCCTCTGCTTGAAGGAGAGCCCACTGATGCCCTGACTGATTGCACCAGTGACCTGTGAAGGAGAGGTAGGCATGATCTCCACCTTGGCTGCTCCAGATGTCTGAGGTGAAGTGCAAGGCTAACTGTGGACCTGCCTTGCACAGCTCTTCCCTCAAGTACTCCCTGCATGCCTCACACAGGGAGGGCACCACTGTCTTGCTAAAGGTGGTGCATGCAGGCAGTTGATAGGATGGGGCCATGAGCACCATGAGCCACCTGAACCCTGGATGTGCAACAAAGGAGAAGGGCTGGCCATCCAGAGGAAGCATCTCTCCAATGCTTGGGTGACCTCACTCACCTTTGGAATGTGCCCTGCTTTGTCTCCACCTTTCCTCCACTGTTCCAGAGTGGCCTGCCTCTGCTTCTTGGGGATAAGGGCTTTGGAGTGAGAAGGGGACTTCTTTTTGGACATGCTCCTGCTGGTGCCAGGCTGAGGAGGAAGGGCAAGGGGGTGCTGCTTCCTGAGATGCAGCAGCATCACCATGGTGGCAGTGTTTCATGTCCTTGCTCCTGCTGATCTGTCTTTGGTGGTGCTGGCAGGTAGCATACCTGGGATCATCTGCCACCTCAAAATCTGCCATCTGCCACAGTACACTACCCACCCACTTCTGAGTTGAGGATGGGGATCCTGCCTTATCCCCCTTCTTACCAGGCAGAAGCACAACAACAGGGGACCTGAGCCACGTGCCCCCACAACCTCCTCTGAAGTGCTTTCCAGAGAAGGAAACCTGCCTCTAGGGGAACTTTGAGGGGTGTGGAGCACAAACTCAGATTCTGCCTCCTTCCCCTGCTCATGCTGGGAACTGAAACTGGGGTGGACAATGTCATGCTGCTGCTAGTTAGTGGTGTTAGCGGTGGTAGTGCAGGTGCAGGCTGCCAGGAAAGAGGGTGCATGTATACTTGGGTTGGGGGGAACTTGCAGCTCTCCCTCTGCCCTCTCTCCCTCCCCTGCCAGAACACTTGGCTCCTGCCTTTCCAGCATGCTTTATAATGGTTGGTGTGCTGCAAAATGTGTGTGTGTGTGTAATATATGTTGTACTTTTCTGCACAGTGATGACACACTGTCAGGGAAAACACTGATTTCTTTTTGTGGGGGGAAAGAATCAAGACAGACTAACAAGAACAAATAAGAGGATTTTGGGGAAGGAATAAGTTGAAAAGAATGGATAGGGATTGTTAGAGCTCAACTCCATGAGGCGTCTAATGACTAGAGAGACAACAATCCAGTTGCTCAGAGAGCAAACACCAGCACACATTGCTAGCAACAGCTTTATTTAAAATGGAGACAACTTTGGGCAAAGCACCAACAAACCGGGGAGCTGCCCTGAACATTAGCTCTTTCTACATTTATACACCTTGGTTCATGGTCATTAACATTTACTTCACTTTTGTCCCTCCTTTGTTCTACTCTTAGTTCATCCCATTTTAAGCTCCACCTCTGTTTACTGTTTGTTTCATTAGCATAGAATTACCTATGCTTATTTACATGTCTTTTTTTCTATGAGCTCATGTCTAAGATGCTGACCCCATTTCTTCGGTCACTGGGCAGACTTCGACCAAAACTTGGAAGCTTCTGGAGGCCTCTTCACCAATCACCATTCACCTTTTTGCATATGTTTATTTTGGATTCTGTTACCAGTTACGTGTTGTCTTTCACATTCCAGTCTGTTTTTTCAGTCCCATGTTGTACCATCTTCCACATTCCTAAGACTTCACCTCATTCACAGCACACAGACTCACAAAGACTCACTTGAAAATGGTTGACACTGTTAAGATGGTTACTTAGAGCTGATTTTGCTTATGAATGCTTACGCTATCTCCTAATGATAGCCAGTGGTTTGCATCCTGTTTTTTTACACAATGAACTATATATCTTACAACAATACTATATGGCTAGAAAAAATACTTGCCTAAACATCTTGCAATATTACTTTTAATACATCATTCTGCCTTGTGGTTAGCAGCTTTGCCTTGTATTCAGCTGCAAATTCAATGCTCCCCAAGATCCAAATACTGTCACCCTAACAGGGATAACAATAGGGATTCTAGGCGAGGGTAAGCAGGAAAGGATTGGATACAACTTACAAGAAGACAGACTAACTAGCAAGAGACTAGATAGCAAGCCAGAGCCTTTCAAACGCTGCTGCTCCAAGACAGACACAGCTCACAAAAGGCACAGATCACTTCAGACACAACTTTATATGTTGTTTCTACATCCCTTCCCTAGAGCACTGTGATTGGGAGGGAATTCAGAGAAAGATCATAGTCACTGGCTAGCTACAGATGTCAATACCAGAGCAATCTTTTCCCCCTTCTCATCAACAGCCTATCATGTTTTATATGTTTTATTGTTAGGATCAGTATTATGTGGTGTGTAATTTCTCTTTAGGGGTGAAAGGCGACCCCCTCCAAACCAGCACGCTTGTCTCCATACCTCTATAAAGCTACGGATCCAAGCTTTTAAAAGAGGTGGGGGGGGGGGGGGGGAAGTGTGGCAGAAAGCCACCTTGGTTTCTCCCCAAAACCTCTGCCCTGTGACAATGTGATTAAATCTCTGTGCTGTGACCATTTGATTAGGATGTGCCCAGCAGAGGAGGCACACTCTTACCCTATCTCTTTAGGTAACCTGAACTGGCTACATTCCTGAGAGAGGTGGGAAACCTGCTCCCTCTGCCTACCTGACTGGTATCAGCTACCTGGGTGAGGGGTTGTTACCTGGTGGGCTGGAGTCTGCCCAGCAACTAGTGATGTATTTCAAATTTGTTGGCTGACAGCCAACCGGAGCTGGCCTCCACTGGACCAGGTGAATGAGGTCACAGGGACTATATAAGTTAAGACTGCCCAGGAGGAGGGGGCAGCAGCCATGTGGGGGACTCAGAGGAGCTTTACCATCTGAAATTGGCTCTCTCCTCCAAAACTCATGAGCTAGAAATGGCCTGCCTCCAAATGGAAACTTCACCTGTCTTTGGAAGATGCTTGTGAGTAAGCTCGAGATCTGGTTAGATATCTAGCTGGCAGGAACTCAGATGCGTGATCAAAAGGCTACCTCAGCCAGACTGTTTGCTCTTTAGGATTTCTAGGATATTGCTCAATCTTGTACCCTATTTTCACCCTACCCCTGTAATCAATAAAGTTCTCCTTTGTGACTGGTGTGGGAGACTTATTGAGGGGTGGGTCTAAATTATGCCTAAGAGACCCCTTAGGTCTGTGGACTAAGGGAGACTTTACTTTTTGGCCCCCGACTTGGGGAAGTGCCCCCAAGTGCATGTACTGGGTCGAGTAAGACTTTAGGCCTGTGTTTCCCTGAGGACACAGGGCTGAGAGTGAGTCCCTTCTCGGGGTGGTGGTAGCTACGTTACCCCCAGGCTAGCGAGTGTGCTCCAGGAAGGGTCGGCTGGATGTAAGGCGCCCCTAGGGAGGCATTCGGAGCCTGGAAGGTGGTTGGGCTCAGGGAGGTGGGCGGCTCAATGCAGGAGCACCCCCTACTGGCTCACCACAGGCACAGCCTGATTCCCTGGGATCAATTTGTAGAGGTTTTAAACTCTAGCAGCTGAAGTCAATGGGAGCTGGCCTGAGAACATAACGAGTTTGTTAAAAATGTTAATTACTCAGAAAAAAACAACCTCTGAGTGTCCCAGTTTGGCTCCTCAGAAATTAATGGATACTAAACCAAATTGGTCTTAATTCTTTCATGCTTCAGTTCTCCAGCTCTTGAGAGATGACAGTACTTCTTTTTCTCATCCTTTGTCTATATATACTGTAATTGCCTCAGGTCAAGGACTGTCTCGTCCTATGTGAAGGAACAGCTGGCAAAGGGCCCCTATCAGGGCCAAACTAGGCCAGGCTATATTTGAGATATATGCCTTTGATGACATGGAGAACCTGTGTGGCCCTGACTGTAGCTCAACACCCACATTGTCACCCCAGGATCTGCCATTTTCTTTACAGGGAGTCCAGAGTATAGGAGACATATGTATACACTTTAAAGGTTATCAAGAATCCCTTCCTTCTGCCAGAGAAAGGGATAGGGAGGAGAATCAGGGTGCAATGAGCAAAGCAGCTTTCCAAGTTGCAGGCTGGCTTCTCTATCCCATCCTTGCCAGAGCAGCTGCCAGGTTCTGAACAACTGAGAATAGCCTCAGAGCATGGAAGCTCAAATTGCCCCCTTTGTGACAGACAGAGTTTAACATGTTCAGCGTACCCCGTATTCCAGCCAGCCCCAGCCGGTGTATGGTCCCTTTGGGATCACACCAGAGGCTGCTTTACATTGCACTGGGGCTGGGAATAGCACAGAAATACTCTAGGATTCAGAGAACTGTACCCGATTCCTGTGCTGAACAGATTTCCACATACCATATTTACACAAATCCAATATGACTTTAAATTTAAGATACCTCCCCCCCAATAATTCAACTGTATACATGGAAATGATAAATGTGTTGATATTTTCCATGTATAGAATCTAATTCATGGAAGGCCATCTTAAATTCAAAACCATCCACACTGCTGTGGCAGGGAAAACACCAGGGGGGATGGAAGGGCTAGACCCTTGCCCCTTACTCCTCTGTCCCTTGTCCCCCGCCATGCCTTCCCCCCACTGCCACCTGCCTCTCTGTGCCTCTGCCTGCCCCTGCTTTTGTCCCCACCACTCTGCCTGCACCTCTGTCTCTGCCTGCCCCTGCACTTCCTGCCTCCCCACACCTTGCATCCCATGCCTGTCCCTGCCTCCCCACTCCTTGCCCACCTCCGCCACCCACCTTTACCTGCTACTGCAGTTCTGTACCTTTAAAGGTAATCAGCAGTAGTGCAGCCGCAGCGCAACCTGCCTCTCCCTTATGTACCACCAGCTTCCTCCTGCAGTCAACCCCTTTGTCGCATTATTTCCTGAGGTGTGTGTTTTCTTCCCTGACAAACAAGCTAGTCCAGCCTGGGGAAGGTGGCAGCTCAACTCCAGATTCAGCCCAGGGTTGGGGCCAAAGCTAGAGCCGGGTGGCCACCTGCCTTAGGCTGGTACTTGAATCCAAGACAAGGTTTTTTCTCCCCCTCACCCCCCAACGCCAGGCTAATTGTAGGAAAGAAACATTGTTTTAGATCCAAGTAAATATGGTAGGCAGGAATTTGGCACCACTTATTTAAATTATTTTGTTATAATGTGCCATATATACATGTTCTCTCATCTTAAAAATTCAAACCTGACACCAGTATGTCCGGCAGGTCATAGTGTGTCAGAATTCCACTGTCTATATTGAGTCTGTGAGTTTCTGTACCTACAACCTAGAAGGCTGATGAAGTGCAGTTTCATAGACCCGGCTCTGAAAAGTGGTTTGTACATTCAAACAAGCACCTAACCTCATCACTAGAACTGAAGCCAACTTCCTACAGCTCAAAACACAAAACTTGCCAACTATTTCCAGTATACCCACAGACTGCGCACCAGAATCTATCAAAGACAACAATACCCAACTACCTGTGAGGGCACATTCCTCACCAAAAAAACCCACTCTTCCTCCAGTCTCTCAGGCCTGATCCTGTGATGGAACAATTTACAAACCACTTTTCAGGGCCAGGCCTATGAACTTCACTTCATCAGCCTCCTAGGTAGTAGGTACAGAAACTCATGGACTCAATATAGACAGTGGAATTCTGGCACACTACAACCTGCCAGAAATACTGGTGTCAGGTTTGAATTTTTAAGACAACGAGAGAACATGTATGTATACAAACATTTTAACAAAATAAGTTAAATAGGTGGTGCCAAATTCAGCTTCCTAGGTACAGAAACTCATGGACTCAATATAGATTAGAGAGTGGAGTTCTGACACACTGCAACTGCCAGACATCTGACTTCCCAGGTACCTCTGCGATTTTACCTGCGCTGCTTCATCCCACTTCCCCCCACCCCCCCAGCCTGTCCCTCACCCCCTGATGCCTCCATTTCCATTCTCACTGACTGGCTTTCTTGCTTGCATTGTGTGCCAGGCCAGCCTCTGACTTCTTTACTATTCCTTCCATCTGTGGCTGTGGTCCTGCCACCTTCCTGCATTGTGAAATCAGTCTCGTAGCGGTAGTGGTGACAGCGCCATCACCAGCAGCCCTGTCCCCCTCCAAGGCATCTCTGACTATCAGGTGCAGCCTGTGTGCCATACAGCAGATGCCAACTAAGTTGGCATCACAGACAGCCTTGACCATATTGGCCCCATTGTCAGTGACCACAAACCCACACGTGAGCTTGGCTTGCCTAACAAGCCACCCCTGTACTATGTGGTTCATGGCCACCTTGATCTTCCCTGCCATGTGGGACTCATCCAGCAACTCGACTTGGAGGAGAGCCCATTGACAGCCTGACTGATCACACCAGTGTCCTGTGAAGGAGAGGTAGGTGTGATCGCCACCCTGGCTGCTCCAGATGTTAGAGGTGAATGTCAAGGCTATCTGCCATCCTGCTTTGCACAGCTCCTCCCTCAAGTACTCCCTGCATGAGGTGCAGGGGCATCAGGTACTGCTTCCACCTCCTTGCTTCCACTGGCAGCAGAAGACTCATGGCTGCTCAGGAAGAGGATGCATCTATGTTTGGGGGTGGGGGAACTTGCAGCTCTAGCTCTCTCCCTACCCCCTCTAGCCCCTCTCCCTCCCCTGCCAGAAGACCTGGCACTTGCCTTTCCAGCACACTTCATATTAATCTTTCCTGCGCTGCAAAACATGTGTATGCGTGCGACTCCTTTTGTGTTGTGTGTTTTCTTTCCTCTGTGTTGCATGCACTGGACTCTTCTTTGATTGATTAGGATTGATTATTAAGAACTATATAAAATATGTGCTGTCTGTCTTCTGTGCTGTGATGTATTTATTTATTATGAATTATGAATGTGAAGTGTGACTTCTTTTGTGTTGTATGTTTTCTTTCCCCTATGTTGTGTGCACTGGACTCTGCTTTGATTATTAATAACTACATATGGTGTCTTCTTCTGTGATGTACTATTAATGTGAACATGTGACTACTACTTCTTCTTCTTCTTCTGTGTAGTATACCTAAAATAATATATCTCCTTCTTCTAGGACTCTGAGTTCTGTGTTGTGTGTTAATCTCAATTTGAATCTCTATCAATTTGAATCTCTATCAATTTGAATCTCTTCTGTGTTGTCTTTAGTCTGTATGTAAATTAACTATAATAGTATTATTAATAACTAATAATTACTATACATAATCTGAATCTCTTCTATGAATATCTGACTTTTTCTTCTTTTATGATGTGTGTCTCAGAGTGTGTGTAATATGTGCTTCCTTTCACAGTGACGGATCACACTGCCAGGGAAAACATTTATGCTTTGTCTTTCAGCAGTATTGGAAAAAAACCCAAAACAAATATAAATTGAAACTGTAGTAGTAGATTTGGTCAGGCTTCTGGCCTGCTTGACTAAGAAAACAGACAAAGACCAGAAGTGCTGATACTATGTATTTCAGTTACATGTTCTGAGATAAGGAATCCTGCATGCCTTATTACCTTGTACACAGATGTTTTATTTAAGTAAATTGCCTGCAGGTCTGTTTTAATTTCTCCAAGGTCATTTTTTTTTCTTGTTCTCTGTCTTAAGTATAAATATGCTTGTAAACTTATAGAGTAGGAGCATTCTTTTGAAACAGACAAGTGGGTGATTCCCCATGCTGTATGAAATTCTCCCTGTGATCACAGTATAGCCCTAATTAAAGAAAAGCTGGCTCTGTCAGTTCTGATTTAACCACAACACAAAGTTTGATTTCTTCCACAAAACAAATGAATTGGAAGTAGAGAGAGGCTAAGCTAAGCTAAACTATATCCTGTCCAATCCTTTCTAAGAGCAAAAAGTAGCAAGCCACTGACTAGGAAGCCAGGCCAGTACCTTTGAGACACTGTTGCTCAGGCAGAAACAGCTCAGGAAAGAGACAGAAAAGCCTGCAGACAGAGGCTTTAATGCTGTTTCTATGTCCATCCCCCAGACGCTGTGATTGGAAGGGCAGTCAGGGAGAAATCACACTCACTGGCCAGCTAGATATGTCAGTTCTTTCCCCCCTTCCTCTTCTAAGTTTCTGTTTCTCCTCAAAGACTGCCTTCTGAATCTCCTAATCTCTTCTGAATTGGTTCGGAAAGTTTAAGCTTCTAGTGATTTGATCTGAATTCAGAGATTCGGCCTCTGAATTGGGCCGAATCTTCTCTGAATGGATTGGAAACAACTCCATATGACAACCCCTTACTATAGAGCAAAAAATCTCCTTTCTATCATCCTATTCCCTCCATAAATTTATTACAGATGCTTTATTCTTCTTTAGTAAAGCTCTGCTTCATTCTCATGCTGCTGAGCCTGGCCTTTTCCAATTTCTACCTGCTTTGGCCTGCAGCGCTTTTCTTGTGAAGAGTGTTTATGGATATTTTAGGCTCCTAACTGTTGCTTGTCACATCGCAATCCAGGCAAAGCTACTCCAGGTAATCCCTGCTGAATGCTTATCCAGTCTCTTCTTGAAAACTTCCAATGAAGATTTCACAACTTCCATAGGCAGCCTGTTCCACTTCCTCACTGCTCTAACAGCAAAAAAGTTTTTTCCAATATCCAATTTAAACCTTTGTTACTGCAATTTCAGTCCATTGCTATGCATCCTACTCTCTGAAGTCTTGAAGAAAAGTTGTTCTCCCTCTTCTTTATGGGAGTCCTCCACATATTTGAAGACTGCTATCACATTCCCCCTTCATTGCCTCATCTGCAAGCTGAACATAGCTATTTCCTTCAACTTCTTATATGGCTTTCCTTCCAAACATTTTGTCATTTTTCTTATATGTCTCTGGATTCTCCCCAAGTTCTCCACATCCTTTTTTGAAATGCAGAGCTCAAAACTGCACACAATACTCTAGATGATGCCAGTCTAGCAGCAAGTAAAGTGGCAGTATCACCTCCCATATCTTAAATCTAATGCTGTTGTTGTGATGTGGCCCAAAACTGCATTTGTAGTTGCATTGCCTTGCACTGCAGATTCCTGATAAGTCTAAGATCAACCAAGACTCCAATATCTTTCTCTACAGTACTGTTATCCACCCAATTGTCACCCATTTTGTATTTGTATTCTTGATTATTCTTCCTGATATGTAGCACCCTGCCCTTGTCAGCATTGACCTTCATCCTACTGGTTGCTTTCCAACCAATCAAGGTCCCTCTGAATTGTGATTCTGTCCTCCTGCATCACAGAATTCTTGCAAGCTGACAATGTGATCCTTTCAGTGGCCTCCCAACACAGGACCCTTACAGCATCATCATCAAGTGGAAATGGAGGGTTCTTCCCATGCCAGTGTCCGCTCTTGGGGCAAATTAAGGTGATTCCCAAACTGTCTTAGCACATTTGGGAACCCTAGAGAACACCTTCTAGGACCCAAATATGAATTACAGAAGGAAAACATAACCTGCCATACTAAATTCTTAGACTGGCTTGTTCTAAGCATTTAGAACAAGCCCTGGCACGGCTTTACAAACACTCGTGGTGCTCTGCTGTGGTGCCAGAGGAAGAGGGCCAATGTGGTTCCCATTTTCAAAAAAGGGAGGAAGGAGGACCTGGGGAACTATAGGCCAGTTAGTCTTACCTCGATCCTGGGTAAGCTTTTTGAGAGAATTATTCTAGCGCATGTCCACGAGGGACCAGCAGGGAAGATTATGCTTAGGGGCAACCAACACGGGTTTATTAGAGGCAGGTCCTGTCAGACCAACCTGGTGGCCTTCAATGACCAGGTCACCAAATCCTTAGATGCGGGGGTAGCAGTGGACATAGTCTTTCTGGACTTTTGGAAGGCCTTCGACACTGTCTCTCACCCTATTCTCATTAAAAAACTGGGGGACTGTGGTGTCAACACCTACACAGTCAAATGGGTCACCAACTGGCTGGAGGGCCGCACCGAGAGTGGTGGTGGACAGGTCATTTTCGACCTGGAGGGATGTGGGCAGTGGGGTTCCCCAGGGCTCGGTCCTTGGGCCCGCACTGTTCAACATCTTCATCAGTGACTTGGATGAGGGGGGTAAAAAGCACCCTGTTGAAATTTGCTGATGACACTAAGATATGGGGGGATGTGGGCACGCTAGAAGGAAGGAATAGGTTACAATCAGACCTAGACAGGCTACAGGGGAGGGTGAATGAGAACAGGATGGGATTCAACACTGACAAGTACAAGTTGCTGCACCTGGGGAGGAAGAACCAGCACCATACCTACAGGCTGGGGAACTCCCTTCTCGTCAGTGCAGAAGCAGAAAAGGATCTTGGAGTCGTCATTGATGCCAAGATGAACATGGGCCGACAGTGTGGGGGTGCAGTAAGGAAGTCCAACCGCACCTTGTCATGTATCCACAGATGCATCTCGAGTTGGTCCAACTAGTTTGTAACAGGCCACTAGATCCCCCCTCAGCCTTCTCTTGTGGAGGCTGAACAGGTTCAGGTCCCGTAGCCTCTCCTCATAGGGCCTGCCCTGCTGCCCTCTGATCATGTGGGTGGCCTTCCTCTGGACCCTCTCCATGCTGTCCACATCCCTCCCTCTATGCGACACTGATCAGGCCGCAGCTGGAGTACTGCATCCAGTTCTGGGTGCCGCACTTCAGGAGGGATGTGGACAGCATGGAGAGGGTCCAGAGGAAGGCCACCCACATGATCAGAGGGCAGCAGGGCAGGCCCTATGAGGAGAGGCTATGGGACCTGAACCTGTTCAGCCTCCACAAGAGAAGGCTGAGGGGGGATCTAGTGGCCTGTTACAAACTAGTCAGAGGGACCAGCAGGCATTGGGGGAGTCCCTGTTCCCCCAACCACTACCAGGAGTGACTAGAAATAATGATCACAAGCTGGCAGAGGCTAAATTCAGACTAGACATCAGGAGGTGCTACTTTACTGACAGGGCGGCTAGGATCTGGAACCAACTTCCAAGCAAAGTGGTTCTGGCTCCTACTCTGGGGGTCTTTAAGACAAGGCTTGATAATCAAATGACCCCAGTACTCTTTCCTGCCATGGCAGGGGGTCAGACTTGATGATCTGCTCAGGTCCCTTCTGACCCTACTAACTATGAAACTATAAGAGCATTACATGCTATTAAGCCAGCAATAGCAGGCAGAAGGAAGATTATCTTCCAACTATTCTGTGAATCATTTTTACCATCAGCAATGGAATACTCTTACAGTGAAGTCTTCTCACTTTATGCTGCAAGCAGTATGCCTCCAATCTACTAGTGTTAGCACACAGGGATGGACAATTTTAGGCTGGAGGTCCATTAAGGAGTTTTGGTGAGCTGTTGCAGGCCAAGGGTGGGGGAGGGGGGAGTTAACCAGCCTGGCCCAGTGCAGTGGGGTGGGGTGAGGTGCAATTGATGCTATCCAAGGGTGTCAAACAGAACAGATGGGCAGCCAGGCAGAGTCTCCATGGAGACCAACCTGGGACCCCTGCAGGCAGGCATGCTCAGCCAGGCAGATGAAATGGGACCATATGCAGGCAGGGAGCAGCATCTGGGAGTGGGATATGCTGGTGGGGCCAGGGCCAAGATCACAGGTTTATGACAGAGTAGAGCTGGAGCCCAAGGCAGAGCTGTAAACTACTCCCTCCATGTCACTCCCATGCGTGCCAGTTCTGCAGGCAGAGACGTACAGGGAGAGGATCACAGTTCTGTCCTGGACCCCAGTCCCATGCTGTCACTGTCCGGCAACCCTGGCTCTGCCCACCATCTGTGGCCCCATTGCATTCTGTCTGGCATCCCCAGCAGTGGGTGCAGGGCAGATGGGCCAGAGCATTTGGGCAGTGGGGCTAGGTCTGGCGGCAGTGCCATCCCAGCTTTGCCACATGCCCATGGGCTCGCCACACTCACCATGGCCTGGGCTGCCTCCCATGAATAGGTCAGGCAGGGCTGAGGGACCTACCTCAGACCAAAGAGAATCTCTTGGTGGCCTGGATTCTGCCCACCCCTGCTTTAGAAGCTTCAGCACTGTCTTCTCTCCAGTGCTTCCCTACAAGTCTCTGTTCCTCTATTCACTGTCCACAGACATCAGAAGAAATATGAACTCATATAAAAATACTGCAACAGAATTATATTACATGACAACTAGTTCTTTACCTGAAGATGGGTGCAAGACTACTCCTAACGACTCATTCCCTAGGGCTTTCAGGTATAGCCAAGAAACCATAACTTGCTAATTCTTGACTAGTCTCCTCTTTGACAGATCTGACTATTTTCCTGCTGTTCAGCTTGCATCTTTTTTTTTGCATTATCTTCTGATTATACCCAGTCCAGGGTTCCCATTCTGCTTCATCACCACTTTTTCATCTTGACTTGGCAGTTCTAATTCTGCTGTCCCTTCCTAAAGAGATGTGTGTGGTTGAAATGATGAACTTACCATCCTAAAATCATTGCAATAAAATAGGTGGGAAGATAGATGCTGTTTTCTTACACATTGTCCTGCCACTTTGAATGAGCTACGCTGAAAGAACAAAATGCATATCTTATTGTTACCCCAACTGTGTCTAGGACTCTTCTTAATTGACTCTCCACTTAGAACTTGAGCTGTTAACATCCAGTGCAGTCAAAATTTGAATCCTATTTATATTTCCAATATGATTTTGATTTACACACTACAGCATTTATTCCCCATCATTGTCTTGGGGCAAAGGAAGCCTCGAAAAATCCCTTAATTAGGAGATACAGTTCCCACTGGTGTCTTCCCAGACAGCAAAAAGAGAATCAATTTCTCTCCATTTTCACACTAGGAATTTCAGATAAAATGAAATTAATTCATCAGTGAATTAAAAATTTCTATTGTGTCAGCTCTTCATTTGCTCCTCATCGCTTTTCTTTCATTGAGCATCATGGTAACACAGTACCATAGATTCATTGATTGTAAGGGGCTCGAAGGGACCTTAGAAGATCATCAGGTTCTGCCATGCTGCACTAAGTAGGAAAGACAACTGAGGTCAGGCGACCCTAGCAAGATGACCATCCAGTTCCTTTTGAAGATTTCCAGGGTAGGTGATTGCACCACCTCTGGAGGGAGCTTATTCCACAGTCTGGAAACCCTAACTGTTAAAAAGTTTTTCCTAATGTTGAGCCAAAACAGTCTTCCAGGAGTTTGTGGCCATTACTCCTGATTTTCCCCATGGGTGCCCTAGTAAACAGTTGTTCACCAAGCCTTTGATGTACTCCCCTGATGTAGCAGTAAGTTGCTACCAAGTCCCCTCTCGGCCTTCTCTTTTTAAGGCTGAAGAGTCCCAGGTCCCTCAGCCTTTCCTTGTATGGCTTGCCATGCAAGTCTCTGATTATATGAGTGGCTCTTCTATGGACTCTCTCAAGCTTTACCATGTCCTTGTTCAAGTGCGGTGCCCAGAACTGGGTGCAGTACTCCAGCTGCAGTCTCACCAATGCTGAGTAAATCACTTCCTTGGTTTTGCTTGAGATGCATTGATTCATGCATGCCGGAATTATTTGCCCTGCTGGTAACAGTCTCTCACTGACAGCTCATATTCACACTGTGGTCCATTATTACCCCTAGGTCCCTTTCATTCATGGTGTTGGTCAGTTTGGCACCACCAAGCCTGTAGATGTGTAGGGGATTGTTCATCTCCAGGTGGAGCACTTTACATCTCTTGATGTTGAACTTCATTTGGTTCTGATCCTCCCAACTTGCTAGCCTGTGTAGGTCCGCCGGTATCTGCAGCCTATCTTCAAGCATGACTACACTTCCCCATAGCTTGGCCAGTGAGCTCTTCACCCCCACATCCAAATCAATGATCAAGATGAAAAGCACTGGACTAAGCACTGACCCCTGAGGGACACCACTAACCACTTCTCACCAGGATGACACAGATCTGTTTATTAGAACTCTCTGGGTCCTATTCCACAGCCAGCTTCCTACCCATCTAACTGTTGCACAGTTGAGCTCACAATCCTCCAATTTTCTTGTGAGAACATCATGGGATACCAGATCAAAGATGCTTTGGAAGTCAAAGTAAACAATGTCAACCTCCTCTCTCTTATCCAGGTGGTGAGATCGTAAAAGTATTGATAAGACAAGACCGGCCCATGATTAAGCTACGCTTGCTGTCATTCAGAATCCTACCTTCTGCAAGCCTATAATACATAGACTCCTTAATGAATTTTGCCCGGAGATAGAAGTTAGGATAATTGGCCTATAGTTACCTGTGTCCTCTCTTCTCCCTTTCTTGAAGATGGGCACAACTTTGGTCCTGAGGGACCTCTCCGGAGCACCATGAGTTTTGGAACAGTCTCTCCAGGGGTTCTGTGATGACTTTGGCTAGCTCCTTCAGCACTCTCAGATGAAGTTCATCCAGTCCTGCTGACTTATATATGTCCATTTTTTTTAACTGATCATGCACCAGTTCTAAAGCAATAGTAGGAAGGCAGTCATGCCTACCATACTCATTCTGTGCCCTATCTAGCATGACTTTCCCCTTCTTCTGGTGAAATATCAAAGCAAAGTAGTCATTCAGGAGTTCAGGTTTCTTCTGAGTGCTGGTAACCAGCTGTCCTGAGTTGTTGAGCAATGTCACCAGACTCCCATTTGTTTTCCTCCTGTTCCCTACATACCTAAAGAAGGACCTTTTGCTGTCCTTGATTCTCATTGCTAATTTAAGTTCAGTCACTGCCTTAGCCTTTCTAATCTGTTCCCTACAGGTGCAGGCTATTGTTGTATAGTCCTCCTTCAATGGAAGTCTGTCCCAATCTTCCATTGTTTGTATGCCTCTTTTTTCTTTTTTAAGAGTACCATGATTTCCATGTTTAGCCAAGAGGGCTTCCCATCCCCTCTGCTACCTTTCCTCTGCATGGGAATGGACTTCATTTGTGCTTCAAGGATCATGTCCTTGAAATGCTGTAGCAAACACTCTTCATGCACTTCTTTCACCCTTGGTCCCTGGACCCAGAGCACTTCTCCTACTAGTGACCTGAGCTTGTTGAAATTTACATTTTTGAAGTCCAAAACTTCAACCCTGCTATCTAATTGGTCTGCCTTCTGATGGACAGTGAATCTGATGGTTTCACAGTCACTGTTGCCCAGGCTACCCTCTATATTTAAGTCAGTCACCATAGCAGATTAGGTGCATGGAGGGAAATGCCACCTATATCCTATTCCCTCATTTTTATTTTTATTTAACTCCATGCTTCTCTTCCAGGCAGAGGCAAATGCATATGGACACCACATCATGCCATAGAATCATGGAGAAGTAGGGCTGGAAGGGATCCCCATAGGTCATCCAGTCCAACTCCCTGCCTGAAGCAGGATCATCCCTATCCAAACCATTCTGTACTAATCCATTGTCTAAACTCCTAGAAAAACTATACACACAACACCAGAAATAACACCATAACCTGCCCCAGGTAAAGAAGGGGGATCACAGCAGCCAATGTCATGCTCTGTTGTAGAAGTTGTTAGCATATTCTCAAGAGATACCAGGATGAGGGCCACATCCCCTGTTACAGAGGAAGGCAAAAAACCCACAGTTCATATCAATCTGACCATGGGGTAAAATGCCTTCCTGACCCCAAACTGGTGATCAGACTGACCCTGAGCAGAGAAGCAGGACTCTCTACTCAGGAAGCTCCAAGTTAAAGTCACAGAAGAATCACTGGCACACCTGAGTCAAAATCCTTAGCCTTGGCTACAGCCAATACCCAATCCTAGTGAGGAAAGTTTAAAAAAAACCCCCAAACCCTGTCACATGTAGCACGAATGAGGAAGGGGAGAGTGAGAATTTCATAGTTCATAGTTGGTAGGGTCGGAAGGGACCTGAGCAGATCATCAAGTCCGACCCCCTGCCATGGCAGGAAAGAGTACTGGGGTCAAACGACCCCAGCAAGGTGTACATCTAGCCTCCTCTTAAAGACCCCCAGGGTAGGAACCAGCACCACTTCTCTTGGAAGTTGGTTCCAGATCCTAGCTGCCCTGACCGTGAAGTAGCGCCTCCTGATATCTAGCCTAAATCTACCCTCTGCCAGCTTGTGACCATTATGTCTAGTCACTCCTGGTAGTGGTTGGGGGAACAGGGACTCCCCCAGTGCCTGCTGGTCCACTCTGACTAGTTTGTAACAGGCCACTAGATCCCCCCTCAGCCTTCTCTTGTGGAGGCTGAACAGGTTCAGGACCTGTAGCCTCTCCTCGTAGGGTCTGCCCTGCTGCCCCCGATCATGCAAGTGGCCCTCCTCTGGACCCTCTCCATGTTGTCCACATCCCTCCTGAAGTGCTGCGCCCAGAACTGGATGCACTACTCCAACTGTGGCCTGACCAGTGTCTCATAGAGGGAGAGGATCACCTCCTTGGACCCACTCGAAATGCATCTGTGGATGCATGACAAGGTATGGTTGGCCTTCCTGACTGCATCCCCACACTGTCGGCCCATGTTCATCTTGGCATCAATGATGACTCCAAGATCCTTTTCTGCCTCTGTACTGATGAGAAGGGAGTTCTCCAGCCTGTAGGTATGGCGCTGGTTCTTCCTCCCCAGATGCAGCATCTTGCACTTGTCAGTGTTGAAACCCATCCTATTCTCATCTGTGCACTCCTGTAACCTGCCTAGGTCTGATTGCAACCTATTCCTTCCTTCCAGTGTGCCCACATCTTAGTGTTGTCAGCAAATTTGAACAGGGTGCTTTTTACCCCCTTGTCCAAGTCACTGATGAAGATGTTGAACAGTGCTGGCCCAAGGACCGAGCCCTGGGGGACCCCACTACCCACATCTCTCCAGGTCGAAAATGATCCATCTACCACCACTATCTGGGTGTGGCCCTCGACCCAATTAGCGACCCATCTGACTGTGTAGGAGTCGACGCCACAGTCCCCCAGTTTTTTAATGAGGATGGGGTGACAGACAGTGTTGAAGGCCTTCCTAAAGTCTAGAAAGACTATGTCCACTGCTACCCCCGCATCTAAGGATTTTGTGACATGGTCTTACAAGGCCACCAGGTTGGTCTGACAGGACCTGCCTCTAATGAACCCGTGTTGGTTGGCCCTAAGCATAAACTCCCCCGCTGGGCCCTTGTGGACATGCACCAAGATAATTCTCTCAAAAAGCTTACCCAGGATCGAGGTAAGACTAACTATCCTATAGTTTCCTGGGTCCTCCTTCCTCCCTTTTTTGAAAATGGGAACCACGTTGGCCCTCTTCCAGTCCTCTGGCACCACAGCAGAGCACCACGAGTGCTCATAAAACCATGCCAAGGGTCCCACAATGACCTCAACTAATTCCCTCAGTGCTCTGGGTTGGAGATCATCAGGGCCTGCTGATTTAAATACGTCCAGTCCCTCCAGAAGTTCCCTGACTGGATCCTCACTGACCCTTGGCCTGGGTGCGCCTCCCCTAGGGCCTGAGGGGGTCCCACTGGGGGCACTGATTTGGTCCCTGCTCAGGAAAATGGAGGCAAAGAAATTGTTAAATAGGTTAGCTTTGTCATCTGGTATAATGACCACATTTCCTAGCGTGTCTTGCAGTGCCCCCACGGTACCAGGTACTTTCTTTTTGCCCCCTATGTATTTAAAAAAGGACTTTTTGTTGTCCTTAATCCAGGTAGGTAGTCCCAGTTCCATCTCTGCCTTGGCCTTCCTGACCGCCCCCTGCAGCCCCGAGCAACTGACGTATAGTCCTCCCTGGTGATGGCCCCTCCCTTCCATTGGGTGTAGGCCTCTCTTTTAGCTAGATGTTCCCGGATGCTTTTGGTGAGCCATAGGGGCTTTTGTGCCCTCTTGCCCCCTTTGATCCGTGTTGGGATTACTTCCTTTTGGGCTTGGAGGATTGTCTCCTTAAGGAACGACCACTCTTCTTGGACACCCGATTCCCCTCCCCTCTGGGACCTCAGTGCCTCCCCGACTATTCTCTTTAGCTCATTGAAGCCCACCCTCCTGAAGCTCAGGGCTGCTGCCTTGTTGCAGGCCTTTGCCACCTTGCACTGGATGGTAAATTCCAGCAGGTGATGATCGCTGTCACCCAGGTGGTCGAGCACCCGCAGCCCCTTCACCAGGTCGTCGCCCATGGCCAGTACTAGATCTAACAAGGCATCTCCTCTGGTGGGACTGTGCACCTCCTGGGTTAGATGGAGGTCCTGTATTTTTGCTAGGAATGTATGTGAGCAGTCAGACCTGGCTGACTGCTCTTCCCAGCAGCTGTCTGGAAAGTTCAAGTCACCCATGATGACCACGTCCTTTGACCTGACTACCTCCGTGAGCTGACTTAAAAATTCCTGGTCTAGCTCTTCCCTTTGGTTGGGTGATCTGTAGTAGACCCCCACCATTAAGTCTCTTTCCCCTTGACTGCCTTGTATTCTAACCCAGAGCACTTTAGTGTACCCCTTCTCTGACCTTGTTCTAGTTGATAAGGATGTGTATTCCTCCTTGATGTAGAGTGCCACACCCCCATCTTTCCTCCCTGTCCTGTCCCTCCTGTACAGCCTATAGCCCTTGATATTCACCACTCAGTCATGCATTGGGTCCCACCACATTTCCTCCCAGCTCCATGAGGAAACCAGCAAAGTCCAGAACTCTGTTATGAGCAGGACCCCAAGTGCAGCCAGAATCACTACTTAACTTACCCAGAAGCCACATGGGGCTTCCACTGCTGTCAGCGAGGCTGTTGGGGTGCATTGGGGAGCCAGTCCCCAGGCCCTGTGTTGAGTGGGACCCCAGGTGTGACTGGAGTCACTGCTTGACTCATGCAGGAGTCATGCCGAGCTTCCTCTAATGCTGGTGAGCCTGCCCGGGAATGATCCCAAAGTGCCATTGAGGCCCAGATTTTAGCAGTTTCCAGCTGCTGGTGACCATCTGGCTGAGGAGTCAAGCATAATTGTCCCAAGAGGCTCGGCAGGCCCAAAAGCAAGAGGACTGAAGCACAACACCCCTGGAGAGGGGAACGCACAGTCTCTTAGGGAAGAGCTGTGCATAGGCATAAAGAAGAGCCTGGGACAGCAACTTACTCATGCTCCAGCCAAGATGAGCATTGGGCAGCTGGGGTGGGAACCAGTAAGGAACAGTTGGCAGGAAATAGAAGCCCACTCAAACCTCCAGTGCAGAGACGGGCTATGGGTAAGTTATGAGGTATGGAGAGTGGCTGAGAAGTTCCTCTGGGGAAGCTAGTTGGTGGAGCCCATGAAGCAACCAAAGGGCACCACTGAGGAAGACTGGTGGTTTTTCTAAGGCAAGGCCTGCAATGATGAATGTTGAATCTGTGAGGTCTGTGTAAGGGAGTAACTGACTGAGGAGGAGAACCCCTTCACCAAGGGTGTGAGGACCCTGTGTTTGGTACTGGACTCGTGGAGCATGCACCAATAAAATTGGTGTGCATCAGGATTAAGTGAACCCTGGTGAGTACCACTGTGGAGGGGGTAATAAATGTCAGTGACCAGGTGAGTGACCAGTCAAGCCAGAGTTGGCTGTATGGGAAAGACCATGGTATTGGCCTGGCAGGTGTGGTGAGGACAGGGTATAGGGGAGGTGGAGCCCTGTGAAGGACACACTCCCCATTGAAAGAATACTGTTTCCCTTTTGTTGCAACACTCAGGTTTCCTCTTTATTTGTTTTACATCAAGGTGTGGCAAACAAGCACAAGGAAGCGGGCAACAGCTCTCAGGCAGAGCTACAGGGCACATTGCACCCACTGACAAAATGCCTACAGTAGAACATAACATAGCTATGTTTAGATAATTTCTGACTAGTGGCTGTTGCACCTCTTCTTGAACACCTCCAGTGATTGAGAGTCCACAACTTCCCTAAGTGGTCTTCCACCGCCTCACTGTTATAACAGTGAAAAAGTTTTTCCTGATAACCAGTCTAGACCTACTTTGCTGCAATTGCAAGCCACTGGTCCACATCCTACTTTGGAGCAAGAGTGGAAATATGCTTCATGTCTTCTTTGTGACTTCCCTTTAAGTATTTGAATACTACTATCATGTGCCCCCATGAGTTGTTGTTCCTAGCTGCTTAGCTCCTCCAACCTCTCTTTGCCTTCCAAGCCACTTGCCATTTTGTCACCCACCCCTGGACCCTCTCTGACTTCTCCATGTCCTTTTTTAAAATGTTGAGCCCAAAATTGCAAACAGTACTCTATATGAGGCCTAACTAGTGGTGAGTAGATAGGCACTGTTGCCTCCTGTGTCTTGCACCCAATATTTCTAGTGATGCATCCCAAAACTACGTTCACCTTTTATGAAACTGCATCACAGTGGAGATGTGTTTTGAGTCTGTGATCCACTAAGACACCCATTTTGTATTTATCCTGCAAATGCCACCCATTTTGTATTTATATTACTGATTATTCTTCCCAAGGTATAGCATCGGCATTTGAACTTCATTCTGTTGCTCCATCCCAGCTTTCCAATCTGTTGAGATCCTTCTGAATTGTTTTCCTTTCCTCCAGTGTGTTCACAGTTCTTCCCTGTTTCATATCATCTGCAAACTTGCTTGTCTCAGGGCACTGAAGTGCCTGCTCCTAAAGAAGGACAGGTGCGGGTTGCCGGGGCAACCACAGGGGTCAGCTGACCAGAAGGGGGCAGGGCCTGGCCTACATAAACAAGTCAGGCTGAGACCAGAGTCAGTTCCCCCTGGCAGTCATGGAAGGTGGAGCTCTGTGGGAGCAGGAAGAGTTGGGAAGCCGGATGGCTTGAGCAGCTTATGGGCACGGATACCAGGTAGAGGAACCCCTGGCAGGGATGGAAATGATGATTAGCCAGGAGGCTTATTTTGTGTTGCAGCCGGTTGGCTTATGGTTTTGCTTTGTCGTTACACTGGAGGACCAGGTGAGGCTGTAGGGGTTGGAGGAGGCCTCATATGAGCTCCTCAGTAGTGTGTGTGGGGGGGGTTCCTGGCGCCGGAGGTAGCGCTGCATTTTGGGGTGTCTCGACCCCAGCCCAGTGTGGACATTATTGGGAGAAGCCCAGTGGGGTGCAAGACCCAGAAAAGGGTCTGGAGGCCAGGCACGGCTGAGGCCACCTGAGCCTCAGTCGCGGGCATCACGGTGAGGCCCAGGGAGGGCGAGAGCATCACGGTGAGCCCCAGGGAGGGTGAGAGCATCGCGGTGAGCCCCAGGGAGGGCATACAGGAATAAGGAGCCCCAGGAGAGGGCGAGCGCATTGTGAGAATAGACTCAACAACATCCAGTACATCTGAGAGGCTTGGGGTGTGGTATTAGGGGTGGTAGGAGCCACACATAGCCCATAGGGCGGGGTGCACCAAATCACTCTACGCAGAACAGGGACGAGGATAATTAAGAACACCGTGTCTAGGGGGACGAAGAAGGCAGCCTCCCTTTTTCAATATTACCAGCAAAGATGTGGCGGGCGAGAACAAGGGTGCTTGACGGACAACTTGGCACAGTAGTGTGGCGGGATGCGGGGCTAGCAGTTCCGGCACCGCTTAGGGGAGCCGCGGGCTTTGCGGAGCTGTGCGAGCGCGCAGCTTGTGGGGCGGGATTGAGGTAGCTTTATAGTCACCCTCAAGGTTCGCCGAGTTGGCACAAGTAGATGACTTGGAGTAAGTTGTTAGTGTTCCTTAATCTATAGGGTGTCCGTTGGTTCACGAGGTTCCAGAGCCAGCCCTTGCGTTCCAACACTGGAACTAGTCCAAAGCTAGGTGCGGCTGCTGACTCCTTAAGTCCCAGAACTGGTCAACGGCTCATTGAGATGGGATGTTAGTATAGAAGTTATTACAGAGTAGATATAAGGTAAAACAAAAAGATTTTATTCACTCACCTGGCCTCACCCTCTTACGAGTAAGAGGGGAGGCCGGTTGGAACGAAGATGCAGTAAATACAAGTATAGCGAGCGTAGGTATGCTGTCTAAGCTACGATGAGAGGCAGTCGAGAAGTGGAGTCTCCGATGTTTCTTCAGTTACAGTATGCTGGATACAAAGGGGGTCTGTTGGTTCACGGGGTTCCAGAGCCAGCCTCCGCGCTCCAACACCGGAACTAATTCAATGCTAGGCGTGGCTGCCGGCCCCGTAGTCCCAGAACTGGTCAACAGCTCATGAATGTGATAATCTATAGGGTGTCCGTTGGTTCACGAGGTTCCAGAGCCAGCCCTTGCTCTCCAACAGTGGAACTAGTCCAAAGCTAGGTGCGGCTGCCGGCTCCGTAGTCCCAGAACTGGTTAACGGCTCATGAATGGGATATACAGTACAAAACTGTAACACGGTGAATCGTTGTCAGTTGTCGGATTTTCGAGGCCTTTGTCTTCGCTGGGGTATGCCCAGGCGGGGAGGCTAGGAACCGGTCTGTAGGATGATCAGGCCTACAGAATTTTCTGGTCGTCGTCTCTGCTGCTTCCTGCCTTTTTACCTCTTTTATAGATGTTCGTTGGACTGCCTCTATGACACTAACTATGATATAAGCTAAGCATACAGAGATAGGATAATTTTTTTTACATAATAGTTACTAGGCAGATTCTTTACATAAGTTTCGTTTCTGTAAAACTGACACTTTTTAGATAAGAAGTAAAATTTACAGAGTACAGGTGTGTGGCCTACTGCCAGCAGAGCATAGTACCAGGCACTTGTTTAGACTAACAGTAAAAATTGCAAGGCAGCAAAAAGTGGTACCAGGCGCTTGCTTTGGTTAACAGCAAAGGCCTCAAGGTTACATAAATGTGAGAGTGCTGCATGGCAGTTACACAGAAAAGAAAAGAAATATAATATAAAATTGAACTAATATAAAACAGTTACAAGCTTAATAATATAGAACAGTTACAAGTAGGGGGCGCCAGGAGAGATCACAGCCGCTCCTGGGCCCCTGCCCTGTGACATTGCTCAAGAAGCTTTCCATGCCAGCATCCAAAACATTAATAAGCACAATGTACAGCACTGGGCCCAGGATAAACCCCTGAGAAACTCCACTTAAAACCTCCTGCCATTCTGACATGGATCCATTTATAATTACCCTTAAGTTGTAGCTATTGAGCCAGTTATCTCTCCAGCTTATTGTAGTTTTGTCCAGCCCACATTCCTTGAATTTGTTCATGAAAAGGTCGTGCAGAATAGTCAGAATTGACAAAATTGATCAAATGCTTGTCTCATGCATCATGGCATAGATGGCTTGACTGCAGATTTGCACAAGCCTTTAGCTTAAAGTCTAAGAGGTAGCCAGGGTCAGAGTCCAAGTCAGGACCAAAATGCCAAGCATAGCAAGGTCAGGGAGCAAGCTGCGTCAGATGCCTGTGACAGCCGAGTTCCAACAATGCAGGCTGCAAAGCAGAGGAAGAGGTCAAAATCTGGGAAGGTTCAACAACAGGTGGCTAGATCTAGAAGCAGCACACAGAGGCAAGGAAACATCAGGGCAGTCCAAAGGCAACAAGAACCTTGTTGCCCAGAAAATTTCCCCAGGTAACAGGAAGTTGTTTATAGGCAGCAGGATCCAATCAGAGACTGGGAGCCTCTGGCCAATAAGGGGCCAGTAGTGAGAGACCTTTCTCCAGCCTTTCCTTGCCATTCTGCCTTCCTCCACAAGTTGTGACCTAGTGGAGAGCTCAGATGTGGCTTGGCTTTGGCGGTTAGGGGTTTAAGACTTGACCCTGACAACTTGGAAGGCAAGCTGTCTGAGGAGACATTAAGAGAACTAAACAGCATGGGGAAAATGATTAAAGTCATGAGAGTAGTCTTTAAATATCTGAAAAACTGCCAGAAAGAACAGTACAATTATTTTCCACTGCTGCAGATGTCAGGATGTAAAGTGATGGCTTCAAATTGCAGAAAAGTATATTTAGATTATATATCAGGGAAGTCTTCTTTACTGACAGGGCAAGATAGGCTGCCCAGGGATGTTGTTGAATCTGAAGCTTATCACCAGGGGTGTTTGTCCATGTCACGTGTTTCTGCCCTTTCTTGAGCTCCAACGGTGTCACTGTGTGCATAAGCAGATTTTTCTGGACATTTTAAAAGTCTTTCTGGTGTATTAAAGTAAAACTCCTCAGACATAGTTTAGCTTGGCTCACCATGCATTAAAGTGTTGTATCCATGGATTTGTTATGTGCAAGCACAAAGGAACTCAAAGACATGTAATAAGCCACTTTTCCACCAGATGGTGCAGCCATTTTTTTGTAGTTCACCCTTTGTCCACCAAATGTCACTTTGAATTGCAGCTGCCCCCTTTTGGTAAATGGGTGTAATCTGTTTTCCCGAATGTCAGGTCTAGCATGGCAGATGCAGATACAGCAGTCCACTCAGTCTAACATGCATCAGTATTCATTCTCCTGTACGAATCATGCCCCAGGCATGCCCTGGCCAGGGTGACAATGGCACCATCATCCCATTACCCGCCCCTACCCATGACTGAATGCAGCCCATGGCTGCCGCTCTTTTTTATTTTCTTGTGCTGTGTGCTGGCTCCCTTCCACACCATTTGTGATTGCACAAGAGATCACCTCACAGTCAGATAGATCCATGGCAGCCGGCAGCCCATAACTGAGAATGGCACAGTTACCACATAACCTGCCCCAGGTTCAGCCCAGGAAAGAACCACTTGCATGCCTATGGGGGCGGGGGGAGGGACTGCTTTCATTTCCCTTTCAGTCAGACACAGCTAAATGGTGCACACCTTGTAGCTGCCCCCTTTTTTGTGTGCTGCCTTCTGCACCATTAATGAGTGCACAAGTTTACCCAGCTCTCCATTTAGACTCATAGCAGCAGGAAAGATAACAGCTGGTGCCTGCCCACTCCTAGCACTGCGTGCAGCCATCCCATAGCCACTAGGTTCCCTTGTGCTGCCATGCCAGTCATGATTGCACAGTCTCACCCCATCCTGCTGGCCCTAACTTGTGATGGCACCCCTGGCCCTGGCAACGCCTATCGCTCTCAACCACCAGTCCCCCAGTCCCCTTATAGGCAGATTAATACACAGCTGGGCCTGGGCCCCAACCTTGGTATGGATGAAAGCAGTGGCTGGGCTGGGCATGCATGATGGGGCAGGCCGTGGCTGCTGGCCATCATTTGCTGGGCACTGCTGCGGTTGGACTGAGCTGTGGCAGAGCAAGGGGTCACTCTGGACCTCAGTCTGCACCACATGCTCTGAGTGGGCAGTGGCGCTGCACCCCTAGTGCCAGCTCCAGTGTGGACCAGAGAGCGGAGGCAGCTGTGGTATTTGCCCCACGTCTTGGCGGGCACCACATCCTATCCTGGACAACTACTCCTGCAGTGCTAGTCTGAGGTGGAGCCCACAGCTGTGGGGCAGGGTTGTGGCTCCTTCCCCAGGCCTGGGGGACAGTGCATCCTGCTCTGGCCAGTGCTCCTGCTGTGGGGCATGGCACAGGGTGGAGGGGAAAGGGCCCCAGGCCTAGGGCCCCAAGGAATCTTAATCCCCCCCACCCCTCCTGATGCCTTGCTGTTGCCGCTTGAGGATTCACTGGGTTTTCCAGTTACATGACCTTCCCTGCTTTTTCAGACAAGTGTTTATTTGCAAGTGAGGACAGGAGACACATTGAAAGAAAAGGAGACAGATAATTCTCTTTTACAGAATTAAGCTTTAATGATTTATTCACCCTAACTTACATAAATAACATCCCAACCATTATAGAATGTTCAAGATAAACAATGTTAAACAATGTGCAAGAAGCAGTAAGCACTCTTTAGCTTAGTAAACCTATAGAACCAAGTGACACAGTTACATTTGGAGCAAAGTGAGCAGAGAGAGGAAACCAAGGCCATTGGGGCAGGCAGCAAAGGGAGCAGGCAGACCGACCTACACCCACAGCCCCCCCCCACCCCTCCCATGCAGCCAACTAACACTGTTACATGTGGGAAAAAGTGATCAGGAGCCAACCACATTGTTTTCTGTCCCACTGGTCATGGGGTACCCTCCATGCTTGCAGGTAATGTCCAATAAACAGAGGCAGCAGGCAGGCAGACAGACATAGAACAGCCACCCCACCACCTAGAAACCTCCCTTACCCCCACCATGCTTGCAATTCCAGGTTATAAAAGACTATTTTATTCAATATGAAAGGCAGCTACTTGGGTAAATTCATTCTATAACTTGCCGCTCTTGTGAAGTAGCAAATGTTAGTGACTTGCAACAAAGACTCTGAGAGTTACAAGTGAAAACTACACAAGAAAAACTCAAGAACCTTCAGGAAAAGATGGTAGAATTACTACAGTGGCTTCATCCAGTGAGTGATAATTCAGATATTAATGGTATTAATGAACCCTTGGTATTTTTCCATAAGAAGGCACTGTGTCCTTGACTGTCAGAACCCTATCTTTTTTGCAATGAATGAACTGAACAATGGAATTATATCTGGGGGGTGGAGGGGCACAGAACTCGTTCTAACACGTTAGGGGAGGACAGCAGGATGCAGAAGGCTGCCATGCTCATCCAGCACTACAAATGCAGCATGTCTGCTAATGGAGGTTCATTCCAAAACTGGGTGGCAGTCAAGTATGGAGGGACATTTGTTGGGAGAGGAGTTGATGGTTGTGGTGACTCTTCCTGCCTTAGTTCCTTTTGAGAGGTGTTAATGGTAGCTGTTGAGATATAGTGCTGTCCATCACACATTCTGTTTGAAATCTTGGCTGGTGCAGGCCACGGCTCTTTTCTGGGGAGACATGCTTCCTTCAAACCTGGGCTACTTCAGGGCAAGGCTCTTTTCTGAGATATTTCTTTCAAAACAGGGTTCTAACAGGGCAGGCCTGTTTTCTGGGGAGATGCTTCTTTCAAAGAATAAAAACCCAAGAATGAGTAGGTACACCTGAGAACTATCTACCATTTTCTGGATAGGTACTTCTTAGGTATGTCTATTCATTGATTTGGTAAAAGCCAGTATTGTGCACCCAGGACCCATGAACAGGTGCTAGGGGTCATCCTAACCCCACATTTGAGTTCGAAGTGGATGTGTGGTACATCACCTTCCCTACACCCACCCACGATGGTAAAGGGAAAAGGCCATGGCCCAATGCACAGACACCTAACCATGGGAATCATTGACATGCAGATAGGATGTCACTTGCAATGCTAATTGATTGTATGCAGCTCCCATTACCATTCAGAGTCACCCCCTCCCCCCAATCCCCTGCTTAGTGGTGGTCGTATGTACTGAGAAGTGGCTCTCCTGCATATGTGAAAACAACCTGGCTTTGTGGAATCCAGATGGGATGAGTGAGGAGGAGGGCCAAATGGAGATTCAAGACAAAATGCGTGAGGAGAATGGTGACAAAATGAGTGAGGAGGAAATGTTGTTAAGTATTCTGCTATTGGCCTTGGATTTACTGCATAAAATAGAGGTGCAGCTAATGATGGCAGTATATGCTATGTTCCTGCTTCTAAACACTTGTGATGAGATGCCTGCATGTAGATGCACCTCGTGAAAAATGGCACTGAGATGTGTGGATTACCAAGAGACAAGCACAGAGGTGGGCACTGACAGGGCTCTGTGGATCACCCTCAGGAGCAGCAACTGTAGGGTTTGGGTCCATGCAAGCAGCTAGACTGGGGGGAGCAAATTGTACAGACCACTTGGAATGATTAACAGTGCCTTGAGATATTCTGAATGACCAGGGAGACATTTAATTACATCATCCTGTAATTAGGATGGGCCAAAAATTGAGAGGCAGGACAGTGTCACGCATTGAATCATCATGCTGGACAAGAGGGTGGCCATGGCCATCATGAAACTGGCCGCCCCATCCAGCTTCTGCTACATCGTGAACCAGTTTGGCATGGCTCCCTGCATCGTCCCACTTATAATAGCTAACACTGATTATCCCCTCAAGCCCTGGCTCATGAAGCCTTATGGAGGGCACGTTACCAACCCACAGGAGATGGCTTTCAACTACCATCTCAGCAAATGCAGGATACCTGTTGAAGGCACCTTTGGCCACCTCAAAGCACAGTGGAGGGCTCCAAATTGCAGGCTTGAGTTGGAGTCAGAAAACATAACAGCCTTTATAGTGGCAGCCTAGATGCTTCACAATATTTGTGAAACCATGGGGGAGGTTTTCAGTAAGTTGTGAGGTGATGAAGTGTGAGAGGCAGAGACGTGGGTGGGCAGCTCATGGCACATGACAATACCAGCATGGAGATGCTGTTCAGGTGGCCCTTGTGCAGGATTGCCTGGCAGCACATATTATGGATGCTGCAGACAACTAGCACTCAATGGTTCTTTCCATTAAAATTAAATTCTTGCCTATTTACACCAGAAAATGTTTGTGTCTTCAGTACATTTTTGTTTGTAGCGGTAGAGAGGAGGTTTCAGTTAGGGTGGGAAGTCTGGGGGAAGGTGATGGAGCAGAGGATGGACAGGACCTGGGAGGAGGGAATGGAGTAGCTGCCTGGGCTGGGAAAGGGGGTTTGTTTGCAGGCTGGAAGCTGGGGAAGGGCAAGGGTAAGTGGGGGGCATGAACATATCAGTGCCCAATACCTGGTAACCTAGTGTCCCTGGATGGATGATGTCCTGTGAAAGGTTAATTAAACTTCTCCTTGGCCAAGGTGGGACGCGTGGGGGGCATGGTATGAGCAGCCTGTAGGAGTCCTCAGCTTTTTGGTATGTGTGTGGGGGGTCAAAGGGGGGCGTTGTTTGCCTTGGTTTCTGGGAGGACAATAATCCTCCTAAAGGTGTCTGAGGCTTTTAATGCTATATCCAGCCAGCTTCCAGCTATCTAGCTATTCAGCCAGCTTCTTAGCCACCTTTTAAGACTATATCCAACTGTGCAAAGAATGCTTTTTGGTGTAAAGAAAAGGTGTCCACTTTCTTGTCCACTTTCTTGTTTCTCGATGTGCTGAGATGCATGCCATGCCATTAGGTCTGGTGGAAAGATTGTGTGGGGTGCAGTATGAGCTATAGCCACCCCAACATTGCACAGAGCTGTGCCATATGCGAGACCCAGTCATGCACATAGGTGCACCAGCAGTCCCCGTGGAAATCATCCGAAGCCCCAACCACTGGGGGATGCTGGGAAATGTAGCCCTGAAACAGAAAACAAACTGTCAGAAGGACATGAGTTTTTGGTCTACTCCCCTGCATGATGTATTATCCTGTGGTCCTAGTGGTGCACTTGCTGCCACCACCACAGGTGGTGTACTTCCTCCCCCCACTCCAGCTGCAATCACCACCGGTGACATGGAGGAGGATGAGGAGCCACCTGCTCCTCACCCCATAAAAATGTATATTGATATATTTATGAATAAAAAATACATTTCATATGTATATTTACATTTATATTTATTTTCTTGCATGGGAGTTTATGGGGTTTGGGGGTGTGGTAGGTGATGGTGCACATTAGGGCTGTGTGAAATGGCAGCATTCCATTTTGACATTTCAGTGGAACAGCATTCTGTTTCTAATTTTGTTTTGGCTCAAAACAGCTGTTCCATTCCAGTCCGTCAAAACAGTTTTGCCATTTCGACCCTGTTTCGACATTTTGCCCATAGGATATATTGGGGAAGGTCAAAACAGCTTATAACTTTGTCATTTTTGGCCTGATTTGGATTAAACTTGCAGGAATGGTAGCCCTTTCTCAGGGCATGAATTCTGCCAAGCTTCAAGGAGATAGGTGCAGGGGGTTCAGGAAACTGCACCCCCAAAGTCTTGAAAGAAAAATTTGTGTCATATGTATGTGTTAAGCCACAGCATAGTCAAAACTACAGGCATGCTAGCCCCTGATGAGACCACAAAGCCTGCTAAGTTTCAAGGAGCTAGGTGCAGGGAGTTCAGGGAAACTACACCCCAGTTTTGAAAGCAAAACTTGTGCCACGTGTATGTGTTAAGTCACAACGAGGTCAAAACTGCAGGAATGCTAGCTCCTGCTGAGGCCATAAAGCCTGCTAAGTTTCAAAGAGATAGATGCAGCGGGTTTGGGGAAACTGCACCTCAAGATATGAACAAGCAAAACTCATGACATGGGTGACACTGTGTGTTTTAAGGCACAGCAGGTTGAAACCTGGAGACCTGCTAGGCCCTGCTGTGGTGATGAAGCCTGCCAGCTGTTAAGGAGATGGGTGCAGGGGGGTTCTGGGGACCTGCACCCCTAGCTGCTGACAGGCAAAACTTATGACATGGGTGCTTATGCAACTGTTGCCTCTCATCAGGCAGTAGGACTAAAGATCCCCCATCACTTGTCACCACCGACCTGGGGGTAATAACTGACCACAGTATGAACATAAGCCGGCATTGCAATGCTGCAGTTTTTAACCCACTCTGCCCCAAGACACACAGTCCCACAAGCACCCTTAACACGAGTTTTGCCTATCAGCAGCTACAGGTGCAGGGGCCTAGAACCCAGAACCCCTGCACCTATCTCCTTGAAGGCTGACAGGCTTCATGGCTTAGCGGGCGATAGTAGGCCTCCAGCTTTCACCCTGCTGCGCCTTAACACACACAGCGTCACCCAAGTCATGAGTGTTGCTTGTCTACAGCTTGAGGTACAGTTTCCCCCAAACCCCTGCACCCATCTCCTTGAAGCTTGGCAGGATTCATGCCCCGAGAAAGGGCTACCAGTCCTACAAGTTTAATCCAAATCAGGCCAGAAATGACAAAGTTATAGGCTCTTTTGACCTTCCCCACTATATCCTATGGGTGAAATGTTGAAACAGCATCAAAACAATGAAACGTTTCGATTTGCCTCGTTTTGTTTCGAGGCTGTTTTGACGATATTTGTTTCATTTTGATTTCACTATTTTGACCTTGAAATGAGTCATAGCAAAACTGGTGACAAAATTTCGCACAGCCCTAATGCACATGGCTTGCTGTGGGGGTCCCTGCCATGGGCCACCTGCTGGAGACCAGATCCTATGGGGGTGCAAGCAGCAGGGCACCTATTTGAGCAGGTGGGGAAAGCTGAAGTGTCCCCTCCCCCAGGTAAGTTTTGTGGTGGATGGGGTGGGGTTGTGATGACTTCAGGTTACTGTGGGAATCTCTCACTTCGGGGGTAAGAAGGGTTCTTTAAGGGAGTATAGGGTGCATGGGAGGGGATGGGTGGGAGTTCATGTAGTTGTGGGGTGTCCACCATGGCTTTGTGGGGGGGGGTAAAGGGGAGGTTAGCATGAGGCTTCCAGGGGGGAGGGGTTCAGGAGGGAGGGTATTAGTGGTGTATTACTTGTTTACATGCACCCCTTACTGTAATTCAGTTGGGAAGACAGCAGCAGGGTAGATTGCTACGCCTCTCCCCCTGCTGGAATTTACAGGGAATTGTACACTGTGCTTAATTCTTTCAAAAGCCCAGTATGTGCAAACACTGATGAGGCACTCTAAAATAAACAATTACAATTTTTTTAAACCTATTGAATTTAATGAGGATTAAACCTGTGATGTACAAGTGCCCCAAGAGACTGGATAAGCACTGAACAGGAATGCTTTAGGAATAGCACTCCCGCATTTACATAGAGGGTTGGACCCTTGACATTGTTTCCAACTCTATGATTCTCTTCTATGAATTTATGAATCACCTCCATCTATTTACAAGATAGAAGATTTTTTTCTAGGCAGCCCAGTGTAACATGAATGCAGCTTCTAGGACTTTGTATAGTAACACAGGACTAACCACATTTTCAGTCTGTAAGCCTCTGGAAAAATGTATAAAAAGGTATATTTTTGAGTCATTTCTTCCCCAGACAAGGGTGACAAGGGTCATTCCTGTCAAAGTATTCAGATAACACTATTCCCCCAGAACCTAAATACATTGGTTAGACACAAATTTCATCAGCAGCAAAATTATAGCAGAGCAGTTTACAATGAGCTACTTTGTACAGCTAAGCTCACAGAACCTGCATTATTCCTTAAACTAGGTTCCTTCAGCATACATATTATCATAGAAAGAAGGATGACTGATCAGAAGGTCAAGAGCTCCACATGTTAGCACAGCAAGAGTGAATGAAACAAGTAACATACAATCAGATTTTCAACAGGTATCGTGCATACAAAGCATAACCAGTAAAGGATGAGAAAATAATACTCTCCCCAGCCCAATCCCAAAATTTAACCATGTGTGCACCTGGCTTCAGATAAAGTCATAGCAAAGGTGTTTTTAGTTAGGGATGGCAGCTGCATCAACAAAGGTGGAATGTCTATTAGTTAATGGCTAGTATCATTTTTCGTGCCTTTTAAAGTCATAAATATATTTAATATCAAAGTACTTTTCTTTCATGCATGTATCTATTTCTCTTAAGTGCATTCCACTGATGTCTTTCCTCTTCTTTTCTGCTCAATACTATTTACAGAAGATGCCGTCAGATGCCCACTTTTGAGCCATAGGCTCAGATTAGCTGTTGGTTCATGGTTGCCATGAACAATTTCACAGATCCTAGAATCTTTTGGGGAAGATTAACTTTACAAAACTAGGTTTAGTAACTATACTGTATCACCAAGCATAATGGATTTAATTCAAGAAGCATGCCATGCTCCTAGGGAATTTTGGTAAGTCAAACAAAATAGCATTCCTACTATCATTATTGCCTGCTGCTCCATAGGACTGAGGCACAAAAATTAAAACAAGTTTTGGGGGGTTCCAGCAGCTTTTGATGGCATCAAAAGTGCAGGATGGAGCTTAACAGCACATTTATGGAGCAGTCTAGTATGGGGAGTTCACCAATCTCCTCTTTCTTGTTTTACTTACCCCTCATTTCATTTCCTCTCCATCAGTAATTATTTGAGCATGTTTTTGTGTATGAATTTTTGGTGTTCTGATTTGTGTGTGTTTTTCCATTAAGGAGCACTATTTATTTGTTCTCTATGATGGAGAATACCAAAACCTCTCTTCATCCATATTTACTCTATCTTCTTTTTTTGTTGCCTAACATGGGGAAGCCAGTGGATTTTCCCCTCCCACATCTGGATTTGGTCCCCTGTTTGAGGGTTTAGTTCTTGGTCTGTTTTTTTCTGTTAATGTGTTCAGGAAAGCTCCTACTGGAGAGGCTATGACACTAGTGAATTATCTGGTGACATAGCTGAGTTACCAGGCATAAAGTTTTCATTGAGATAAACTCTCCATAGGGAGTTAAGTCCCAGAAATGAAAGACACCTCATCTTAGGCCCCTTTTATAGATTGTGGGCATGTCTACATGTTCATTAATGCACAGTGCTTACTGCACATTTAATTTAGTACTTATATAATCAAGTACTAATTAAATGTACAGTAACTAGAGTTTCTGTGCAGTAGCACAGGCAAACTCCTTTTAGTGATGCTACTGTGCAGTAGTCTAACATTACTGTGCAGCAGCATAGTAGCACTGTCTGGGCTGTGACACACTATTGTGCAGTGTTGTTAGGCTACTGTGCAGGTAGCATCTCATGTAGACATGCCCATGAGACTGACTCATATGGCTAAACTAGAATGGATAATTTAGATTTCTCCTGCACAAGCCTGAACATACTAAGACCAACATATTTCATTATTTGTGAAGTAGCAATGGTGTCTGGCAAGTGCTGCTTACTCTTGGTTGAACAAAGCTTGTTCCCATTAGTGAGTCAAAGAATCCACCAGTGTTAGGGAGAAGGCAGAGGTATTGATCATAAGAAAGCAGAGCTGGAAGTGACTTAAGGTCATCTAGTCCAGTTTCCTGCTCAAAGCAGGATAATCCCTGGCTAACCCATCACAGCCAGGTGTCCATCCAATGTGCTCTTGACATTTTCCAGTGATAGAAATGCCATAACATCTCTGCCATCATCATGGTCAGAAAGCTCCTCCAAATCTCCAACCTAAACTTCCTCTGCTGCAGCTTGGGCCTTGTAACAGAACTGGCCCTGAGGATGACTACATTATTCCTTGGTGGCTAAATAAATCCTACCCACTTCAGCTCCTCAGGGTAACCCCTCAGTCTTTCCTGCCATGCCTCGATAAAATTGACTTTTACATTTGGAGGCTTGTTCCCAGCATCTCTGAGTATATCCACTGGATCCACAGTTGGTCTGGCTTCACCAGCCCCACTAGTCCTACTCATGGTAACAGACCCAAAATCCTCTACCCAGTTCTGCACCAGCATCTCACTAGCTCGTAGATTTTGATTTTGGTTTATTCACTGGGACTTCTGTCTGTCCCAATGCTGGCCAGAATCCTGGTCCCGACAAAGCCCTATTTATTTCTCTGGGCTTGTCTTGACTTCAGGCTCTCTCAGGCCTTAACCCCTCCACCCACACTTTGGCCCACTCAGCATTAACCTTCTCCAGGTCCCTGGCCCTGACTTAGTTGTAGACCTTCCTGAGCTCCAGCCCCACTACCCAGTCTTCAGTGGTTTCAACTTTGGCCCACCTTGGCTTCTGCCTCCTGAGCTTCAGCCCCACTAATTACTCATCAGCCTCCTCAACCTCATCCCTGTTTCATCGTTGCCCCATGCAGGTCTCAAAACACAGAGCATCCCCAGGCACCCTGCTGTGTGGCCTCCTGTCCACTCGTGCAGCCGTAACCCAAACCTCCAGTTCAAATGAAAACCAAAAATGCTTCAAACTTAAGGACCCAAAGTCTCCTCTGGGTCATTATGCTGCTGCAAAAGCTTCATCCCCACTCACTGGCTCTGTCTCAGCCTCTTAGGTATCTTTTCTGACCTGCAGCTTCCACTGCCTGACAGTCTGAGTTGGAAGGAGCCCCTTTCCTTGCAGAGTTCACCACAACACTAGCAATTTCACCTCAGGAACTCAGGTTTATATCTCCTCAGCCTCTTTCAGGAGCTCCTCTGACTGGCCACAGCAGTGCTCCTTCAAGTTAATGAGTAGCCTGTTCCTATTTTCCTAGATAAGCTGCAATTCCTTCCCTGCTATCTACCTGGAACTCTGCTCTACTTGCCTATTACCCTGAAGCTAGCACCCAGCTAGCCCTCTAGCTCCTTGTAACAGAAAGACCTTGCTATTCCACTTTTTCTTTTAAGGCAACAAGAGTCACTAGCTCCCTGTTACAAGGCCATTGCTTCTAATCCTGTTGCCTACGGCCACAGAGAAAAGTCCATCTTCACCCTTTCTGTAATCACCCTTTAGCTATTCAGTGACTGTTATCAAATCCTTCCTCAGTCTTCTCCTCCCCAGACTACAGAACGTTAGTTCTTTCAGCCTTTCCTCTTAAATCTTGCTTCCCAGGTCCTTAATCATTTTTGTCACTCTTTCAAATCCACATCCTCCTTTAAGTGTGGGGCCCAAAACTCACAGTACTCCAAGTGAGACCTTACCAATGCTGAACAGAGCAAAATGATCAATTCCCTAGATTTGCAAGTAATACTCCTGTTAATACAACCCAATATACTGTTGGCAACAAGGTACATTGTTGGTTTCCCAATGGTGCCCCTCTACATGTTAAAGTCCCAGCCAACTTTCACACTGAAGTCTCCAAGGAGGGTAATCCTATCTTTTTTTCAGGATGCCAGTCAGGATTTCATCGAGGTCAGCATAAAAGTGTTCTTTCTTGTTTTCTTTGGTATCGAGTGTTGGAGCATATGCACTCATAATGGTAAAAAATGAATGAAAAAATGAATTGGTCAGTTAGAGATGGAGAGTCAGGAGGTGCTCATTAATGTCAACAGAGAATTCAGTCATTTGACTGACAATTTAGTTGTTAATGGCAAAACAAATACCATATATTCACCTGTTGTTTGAAGGTTTCCCATCCCAGAAGAACGTATAGCCACCCTCCTCCTCCCTCAGTTAGCCTTCATCTGAATGTCTGGTCTTACTGAGAGCAGTGATATTGATGTTATCATGAGAGTTCTCAAGTGACAATAGCTGCTCTGTGTTCAGATCTGTCATGGTTTGAGTCATCCAGTAGGGTTTATACATTGTAGGGTGCAAAAGACATTTTTGTGTTTCAACCACAATTAGAATGATCCCCCTGGAAGTGGCTATCCAGCTGGGCAAGATAAATGAGACAACTTGTTTGGGACACCTTTCATAGACCCCTCCCCATGTGGGGTAAACAGAAGGAATCCTAAAAAGGGCTGCTTAGTCAGGATCACACCTGCTAAATCACCCTCTTGTCACCCACCTATAAAGGGTGAAGCAACCATTGTGTGACTGCTGCCTGAGTGTCGATCTGTGACTAGGGACTCCTGGAGATCACTTTGTTTGTCCCTGTCACCACTTGTCCATCATTGCAGGACTTTGTAGAAATTGTGGGTATTGATATTGGTTATTGCAGCAGTGGAAGAAGCTTGCATGTGGCTTGTTTTGCATGAGGAGGCCACTGCACTTTGACAACCACACAAATCTTGGAAGAGGAGAAACTGGTATCCAGTGGCAAGGAGATCCAAAACAACATCCTCCACTGCAGCCTTAATTCACCTTTTCAGCCAGTGAGAAGTATGCCTTCTACATCTGCTTGCTCCACCACTGAATTCTTTGTGTTGTGCTGGATTGCTGTTTGTCTGATATTTCACATTTGATCTTACCAGCATGGATGACCCTACCAGGAGTATAAGATGCTGTGACAGATGTGACTCTTTGGCTCCATCTACTAGTGACCCCACAAGTCCGATTATGGGCCAAACGCCTGCCTTCTTTCCTGCCACGCCTTGTTGTTACTTGCTTGATTAGAAGATATTAATCAAGCAGGAGGCTGCCCACTTTCTGTCTCGGTGCCTGGGGCACTATCTGCGGCTCCTTTCCTCCCCTTACACTGCAGCCCAAACCTTGTGGATGTACCTGATGTTGTTTCGGTCTGTTCCACTCTCTGCACCACATGGACACTCTCTGGCTTGTCTCACAGCCTGCACCCTCACTGGCACTCTCTGGCTTGTCTCGCACTGCCCGCTCTGGGGCTTCTCGCAACTGCCCGCTCTGGGGCTGGGGTTGCTACACCCCAAATGTTGTGCCCTCTCTGGCACCGGGATCCCCATGCTACTGTGGAGCCCCTATAAGGCCTCCTCCAACCCCTAATAGCCTCACCCGGTCCTCCAGTGTAACAACAAACACAAAACACAAAGCCCCCTGGGCTACAACAAAAAAACTAACCCGTCCAGCCAAACACCATTCAATCCCTACTAGGAAATACTCCAACCCCAGCAGCACCCCAGGGATGCTCACACAGTCAGAGTTGCCCCCTCTGTCTGCACTGGCCAAGCTCTTCCTTCCTTGGTCACCAGAGGGGAACTGCCCTCCTGGCCTCCTGCCTGGGTTTATATGGGCCAGACCCTGCCCCTTCCTGTCAGCTGGCTCCCCAGAGGTTTTCCTGGCAACCAGCACCTGTTACTCTGGCTGCCCAGGCAACTGGCCACTGAGCCTCTCCCATCTTGCGACTAGGGGCCTCCCCCGACCTGTTTTCTGCTCTCAGGTGCAGGGCACCCGAGTGCTCTGTGACACATGCCCAACACTCTTGCTCTTAGGGTCATCAGTACATGCAAGCCTTTCCATCCCATCCAGGTGGTAGTCCATGAAGAACATGAGGAGGGGCACCACTGGGAAGGAAGGAGTGGGCCAGACCAATTCCAACAGCATTCTTTTACTCAATAAATGTGCAGAGCATGACCTTGTCATTACTAACACTAATTTCAGGCAGTGACAGGTACAAAACAACATAGCAATACCCCCACTCAAAACAATAGCAGTTCTTGGACTACATAATTGTAAGACTGTGTGATCTAAAAGATGTCCTTATCACACATAACATGAGAGGAGCTGATGACTGCTGGACTGATCATTGTTTATTGAGATCAATCATGTTCATCAGGGTTGCATTGAAACATCAAAAGCAACCCAAATAAGTCCAAAGACAGCACCATATCAAATACCTTCAGAACTCTAGGGACTGTGAAGCCCTTGAAACACATCTCAGTAAGAAACTCACCAATCTTAGGATTAAAAATGATAGCACTTGTGCTGAGGAAGATTGGGAAGCTCTAAGAGAGACCATCCATGAGGCTTGTATGGAATCAGTTGGCTTTATCACCCAATGTCATTAGGACTGGTTTCATGAAAGCAGTGCTGAGATCAAAGCCCTTCTTGATCACTCAGAAGAGAAAATCTCTCTGCAACTGGCAAAACCATCCTACGTACAGTCAGAAGCAGGGAACTGTTTGACAGCTTCAAGCTGAAGTCCAAAGGAAGATTTGAGAAATCAAAAACAAATGGTGGGAAGAGAAAGTGAAAGAAATCCAACAATTTGTTGACAATCATGACATACGGAGATTCTTCAGTGCAATAAAGGTTGTGTATGGACCAAGTTCTTGCAGGCTTACCCCTCTTAGATGTGAACACTCCTCAGTACTCCTTCATGACAATGAGTACATCAAAAACTGCTGGAAGGAGCACTACTAAAAACTCCTGAACTGAGAATCAACAATGATTGATGAAACCATTGAATCCACTCCACAGCATTCAGAAAGCGAAGCACTTGCCAGTCCACCAACCTCTGAAGAAGTCTACCGGGCAATAAAACAGATGAAGAACAATCAAGCTTCTGGCCCTGATGGCATACCAGCTTAGGTCTTCAAAGTTGGTGGAGAAACTATGACCAACAAATTACACACTGCTTTTCAAAATCTAGAGCACTGAAGAAATTCCTACTGACCTAAGGAACGCCAATATTTTCACCATTTTAAAAAAGGTAAATAAGTCTGACTATGGAAACTATTGAGGTATTGCCCTTCTCTCCATCACTGGGAAGATCCTTGCTCAAATTCTACTGAACTGACTGCTCCCTCATTGCAGCAAGGACTGCACAAAAAATCCCTGGAACCCCAGGAGCCCCACCCAACACTGAGGGGTGGAGAAAGCCACACCTGATGCGACACACGGTGTCTCCAGGCCACTTTTTGAGTTCTCTCTCAATCAAGCTTGGTGGTTCCCAGATAATGACATCAGCTGCAGGCACCACTGTGGGAGATTGAAAAGGCATGAACAGTGCTTCAGGGAGGAAGGAGAGACCCAACACTGGGCAGGCAGAGCCCAGGAGTGGGGAAGCCTCAGAATACCAAGGCTTGTAGGGGACACTAGGCACCCTGGGTCCCCATTGTATTTAATATAACGAAGACTCAGGGAGCTTCTACAGGGACTCCTATTGCAGTGCTAGTCACCTCAGAGCCTTCCTAGCAGGGAGGCAGAGGAGGGATTTAGCTACTTGGAGCTGGCTGAGGCATTTTATAGCCAGCCCCTTCTTTCATAGATTCATAGGGATCCTCCTGTGTCTCTGAGGCCAGGATGCCAAGGAAGCTTTCCAGCCAGTGCCTGCCTGCTGACACTTATGGAGCAGAGGTACTTTGCAGAAAGATGAGTGATTGGAGGATCACCACAAAAGGAGGTATGGTCAATGGGCATGTGAGGCTGTGTCCATGAAGCTGGAAAGAACCACCATAGAAGCAGGGATGACAAGGTATTGTGAATTTTCCTTACCCAGAGGGACTTCCTGGGTACCCCAAGGGTCTGAGGGCTTGTAGCCCTACATGGACAGGGTTTTCCTTTCTTTTTTCCTCCTTTTCTTTCCCTAACCCCCCTTCTGTGGGTGAATTTTTCTTTATCCTTTGTGCCTGCTTCCCCTGCTATGCCAGTGATGCTGGTTGCCTGCTGAAATCTCAAGATGACAGATTGATTTTGCCCTGCTAGGTCCAGGACTGCATAGGCTAGTTGCCCTGTTGAGGGCCAGAACTGTTTAAGCTAATCACCCTTCTGGGGCAAGGACTCCCGAGGGCCCCAAGGTCTGAAAGCTTTAAGGCAGGCAGGCCTGCAGAGGCCTGAATGCTCATCACAGCCTAGAAAAGCTGGGGCTGGGGTGAGAGACTAGACAAACTGTTCTCTACATACCTTTATCCTTTGTGTGTTCTTTTCCCCCCATTGGACATTTAATTGGGAATTAAGTGGCCCATAAGGTGTGCAGTCCAGCTATGTGAAGAAGCCTGGCTTGTTCTTTCCTTCTGCCAAGAGTAGGAGAACACCCAGCTGGAACAACCACTAGCAGTGGTAAGGGTACAGCACAGGGGAGAAGCCCCACAAACTGATGCTTCATTCCATTGCATGGGACTGGCACAACTCTTCATGCATGACCAACTCCCCCAGTACCAAAACATGAAATTGTAGCAGGTGAAAAACAATGCAATGCCAGCATCCTCAAAGTAAGATCTGATGCAAGGTAAAAACTTCAACCACAGTGGGGGGGCAAGGCCCTACAATACCTTACAAGGCCCTACATATCCCCGACAGGATCTATGGAAAATTTTACCAAAGTTTGGCTGCCCAAGAAAATTTATCATTATCTTAAGACTCCTTCGTGACCAGATGACTGCCTCCATCCTATACAGTGGCTCTACTACAGAGCCTTTTGCCATTCAAACTAGCATCAAGCAGGGTTGTGTGATCTCACCAATTTTGTTTTCCATATTTCTTGTGGTCATCAAAATGCTCGTCTGATACTATCTGCCACATGGCATTGGCACTGAGTACAGGATGGATGGAAACCTTTTCAATCTCTCCCACTTCCATGTCAAAACCAAAGTTACTTCAGCCTTGATTGTAGATTTTCAGTATGCTGATGATTGTTGCTGTCATTGCATATACTGAGGAGGACCTACAAATGGTCCTTAACTGCTTCTCTCAAGCATACCAGTGCCTGGAACTGACCTTTGCACCCACCTGGCCTCATATAGGTGCTCTCTAGTAGCTTTAGAGTGCACACCCAGTGCCGGCCACAGGCTGTGTCCCTGAGGCCTAGGCGTTGGGTTGCGTTTGCCCCTGAGGGAGGCCCTGGCACTCATCTGCCATGACTTGATCTTGTTTTCTTCAGTGGTGGCGTTCTTTTTTGCGGATTCTCATGGACCAGGTGCTGCCCTTAGCAGGTGTTCTTGGGGCTTCACCTCCCTTACACCCCAGCCATGTGCCAGCCCTCAGGACAGCCAGATGATGGGTTTCTGGCCAGTCCCTTGATGTTGTAACCTGTGCTCTCTCTCCCTGCCCATCTCTTGTTGTCCCTTCACCCAGGAAGGCCAAAAGCATGAGACCACCCTTGTCACGGTCCCCACTCTTTTCTCAAAGTGTAGTTGTATGCTGAGTTTCCTTGCCTCTTTCCCCTTGACACAAGGAGGCACCCAAAGCCTCTCTCTCTGCTCTGGGCTCTTGTGGACTCTCTAAAACAACAGCACACAAAAAAAGGGAAAAAAAGGAATAGTTGGAGCTTGGGGCTTCAGCCCACCGCACTCACAGGTTTAGTGTCTGTGGTCCTCAGGATCCCTTCAACACTGTCCTCTTTGGCCCGGTTGCCCAGCCAAGCCAGGGAGATGCTTCTTTTAATGGAGCTGGGACCCCTCCTGTGGGTCTCTTTCTGGCTTCTTGTTGGGCTGCCGACACAGTCCGTGTGCAGCCTGGGGAGCAGCCTTGCCTCCTGGCTCTGGTGTTGCTGCTACGCCTCCATTTCTTCATCTCTGGCTGTTAAATTAGCTGGGCAGTGGTTTTTGATGATGTCATCAGCTGGCGCCACTCCCAACTGGCAGTAAAAGTAGCTGATGAACTGCATGGGCAGTTTGTCTTGGCATGGCTCCATTCTTTCTGAAAACAGTAAATATGCCCCATTTTCAGGGCTTTTCATTCCTCTCTTCAAGCGGGTCAGCCTGTCTCAAGTCCCACCACAGGAGGGTGGCCTGGGGCTTCCGCTTGTGTCCCCCTGGGACAACCCTTAACATCAGGAAAACAAAGTGCTTCACTAGCAAGCTCCAGGCCAATATTCTTCATTGATGGACAGGAATTGGAGAATGTTGAATACTTTGGCAGACATTTCTCAAAGAAGACCAGCATCAATGAGGAGACCCTATGCAGGATCTGATATGCCATCTCTGCCTTTGGAAGACTGAATCATCATGTGTTCAATGATCACATCAGGACTTGAGCATTGTTCCTATTATACAAGGTTGTGGTAATCCCAACTCTTCTCTATGGCTGTGAAGCTTGGGTGATGTACAGGATCCACCTGAGAAGTCTGGAATGACATCACTGGCACTACCTCTGGAAGGTCCTTGGCATAAAGTGGGAGGATCATTGCACTAATACCAGGACACCCTCAAGGTAAACATTAAGAAGTGTAGCATTGATACCACAAATTGAAAAAAAAACTAGCTCGGGACAGGGCTATATTGTGAGAGAAGGCACATCTTACTTTGAGAAAAAACATCTCACTCTGGGAGCAGAAAAATGGCAGAAATGGAATGAAAGGAAAGAAGATTGAGAAATCTGTGGTCCAACCCTCCCTTTAACCAGTACCTGTGGCGTTTGCCAGAGGAACTTCAGCCCTAGGATCAGCCCTCTTAGCTATTAATGGACTAATTTGCCCCAGGAGCATCAGGGGCCCAACCCTACAGAACAACAGTGACATCTATTTTTGCTGATCAATTGGATCAGCTATTCCAGGATACATCCTAGCACAGCTGATGCTGCAACAAAAAAATATCTGTTTTTAGGCTAAGTAAGCCCTAACCTGTTTTGTCATTACTTTAGGCCATTTGTCTCCTTCCCTATCTTTGCTTCCATGTGCACTCATCATCTGAAAGCTTCCCCTATTTGTGAAAATTGAAGTAAAGAGGCATTAAATACTTTAGTTTTCTCTGTGCTGTCTGTAATTAGACTGCCTTATGCATTCTGTAAGAGACCAATTGTTGCTTTGGTTTTTCTGTTTCTTTTGACATAATTGTAGAATCCCTTTTTGTTGTCTTTTATGTCTCTTGCCAGTTGTATCTCAAATAGTGTCTTAGCCTTCCTCATCTTCTCCCTGCATGCCCATGTGATACACTTATACTCTTCCCTAGTATTATGACAACATTTGGACTTGTTGAAGGATTCTTTTTTTGAGTTTCAACTCATTACTGTCTAGCCAGGATGGCCTCCTGTTGCACTTCCCATTTTTTCATTGCAGCAGGATAGCTTGCTCCTGCACCTTAAGGGGGCCTCCTTAAAGTACAGCTGGCTCTCCTGGACTCCTTTTCCCCTCAGACTTGCCTCCTGGGGGACCCTACCCACCAGACCCCTGAGTTTGTTGAAATCTGCTGGTGCCTATACGTGAGCAGCAAGGCTGCCTCAATGCGCTCTAATTATTACACAGCAGAGCAGACTCAGTCAAGTCTGCTGAAGCCTGGTAATTACCATACTCCAGCAGACTCCAGCCTCTCATGTATCAACATCCCCCCACTTTTAAAATGATGGCAGGGTTACTTTAACTAAAGCTCATTCAATGAGCTTTATTTAAAGCACCCTCACCACCATTTTTAAGTGTGGGGATGCTGATATACAATATGCTCCGGGCACTTTAATTAAAGTGCCCTTTTACCCCAACTCCTGGACCACATGTATAAATGCTCTGCTCTTCTGAAGTACAGTGTTTTTATTCAGCTGCTATCCTTCCTCCCCTTAGGACCCAATTTCTTCCTGTTTAAGATCAGCAAGTCAAGAAGAGCTTCTCCTTTTTAGTTGGCCTGTCTACTATCGGTATGAAAAAGTTATGTCTAATACATTTCAAGAATTTACTGCTGTGTTTCCTTTCCAGCAGGCTCATGATTAATTAAAGTTCTTCATGAGAGCTAGGTCCTGAAATTTGGCAGCTTCTATCAATTGTTTAAAAAAAGGCCTCATTCACCTCCTCTTTCTGGTTTGGTGGCCGGTAGCAAACACTCCCCATAATATCCCTATACTGTTCTCCTCTCTACTTTTACCCAAAGGCTTCCAACAGGCTTGCTTTCTACTTCATACTGCACCTCAGAACACATGTACATTGCCTTTATCTATAGGATTACACCTCTTTTTTCCCCTTGTCTATCCTTCCTGAACAAGCTGTATCCATCCATTACTGTACTCTAGTTAAGTGAATTATGTCACTACATTTTTGTAATCCAGGTTATATCATAATTTTGTGAAGGTGCTAGGACCTGTACATATCCAAAACTCATAACTTTCATAGTGTATAATTTAGCAGTTTAAATGGAGATTTCATAACTGAGGTTTTAGGGCAGCTTTAGGAGTCCTTGAGTGTGTCTACACATGAATTTGATCTAGGCTCAGTTTACTTGCGAGTAAACTTCTGCAGATTGAGTGCTTTGAAGAGTTTTAGTTTGTTGCCCCTACAGCCACAGTGTGAAGCACCAGGCTCTGTGCAGGTCCATGGCTTTGCAGGAAGCCCTGCAGGCAGCCTGACAGCCGCCCAGGAAAGCAGGTTCCGACCAAGAAAAGTGTTGAGCCTCTTCTTACCATGGAGCCTACCTCTCTGCCTGAGCTGTGTGGGGGACCAATGCTTCCCTCCATGGCTGCAGTGGCCCCCAGGAGTGCACGAGCTGGGTGCCTGTGGGTGAGTGCTGCCTGCAGGGGTGGGGGAGAGGGGCACCACTGCCACAGAGGGAAGCACCAGCCCTCCCCACCCCCCCATGCAACCCAAAGACCGCTCTGCCCGCTGGCAGCCTGGCTGCCCCTCCACACTGGACAGGCAGGTAAGTCAGTGGAGTGTTTGCATGACACGGGAGTTTAATTAGCCCTAAATTGAAGTGGTATTTTTTTAAAAACACCTCCACAATTTAGGGCCCCCACTTCATCTATACACGCCTTAAGACTGCATTTTGAGATATTATGCAATAATTTCTACATATACAGCACAAACACACACAAATCAGGACAAAATATATTTTTAAATTAAATTAAAATATATTATTATGCATGCTTGACTTTTAATATTTAATTTGTTTTTTTCCCTCCTAAGATGGCAGACCCGCTTCCCCAGAGGAGTACTTCCAGGGGCAAGAGGAGGGACTTCTGGTGGCAAAGGTTAGAGGTTAGGGGAAGGACTTCCAGTCCCAAGAGGGGGACTAGGGGGCAGGGAACCCGTTAAGGGGTGGAGCTACCCACGCAGCCCTCAACAGCTTGCCAAAACTCGGTAAGCAGCCCTCTGCTCGAAATAATTGCCTGCCCCTGGACTAGGCTATAGAGTTTCTGCTCTTAGCACCAAACTTCCTGCAGCCCTACAATGGTCCCCTGCCACCACTGGGGGAGCTCCAGGCTCCAGCTGCAGCTGGAAGCAGTTGGCAGCTCTCTTCAAAAGTCAGCCCCACTCTGTGCTCCCTGGCCAGCCACTTCCATGTCCAGAACCAGAGTGCACATTGCAGGGGCAGCACGTGGCAGCTTTCTCCTTGTCCACTCTGCCTCCCCGCACTACGGCTGCTCCAGTCCCTGCCCCTGGCAGCAATGACCAGTGCCCTGGGCTCCTGATGACCACTGCATTGGCCCTCCTGGCCTGCTGCGCCAACCATCTCCTGGCCTATGACCGTCTCACCCCACCTGGCTCCTCTCCATGCAGTGACAGCCTACCTGGGTGCAGTGTACCTTCCCAGGGCTGCCACTGTTTCCACCACTGTGCAGCTGTTGCCAGCAGGGACAACAACAAGGGGCTTCTGGATTCCACCACTGGGGCCATTGCGATACTCCTAGGCCTCTGGCCCCACCACCTCTGGACCCACTGGGCCAGCCAGGACTAGAGGCATCATCTAGCACATCTGGGATGATGAGTAGTGGCTGAAGGCCTTCTGAATGACTGGGGCCACCTTCCAGGACCTCCTGGAGCATCTCTGGCCCTACCTGGAGTGGCAGGACACTGCCATGTGGCTGCCCCTCCCTGCAAACAAGCACCTGGCTCTCATCCTCCTGAAGCTGGCCCTGCCAGCCTGTGGTACATCAGCCACTTGTTTGGCATGGGCAAGGCCACCACCAGGGAAGCTGTCCTGGAAGTGTTCAGTGCTCTCCAGGATGTGCTAAGGACCACTGTACTCTGCATGCATGATCGCTGGCAGTGGAGGCAGGGTTCCATGCCCTGGGTTCCCCCCAGTGCATCAGAGCCCTGGATGGGATCCAAATCCCCATCATCTCCCTGCTCCATGAAGACCACCCCATTGCAAGCAGAGGGGATTTCACTCTGTGGTGCTCCAGGGCATTGTAGACCACCATGGCACCTTCAGGCACATGAGCACCAGCTGGGTGGGTGTGTGTAACAGAGATCTGGGACTTCCTGTTACTTTAAAATAAAAGCAGCCTGGCCAGGGACCACTGAAGGCCAGGCAGGGTGCAGCAGCTGCAGGCTGCTAGGGCAACAGGCTAATGAAACAATTAGCAGCTACCTGCAGGTGGTCAGGTGACCAGAGGTAGGCAGGGCCCTGGGATCATATAAGCATTGATCATAAGGCTGGGACTCACAAGGGAGTCTCTCCCTGGCAGACACAGGGGAATGAGCTGCTGTTGAGGAGAGCCACCTGGGGATGCTAGGCCAACTGCTTTGCTGCCTGCAGGAACAGTGAGGCTTAGGGAAGTCAAAAGGGGCCCAGGCTGGGGGGCATGGTATAGGGAAGGATTTGGAGCCACACAATTAGCCCTCAATGCTTGAGGTGCCCTGGGGACACAGATATAGAATGAGTTCCAGCAAGGGGCCTGAGGACTAGTGAAGCCCAATGAGAAGCCTGAGGACTGGTAGGGTGCTGGGGAAACCTATTGGGGGTTCAGTGAAACTGGAGCCATGCAAAGGCCTGTGGATAGCCTCACTATTTATCATTATACCATCAAGGCATGGCAGAAGACATGGGAAGGCACCCTAGGGGTTGAGCGGGGCATGGTGATGGAGCCACCAGGGGACATCATGGCCACCCCTGAGACCCCAGTGTGTTACGCTGGTGCACTGGTCAGGAAAGTTGGCCATGCCAGAGAGTGAGGAAACCTGTGGGTCAAGTGAGGCCAGGCCAGATACAGATAGATCTCTTAGCCCAGCAGTAAGGTTAGGGGAGGTATAGAAAGTAGAGATGGAGCAGCTACTGCAGGCATTAATCAAACAACAGTTTGCTGTGATTGAGCAGGCCCAGGAACGGGAGGAGTGGTTAAGAGGGGTAATCCACTTGCAGATTCAGCAGGCTGGAATCCAGATGGCAGCTATCTATGATTTGCTGAAGAAAATAGTGCAGATCTTCCAGCATGTAAAAAAAGAGATCAGCTAGCTTCAGCTGCAGAGTACAGAGGCCCAGTAAGTTTGGATAGTGGTGCAGCAGAGACTGTCGGAAAACAAATCCATCCAGGATTTGAAGCTCCCAAGCAGCAAGAGTAAAGCGGTGTTGGAGGCTAACTGTATAGTCACACTGGAATATGAACTGCTAAAGGCACAACTCTTTGCAGATGAAGTTGGTGGACAGGTGGAGGAGCTGCAATGGGAGCTGGTAGTAAAGCATTGAAACTGTGAGCAAGCTGAGGCAGAGGTCACCTCCCTGAGATAGCAGATGTTGACAGGAAGCAAAGAAAGCAAGAGCAAAGAGTTGAAATGCTTGTTGGCAGCTGAGGCCAAGAGCAGAAAATAAGTAAAACAGCTGACAGCACCAGAGGCAGAAAGAAGCCAAGAACTGGAGGCAAAGCTATGAGCCCTCCAAGACAAAGTGGATGCTCTTGCCTCTCAGACTGTGGGGATAGATTCTGTCCCAAAGAATGAAAGCCCTGACAATTCAACAGAAGGGAAAAAGCAGAAGGCCAAGGTAGCAGCCCTGAAAAAAAGATGCACAAAATAAGTATCAGCAAAAACTGAAGTAGGAGGTGCAGGACTGGCAAGAGAGATGCATACAGAGCAAGCAGATTTTGTGTTGCAGAAAGACCTCATTAACATCTAAGCTCTGGTGCAGGAGCTGATGCCCATTACATATTTACATCATCATGGACAGGGTGAGCAAGCAGGGTGAGAAAACAGAGCAAAGAAGCACTTTTGAAAACTAACCAGGAGTTAGCTGAAGTCTGTGTGCAGAAGGACAACTTGCAGGAGCACTCCAGAGAGCCAACTCAGAGAGCTAACCTAGAAGATAGGAGACTGAATGAAGAGTAGCTGAGATGTGACACTGGACTCCATCAGTTCAAAAAAGAAGTCAAACCTAGATTGAGAAACCTTACATTGTAGCTAGGAGAGCTGAAGCAGCTCAGTCCAAACTGAGCGTAGCATTGCAAAGCTGAGTCAGGTGTGAGAGGTGGGTGGAGAAACTAAGTCTGAGGTTGAGGAATCAGAAAACAAAGACTCACATGAAGGCACAAAAACAGATGTGCTCCCAGAAACCTGCACCCCTGGGGGAAGGCCAAAAGGCTCCCAAAGCCATGGCAAATAATGAGGGTAACTGCAAGAACCCGACCTCAGGCACAGCCCCAACCCAAAGGGCAACTGAGAGAAGAGGGGGCAGAGGCAAGTCTCCATGATAGTGGCTGTTAGGGAGAAGGCCAGCTCACCCCAAAGGAGAACTGCAGTATCAGAGCACCAGGAGGGAACCCCAGAGAAGGGCAAACAGATGCCAAAGGGGGAAACAGGTTCTCCTGCCAAGGCCTGAGCTGGCTTTGGAGAAGCAGGATTCAAGCCCAAAGAAAAACAGAGCTCACCCCAGAGTGAATCTCTCAGCCCCAGGAAAGCCAAGTAAGCCCCCCAGAAGCACATGGGGTGAAGGCTACTGTAATGAGTCTTGTGGGCAGCGGGAATGTGGCCCTACTTGTACAGAGGGTATGATGCCCTGAGGTGGGCAAACTCCCCTAAAAGAGCAAAGGGAAATGGTGTTTTCAGGAGGAAAGCAGAAAGATTTTTGCAGGGGACAATACCGTGGCATACTGAACACCAGGGGAACAGCCATACCTGGGCAAGCAAGCACACAGAAGAATTTCTGAGTGTGGTAGAGATCCCGTTAACTATGAGGGGAACTCATCAGCCAGTGCAAGAGCCTTGGACACAGAATGCAAGATCACCTACCATGCCCCAGAATGATCTGAGAGCTGATCTGGTCCAGGGCAAGAGAAGCCTAACTCAGTTTCCAAGATGAACATATGCAAAAAGGTGAATGGCGATTGATGAAGAAGCCTCCAGAAGCTTCCAGGTTTTGGTCAAAGTCCGCCCATTGACCAAAGAAGAGAAATCAAGGTCTTAGACATGCGCTCATAGCAAAAAACCATGTAAATGAACTAAATGCATAGGCAATTCCATGCTAATGAAGCAAACAGCAAACAGAGGTGGAGCTTGAGATGGGAGGAGAAATGGGTGGAACATAGGATGGGTGAGGGTAGAACAAATATTAATGAGTATAAACCAAAGTGTATAAATATGGGAAAAAAACTATTGTTTATTGCTGCTTCTCATCTCTTATGGCAAGACAGCTCTCCTGAAGCTGTCTCCATTCTGAATAAAGCTGTTGTGAGCAATGTGTACTGGTGTTTGGTCCCTATTCTGCTCTGGCTAATAAGTAACAGGCTCCACAGGTGCCACCTCCACAAATGCCACCTTCTGTGTCTCTCCCCAGGAATCTGTCCCTGCCAGCTTGAGACACTGGGGTCAAATTCCTAAGGGAGGGGGGATTTTCGTCCCTGCCTATGTGACAAAAGCTGGTGCCTAGGGTGTGGTCCCTCTGTTCACCTGAGTGGGGGGAGGGTAAAGCCCCTGCTCATCTGCCCAGTTAACCAGTGATGCTTTTTAAATTGGTTGGCTAGTTGCCAACACTGCTGGCTTCTATTGGACTGGGCTGCTGAGGTCAGAAAGGCTATATAAGGGCCTGGTCCAAGAAGAGGAAGGGGAGAAGCCATTTTACCAGCATGGCTCAAGCATCAGGACACAGGGAGAGAGTCTGATCCATCTGAAATGCTCTCTCTCTGGAAATCTCCGAGCCAGATCTCTACCATCTTCTGAATGATACTTGTAAGTGTTTCTAGAGAGCTAGTCAGCTCACAGTTATGCATTTGCTTATCAAACGGCTACCTCAGCTAGATTGTTTTGCTCAATGGTAATCCCTTGATAGTGCTCTGCCTCTTACCCTATTCTACCTCATCCTGTCAGGAACAATAAAGTTGTCCTTTGTGACTGGTGTAGGAGACTTAATTATGCCTAGGAGGCTCCTTGGGTCTGCGGACTAAGGGAGACTATTTTCTTTTTTGTCCCCAACTTGGGGACATGCCCCAAGTTCTTGTATTGGGTCAAGTACCAATAGGACTATTAGGCCTGTGTTTCCCTGAGGACACAGGACTAAGACAGTCCCTTCTTGGGGTGGTGGCATACATGTTACCCCCGGACTCCGTGGTGGGGCTCGAAAGTGGGTCTGCTCGGGCTTAGGCACCCCTGGAGAGACACGTGGAGTCTGGAAGGTGGACAGATGTAGTGAGGTTGAAGGCTCAACGCAGGAGTTCCCCTTACTGGCCCGCCACAGGACCGTCGTCTCCCTAGTCATTGGGCGCCACATGGAGTTGGGGTCTAACAGACCTACCCACAACAAACCTGTGCTGGTTATCCCTCAGGATGTTGCCATTGGTCAGTCTATTAAGAATGGTCTCTTTGATAATCTTTTCTGAGACCTTCCCCAGGATAGAGGTCAGGCTGATGCACCTGTAGTTTGCTGGATCCACTTTTCTCCCTTTCTTGAAGATAGGCACCACACTGGCCTTCTTCCAATCTTCAGGCACTTCACCAGAGCACCAGGAGTTCTCAAAGATCTGTGCCAGGGGTTGAGCTATGATGCTTGCCAGATCCTTGAGTACCCTGGTGTATAAACTGTCAGGGCCAGCAGACTTGAAGGTATCCAGACTCTCAAGGTGTTCCTTCATGAGGTCAGCATTGATGGAGGGTAAGGAATCTCCCTCACCCAGGCCTTCCCGTCCCATAATGGGCAGGGGCATCTCTTGGGACTAGTGAAAGACTGATGCAAAGTACCGATTTAGCACATTGGCTTTTTCCTGGGTGTCGGTTGTCAGTTGTCCCATCGGGTTTAGCAGGGTTCCAGTGTCCTTTGTTTTTCTTCTGGCTCCCCACATATCTAAAAAGAACTTTTTATTGTCCTTGATACTTGTAGCTGGTTGGAGTTCCGTCACAGCCTTGGCTTTCCTGATTCACGCCCTACAGGTCCAGACCAGTGTAGAATATTCCTCCTTGGAGGTGGATCCAGTCCTCTATCCTTTGTAGGCCTTTCTTTTTAGACACAGGAGGTCCACTAGTTCTCTGCAGAGCCCAGGGGGCTGCTGTGCCATTTTGCTGCCTTTCCTGAGACAGAATAGACTTAGCTTGTGCATCCAGGATCACTCCTTTGAGAAGCAACCACTCATCCTGAACTTCCATCCTCTTCAGGTCGTGGTCTCTTAGGGCCTCACTGATGAGCCTTCTGAGCTTGTCAAAGTCAGCTTTCCTGAAGTTGAGGACTTTTGTATTGCTGAGTGACTTGCCAGCTTTGTGGTGGATGGTGAAGGTAATCAGCTCGTGGTCACTGCCACCCAGCTTCCCTTTGATCATTAGGTTGCTGATTAGTGTTAGGGTGACAATAATTTGGATTACTGATGAGCATTGAATCTGCAGCTGGAACAAGGCTTTAATCTGTGTTTTAGCAAAAGCTGCCTGTCACAAGGCAGAATGATGTATTAAACTAACCTTGCAAATGCTTAGGTAAGTAATTTCTTTAACAATAGAATAGTGTGCAGGATACACGATTCCTTGGGTAAGAAGAACAAAATGCAGCCCACCAGCTATCATCAGGACATAAGACAGAAGCCAGACCTTGGAGATGGTGCTGAAATCAGTTAAGAAAGTACCAGAGTACAGGTGCTGGCTCCTACCCTGGGGGTCTTTAAGAGGAGGCTAGATGTACACCTTGCTGGGGTCGTTTGACCCCAGTACTCTTTCCTGCCATGGCAGGGGGTCAGACTAGATGATCTACTCAGGTCCCTTCCAACCCTAGAAACTATGAAACCATGAGTTCATGGCCTTACGCATGCACTCTTAGCAGAGAGGCACGCAAATGAAGGAAATGCATAGGCAATCCTATGCTAATGAAGTAATTGATAAACAGAGGAGGAGCTTGAAATGGGAGAAGAAATGGGTGGAACAGGAGGAGGGATGAAGGCAGGAGAATGTTAATGAGTATGAACTAAGGCGTATAAAATGTGAAAAGAACTAGTGTTTAAGGCAGCTCCCCAGTTTGTTGTTTTTTAGGAGCTAGTCTGAAGCTCTCCATTCTGAATAAAGCTGTTGTGAGCAATGTGTGCTGTTGTTTGCTCCCTGTTTGCTCTGCCTAAAGAGTAACAGAATTCATGGGCAATTCGATCATCATCTCCCTAGTCGCTGGGCACTGCATGGAGACAGGGTGTAACAATTAGGTCGTCCCCCATTGCCAGTACTAGGTCAAGCAGCACTTTACCTTTTATCGGCCCATAGACTTCTTGAGTCAGATAGAGCTCATCCACGCACATGAGGAAACTTTGCAACCATTCAGATTTGACCGAGCGCTCTTCCCACAAGATGTCTGGGTAGTTGAAGTCTCCTGTAACAACCATGCACCGGGAGTGTGCATCCTCAGCCAATTCCCTGGCAAACTCCTGGTTAAGCTCTTGATCCTGGGTGGGAGGTCTATAGTAGACTCCCACCACTGTGTCCTCTGTGCCATGTTTCCCACGGAGGAATGTGAACTGGGGAAAAAACTCAAACAGTCAAAGAGTCCTCAGGAGCAGCTGGAATAAAATCAGAGGGATCGTAAGACGGGTAGCCTGGGATCCAATGTTAGAAGTGTATGTGGATAAGAGATGGGGAAAACTGCCTGCTGAGCTGTGAGAAAGACTGGAAGAACCAGGCAGCAAATGGGCACCCCACACCCTTTCTTGCCTACTGGCCATAAGTAAGGAGGGAGGTGTGTGACAAAGAGCCTGGGGCTTCCCCCAGTGCATTGGGGCCCTGGACAGGACCCACATCCCTGTCACCTGCCTGCCCCATGGAGAATGTCCCTATTACAACTGGAGGGGATTTCACTCCATGGTGCTCCAGGGCATCATGGACCACCACAGTGCCTTCATGCACATGAGCACTGGCTGGGTGGGTGTAACAGAGAGCTGGGGTGAGTGAAAGGTGGGAAAGTAGCAGGGGAAGGGTGGCAGTGGTAGCACCAAGGGTGGGGGAAATGGTGGTGGTAAAAGTGACAGGCAAGTGGGAGTGTGGGGCCTGTGCTGGTGCCCTGGGGCAGCAATCCTGGGGCTTGCTGGGACCACATACTGTCAGGGGGCTCTGCATTCTGCTGCTGCTGGCTGCAGGGGCTGTGCAAAATGGGGGGTCATGTTTGTAGTACAGGCTCCCCCCAACACACACACCCCTCCACTACCCTTCCCCTCCACCCTCATGCACTCACAACTCACCACAAACCCATACCCATCCACACACATCTCCACAAATACACCACCCATACCCACACCCCCAACACTTACGCACATCCCTCACTCCCCACACACACATCCACCCCCGACTCCTCACATACACATACACCCACAGCCCCCCACAAACTCTATACCCACCCACCCATACACCCAACACCCTCCACATCCACCCCACAATATATACGAGAAAGACTAAATTTTGAGCTATTATGCAATCACCTCTAAATACACAATGCAAACGCATGCAAATCAGGACAAAAATATTTTTGAAATAAAATTGAAATGTTATTGTAGATTTTAATTTTTAGTATAGAGGGTTTTTTTCCAGTTCCAAGATGGCAAACCCCCTTCTCAAAAGGAGTACTTCTAGGGGTAGGGGGAGGGACTTCCAGTGGCAAAGGTTGGGGGAAGAGGGTTAGGGGAGAGACTTCTGGTCCCAAGATGGTGACTGGGGGCAGGGCACCTGTCAAGGGGCACAGCTACTCTTGTGGCCCTTGGCAGCTCACCAAAACTCATTAAGTGGCCCTCCAACTGAAATAATTGCCTACCCCTGATATAAACTCAAGGCTGGGGCTGGCAAGGGAGTTTCGCCCTGCAGCCATGGGAAAAGGGGCTCCTGCCAAGAAGAGATGCCTGGGGATGATAGCCTGACTGCTTTGCTGCCTGCAGGAACAGCAAGGCAAGGAACCCATGATGGGAGGTACACTTTATTAGTAACTGCAGGTTTAGCCTCTTAAAGGGACAGGGGGCTGTTATCTCTTTATGCTTATGTTGTAGCCCAGGAGCTTATGTTTATGTTATGTTTACACCAGCAGTTTGAGTTGAGGCAGTAAGGGGTGTTTTATGGAGGTCCCCTTAGTTTCCAAAAGACACATGATTGCCTTGAGCCTTGCCAGAGGAAGGGCCAAGGCTTGAACTAGTGTTGAGCCCAGACATGGGTGGAGTGCTAGGCTGTAGAGCAGAGAGGGGCCAGGGGCTTGGTGACCAGAAAAGACAAGCAAGAGCTAGTGCCTCAGAGCCAGGTCTGATACAGTGGGCCCAGGCTAGAAGTTCTAGCTACATTAAAGGGCAGAGGCTGAGAAGCCTAAAGTCCCAATGAAGGGAACAATGTTACAGTAGCACCCGTGAGGCACGTATAGAAAAAAATTTGGATCTATGCAATTAGCCCTTAAGGCTTGAGATGCCCTGGGGGCACAGTTATAGAATGAGTCCCAGCAAGGGGCCTGAGGACTAGTGAGGCCCAGTGAGAAGCCTGAGGACCAGTAGGGTGCCAGAGAAATCTTGTTAGGGTTCAGTAGAACTGGGGTGACACAAAGGCCTGTGGGAAGCCTCACTATTTTTCATTACATCATCAAGGCATAGAAGGAGAGATGGGAAAGATGTCCTAGGGGTGAAGCAGGGCACAGCCACCCCTGGAACTTCAACATGCTGCAGCAGGCAGCACCCATAACTCCCATATGTTTCACAACTTTGGCCTGCCAGGCCTGGTGAAGAGTGGGCTCTTTGTGCCAGGAGTGCTGGACCTGCAGCTGGGTGCCATTGTGGTCCCACCCTTCCTCAGTGGGGACCCTGCCTACCCACTCCTGTTCTGGCTCATGCAGCTCTACACCAACCACCTGCAACCCCACAAAATCCACACCAGCTCCCTGATGAAGTGCACCTTGTGCAATATCAAGGAATGCTGGTACTCGAGGTGGCAGGTGAGTTCACAGGAGAGAAACTCCCATGGGTGATTGTCCCAGCCTCTGTGCTGCATAGTATCTATGAGGCTCAGGGAAAACTGTTCTGCATGACCTGGGCAGAGGAGGCAGCATGGGCAAAAGATGCCTGGCAGCAGAAGGATCACCTGCAGCAGCAGTGACAGTGGCAGCCCCCCCCCCACCCCAGGCCTTGGGCAAACAGCACACTCACCAGCAGGGTCAGGTCACCAGATGCAGGAGGCCCTGGCTCACCGCCAGCCCCACACTCACTGCAGCCACATCAGAGGAACAAGTTTTTATTTCCCCACACATGAAGCAGCCCCCCTGCTACCTCCCTCCCCTCCAACAAACAGAGCTCCTCCACTACCCACCAACAATAAAATAACATCTTTCCTGTGTAAACTATTTAGAAAGTGCTTTGTGTGGTATCCCAGGGTTGGGGGTGCATAAGGGGCAGAGAGCTGGAGATAGGCACCAGCCTCTGGCCCTTCCCCCATGGGTGCAGATGCCATGGTGAGTGCAGTGGGCAAAAGGCTTACCCAGGGATGACAGAAGCTGCTGGTCCCACAGCATGGACAGCTCCCCATCCAGCAGGGCCAGAGAAGGCTGGCATGTGGTCCCAGCCCAGTTGTAATCAGCTCTGGCTCTGTACCCACAAAGCCAGGGCAAGTGGAGGGGCACCTGAGGTGGAGGCCAGGCCAGAGGCTCCTGGCTACTGAAAGCAGTATGGTATCACCTCCCAGGCTCAGACAGGGGCCTGCTGTTGGGCAGCACATAGCATCCAGGGAGAAGGCAGGCAGCACAAAGGTTACTGCCAGGGCCAGAATGTCATTATCCATGGCCTGCACTGCCCAGGCCAGGATTGTGTTCTGCTTCCACAGCAACTCAAGCTGCTCATACTCCAGGGCCAAGTGCTGTGCCTGGAATTCCCATTCTGTGTGGTCCTGTGCATCCTTTCAGGTGATGTTCTCTGCTCACCAGGCCCATAAGTCTTCCATCTGGTCCTATCACTCTCTGGGTACGACCCTCTAGCCAATTTGCCACCCATCAAACTGTGTAATCATCCAAGTCACAGCCTCTTAACTTGTTCACCAGTATGAGGTGGGATATCGTATTGAAGGCCTTCCTGAAGTCTAAGTAACAATATCAACCCCTACTCCTGTGTTGGTGTTTTGTAACCTGGTCATAAAAAGAGACCACCAAGGAGGTGATACTTCCCCTCTATTGGGCGCTGGTCAGACCGCAGTTGGAATCCTGTGTCCAGTTTTGGGTGCTGCACTTCAAGAGGGATGTGGATAACCTGGAGAGGATCCAGAGAAGGGCCACTTGTATGGTTAAGGGCTTGCAGGCCAAGCCCTACAAGGAGAGACTAAGGCACCTGGACCTCTTCAGCCTCCACAAGAGAAGGTTGAGAGGCGACCTGGTGGCTACCTACAAATTCATCATGGGGGCACAGAAGGGAATTGGTGAGACTCTACTCACCAAGGCGCCCCTGGGGGTCACAAGAAATAATGGCCATAAGCTAGCAGAGAGCAGATTTAGACTGGACATTAGGAGGAACTTCTTCACAGTTAGAGTGGCCAAGGTCTAGAATGGGTTCCCAAGGGAGGTAGTGCTCTCCCCTACCCTTGGAGTCTTCAAGAGGAGGTTGGATGGGCATCTGGCTGGGGTTATCTATGTAGGGGGTTGGACTCAATGATCTATTGAGGTCCCTTCTGACCCTAAAATCTATGAATCTATGTCCTGGGGCCAGCCCTCTGCCATGCTGCTGCTGCACCCCGGGTGTGCCCATGCTACACTTGCCCTGGACTGTGTGGAATGAGCTGTTTGTGCAGACCAAGGGATACCTGACCCATTACACCCTGCTGATGATGATCTTCATGGTGTTCCAGGAGGACCTGGTATGGGAACTTGAGCTACAATGGCATGGGGGAGGGGGGCAAGCCTGGGCTTTCCTGCAACCTCTGCCACTACATGGAGGGCTACCCGTGACTGTGGTACATGTTCCTGCCCCCTCTGCCTCCCTGCCTTCTGTAGAGGTGAACCCAGGGCTAGGAGAGTACAGGCAGGCTATGTGGGGAAGGAGGCCAGGGGCAAGGGCAGGCCCTCCCCCTGTGCAGGCCTTACCACATGGCCAGGGCTGGCATGGCTGGCAGCTCCATTCAGTCCTGGCTGTCAGTGATGGTGTGCAGCTCCAGGTGGTGTCCTTGAACAGTGAGGCACAACATACAGGCACTCAACAGGGGGTCTGTCCTGGGGAGAAGTTAGCATTGCTGGCAGCTGGTGGTATAATGGCCGGTCACACCTCCTGGTTGCCCTGGGATACATAGCTGGTGAGGCAGGCACTAGCCAGGGCTCCCTGAGCTGCTTGTGGAGACTGCATTCTGGGAGCTTGGTAGGATGGGCCTGAGAGGGCCCTCCTCCAGTGACATATCACCAGGGGTGCCAGGCCTAGCTAGGGGCTTGGGCAGGCCACCTGTGCTGCTGTAGACTGTACGGCTATGGTCTGGGTCCCAGGGTGCAGGGATGGCATCCAGTTGCTGCATAAGGGGCATGGACTTGTGGGAATAGTGGGTTGCCATGACCCACCACAGTCATTGATCCAGCAGTACTCACAAGGCCTTGGCCTTGATGTGGCACTACTGTGCTGACTGATTGTACCCACATTCCTACATCTGGCCTGACAGCACCTCATAGATGTGGGCATTGGAGTGGTTGCCCCGCTGAAACTGGTGCTGCACTTCTTCCTTGCCCCACAATGCCATGAGGTCACCAGTTCCCTTCCTGGACCAGCTGGGGCCCTGGGTGGTGAGCATGCCATCGGAGATCCCACACTGGCTCTCTAGGCCCCTGCATGGCCGTCTCTGTGCTTCCAGGCCTAGGCAGCTACTTGCCCAGCGCAGCAGCATAGGTCAGGATTGGCAGCCTCCTGGCAGAGGAAATGCCCCACAGTACCTGCAGGCTCTGGGCATGGTGGAGCTGGCCTCGCCAGCCAGAAGCTGCCTGCAGTTGGCCCTGGAAGCTGACAGGCCTGGCTGGAGGCTACAGCAGGCTGTGGCTCCCTGCAGGCCTGGACAGTGCAGTCCTGGCAGCTGTGCAGTGCCAGGCAGTGGTGCTGGAGTATGGGCAGGCTGGCACAGCTAAGCTGTGGCCTGCCCAGGGGGCACAAGGTCTGGAATAGCTTCAGGCTCTTTACATGTGTGCCCTGGAGCTTAAAATGCCTGCAGGCTTTTAAAGCCAAGGCAGGGGCTTCCATAGAGGCAGCCCAGCCCTAGAGCAGGAGCCCCCAGCCCTGGGGCTAGCCTCAGGCTGGCCCCCTAGTGGTAGGGCTGACATACATCTACACATGCAGTAACTTATCACACCTAGCTTTTCTACCTGCATTTGCAAGTAGCAAATTACTTGTGATTAAGCATTTTTATTGTGCAATAAGTGCATGCACACATAGATGTGCAATAGGCAGCTAGAGTCCTTTAAAATAAAAAGTGCCTAGTGCTGTGCTAGCTGCACAGCACTATTACTACACAAGAATAACAGGGAAAGCAACATGAGAATTACTAAAGTGCTTGTTCTGCTGCTATAGAGCATCATGAAGGCTGGGAAACCAAGCACATTAGGCAGTCTGCTGGTGATCTGTAATGAGTCACCTGACCAGAAGGGGAAGGGCTTTGCGTCATAAGCCCAGGCCACAGGCAGAGCTAGCAGTCTGGCCTTAGAGGCTGAAGGAAAGGAGATCTTCAGGGAGATACCTGCTAATGATGCATTGAGTGAGATCCTGCTATGCCTACTGAGCCACAAGTACAGAACGGAGGGCTGGCAGAGGATTAGAACTAATATGGCTGGTAATTGTAGAGCACCAGTAGGCTTAGATAATTAAGTTACAGCCAGTGCACTTATGTTCTTGATTTGAGTTTAACTGGCAGTTTTGGTGCAACTAGCAAGGGATGACAGGAGGTCTCAGTGATGCACAAGGGGCACATGGCTGTCTTGAGTCTTACCAGAGAGCAGGGGCTTGAATGCGGCAAGAGACATAAGAGCCTGGGAGAAGTAAAACAAGATTCAAGAACCCATAGACCACAAGGGGCAGGAACAGAACTAGTGAGCACACAGCCCTGAGGGGCAGAACTTGGGGCTAGGGGGTCCACAGCTCAAAAAGGGACTGAGAACAGAAGGCTATGAGCCCAAGAAGGGCAAAAACAGGACTAGATAGTCCACAGCCCAGAAAGGGGTGGAGATTGGGGTAGAGGGCCCACAGGCAGGGCAGAGGTAAGAGCTCAAGAGTATGAGATAAGGGTTGGAGCCCAAGGAGCCAGACCCAGTGTAGTGGGTCTAGGCCAATGGGACCAGCCAAAGCAGTGGGGGCAGAAGCTGGGAAGAACAAGGCCTCAACAGGAGAGTAGAGGCTGAAGGCAGCCTGGTAGTGTGGAGCAGTGTGCCTACTTAAGTGATGACTAGAAACACCTATGAGGCATAGGCATGGCTGTAGGGGAGGTACAGAGGCTGTGATTAGCTCATGAGGCAACAGGTGCCCTTGGGAGGCATGCATGGTTCAAGAGGGCCCACATAATGGGAATAATTGAGTAGAAGTAGTGGGGCCCACATGGGATCCACAGGTAAAGAGGATAGACTGTCACTCACTCTAAGACCTTGAGGCAGCCCCCCTTTACAAGTTCTATTAACAAGATCAAGACAAGGCAGGAGAGAGCAAAGGGAGGGGCCTTAGAGTTAGAGCGGAACAAGAGCCCAGTCCCCACCAGTGGGCATAAGAACCACCTTTGAGGAACTGGTACTGTTACAGTGCCCCTCAGGTTCCACACTATGGTCTCCTCCCATGCCCCTACAACCACATGAAGACCACCAGTTGAAAACTTAAATGAAAACATAAATACACAAACTATAACAAAACTCTAAGCCTACCAGCCATACAATGAAACATTCCTCATCCTAGGTCACAGTTCACTATGAGGCTTCAGCCCTTTGCTTGTAGTTCTCAGGTGCTACAGGATCTCAGGCATTAACTTGAGCCACTGCCAAGCTCTTCCTCCCATGGCTTGCAGCACCAGACTAACTGCCTTGCTTGGCTCAGGCCCTGGGCTCACAAGCCCCACCCCATTCCAGTCAGGTGGCTTGCTAGCCTTGGCACAGCTGCCTCTCTTTCTTTCTAATGGGCTGCTTACTGTTGCTACCCTGGCTGCCATAGAAGTGCCTTTATTGTACAGGCAGGGTTTTGCCTTATTGTACTGTTGCTGGGCAGCTAACCCCACAATAGGCACTCAGCCTACAAGTCCCTGGCTGTCTATTCCCCTGCAGCCAGTCTATAACATGTGGTTTCCACTTCCCAGCCCCACCCCACCCCGCCTGAGGATATGTCTGCTGCGGCTTCTGCTTTCATGTAATAGGGACTCTCTTCAGGACTGACCATATGTTATTGTATTTTTTGTATTTAGAGTAAAGTGTTTGAGTCTCAGCTGGTTACATGGTCAGTCCATCGTTTCATTTTTTTTGGTGCAGGGGCTATGCCAGGTTACAATCAGTAGCAGATTGGGTGCTGTTCTCTATAGTCATGGAGATCAATGATTCCTTTGGGTTTTGTAGATTTCTGATTGCTGCTGAGGTCTACATTTCCAAGGTCTAATCAACTCACTGACATCTATAGCTGTATGTTAGAGGGTGCTTTAGATTAACTGACTCCTTTGGATCCATTGGTTGTGCTTTAAAAATATTCTGTCAAAGTTTCAAACAGATGGGATCCAGATTAAAGAGACAATGCCTGCAACAATTAAATAGTCCATTCAAAACTAAGCCTCACAAAAGGTGTTAAAGGGAGCTGGCCTGAAACCTATGTTGGGTAAGGGGGGGATTCAGTCACCTGCTGTGCTATTTCATAAAATTGGACTGAATGGGAGCATAAGAATAAGGTGAAATTCATCCAGCCAGCTGGGGCTTGATCCAAACCCTATGGAAGTCCATGAAAAGATTCCCTTCAGCTTTAGTGGGTTTTGGATTAGGTCTTGGATGTGTTTACGTGGGATGGAGGGATTTCTCAGCTTCAGAAATGTCTTTCTAGGACACTGAACTGAATAAGTTGAATTATTGGTGTTGATATTCAGACAGAAGACAATGGACTGGAAAAAATCCAGGTTTTCACAGAAATTTTAGGTGAGGCATGCAAAAATATTCAACTCTGAATGCCTAAAATTTAAAATCTAGGTGTATATTTAAGTATCAGGATAAAATCATATTTTCAGAGATGTTCAGCTCCTAACTATTCTCACTAAAGTCAATGAGAACTGTGGGTGGTCAGCACATCAGGAAGTCAGGTCAGTTATTCAGTGTCTAAATATGGATTGCTTTCTGGAGTACAAGTTGAGACAGATGTCTGTAGTGAACAATGAATACTTTTGTTCATGGCTAACACCCTTGTTCATTTGTGAATATCCAGAGCAATACAAAGAACAGCCATCCCTTAAATGTTCTTATGAATATGTGAATGTTATTATTCTAAATAATAAGAAGCATAGCTACAGAGGAACAAGCCCACTGCTTTCAATCTGAGTGAATGTTTGACTTAATTCTGCTTTCTAGTATCCAACCATTTCAAATGTTTCATTTCTTTCATTTATTCTGTTTTTTATTGAATCAGTCTTTCTAACTCTCTGATAATTTTTATTAATTTTCTCTGATAACTTTCAATTTTTCAACACCTTTCTAATAATAAGGTGACTGGAACTGACCGCACTTAATCAGAACTCCATCTGTTCTTAATTGGCATAGCTCTGTTGACATCAAAGTCCCTTTAATCTTTCAGGTGTAGTCAGACCAAGCATGTGGAGGATGGTTTATCATCTTGTTCTCTTGATGGCTAGAAAATGGTATTTAGAGGTTTGCTTTTGGGAATTGGCTTGTAGTTAAAGTAGATATGCATTAGAACAATGGTCCAGGGGGATGACAAGGGTTAATTGATTTCTAAAAGCTGGTTTGTGACAGTCTCCTTCAAGGCGCACTGTCTGAAGCCAGCAGACACACAGGCTGGGAAATTGAAGGCATGTGCCACACTGTTCCATAACATGAAATGAAGTGGCATCAGGTCACAGGGCCCAGCTGCAAAGCCCTAGGGATTTCTGGTTTTGGTGAACAGACCAGATTAGGAGGCCTGGTAAATAACCACAATAAGACATGTGTGCATGTGATGGGTTTGTGAAACAAAGGAATATGCTGACAGGACAGAATGTGAACAGTATGATGACCACAGGGAAGCCATTCAGTGATGCCCAGGGATGAAGAGTCATCAAAGGGGAGAAAGGATACAAAAGAAGGGATTTCAGAGCAGCAAAAGCCCCCACGGGGGGAACCTGAGGCCACCATGGACAGAGGGTGCACCACTACCTTCTCTCACACATCGCACTGGACAGGGTGGGGAGGTCCTCAGCCTTTGACCTCCAGGCTGCTGACATCTAACGTTCAAGAAAGAACCTCAGGGTGAAGCTTGCATACTGGCCAGACATAACTTCCCTCTGTGACAGTTCTAGGACTGGTAGATATAGAATTGTTTGCATTATGCTTATCTGCTATGACTGGGAGTGTCTACACATGTATTTATGCACACCTAAAATTAATACACCTTTGTTTAAGGCGCATTAAGGGAATTTAGGTACGTGTCTACATGTGGATGTCCTAATGAATGTTAAGGTGAATTAAATTTAGGTGTGAATAGATAAGTTGCATTAATACATGTGCAGATGTGCTAATGCACATTAACGTGGTTTTTATGCATTGATGCACACCATGTTAATGTGCATTAGCACATCTACACATGTGCTAATGTGACTTAGCTTTTTGCATCTAAATTTGATACCTGCTTTATGTAGGCATCAAATTTAGGCTGACATAGCCTTAAATCACCATTTTTACAGTGCATTAAGGGTGCATATGTGTAGACATGTGCCCTTAATGCGCATTAAAAATGGTGATTTTAGATGAAGCCCACAAAAAGGCACATGTAGACGCACCCACTGTGTATCAGTAAAATTTACCTATTATTGAGTGGAGAGGCCGTGATCAGTCTAAGGGTTTGGGTCTGCCTAGAACACGATATCTGGGTGATTAAATCCAGTACCAACACTCTGTGGGGCTTCTTTGTATATGCAGCTCCAAGCTGCATTGTTGATGCATTGCAAACTCATGGTTATTTTACTGTCCACTCTTCATTCTAGGTCTCTAGCACTATTACCCACATCCAGGTTTCTTCCTGTGAATAATCTGTTACAGATGATTTTCCCTATATGTGTTAGTTTCCATGTTTTTTTCACTGCGGAACTTCATTGTTTCATGTTATACCCATGTTTCTGATGTCTATAGTTCTCGCTATATGAATTCTCTTACCCTTTCAGTGAAGCTCCCAGCCAGGTTGGGACTGGGTGGGGGTTTCTTCAAGAAGTCTGGGACTGGCTGGGAAGTGTCCCTTCTGGGACAGTTCTGGCCAACCCTGGGCTGCTTGGGAAAATTCCCAGCCAGCTCAAAGCTTGCTAGGAGCTTCCCCAGAAGAGACAGTTCCCAGCCAGGCCCAGGCTTCTCAGGGACATCTCCACCAAGCCACAAGCTGCCTAGGAGCTGCACCAGAAGGGACGGCTCCTGATTAGCTCTGAGCTGCTTGGAGAAATCCCCACCCAGACCAGTGTTGGCTGGGAGCTTCCCCTGAAGTGGGACAGCTCTTGGCCAACCCCAGGCAGCATGCAGAAACCTTGCTGGGCACAGGGTTTGTCTCCATTTGCACAGGGCTGGGAATGTTTTGCAGTGGTAGCTGTCTCCTGGCCCCATGCATGTCAGGACCCCTCCCAGTGTTTATGGGGCAGGCAGACAGTGGCCACTGAGCTGGAAGATCTCTCCTGGGCCCCATGCTCATGGAGACCAGTCCCATGCTCCTGACAACTCCAGGGCTAACACCCCAAGGGACACTGGAGTTCCCCCTGGATGCTGCAAGGGGCCAGAGCAGGGTAGGACTAGCCCTATACTGAGTTGCTTCTATTGGGCACACCCACACATGCAGACATGTGTGCTTGCAGCAGGTCAAATAATGGCAGCACAAATTTGTACCAGAGATTTGTGCCTCAGCACACATGCCTGAACATGCACTTTGGTGTGGGGCAAATTGTGCCACTTGGGGCAAACTGACCCTGTTCAGAACCTCCCAGATGTGCAGCCAAGGGGAGCTGAAGGCTGGTGCCAGCACCTGTGCTGACCCAAGCAGTATAAAAAGCTGCCTTGGAAAGTAGCTCAGGGATACTTGCCCTCAAGAGCTTCTGGGAAGAAGTTAGCTATGACCTTTCCTGTCCCAGGCTGCTACTGGTTGCTGCAAGCTTGGTCGCAGGAACTTCTGGGGGTAAGATGGCCAGGCCCTTTCCTGCCTCTGGCTACTTCTGGCTACTTAGTCTCCAGAGCTTTTGGGATGGCTCCTACCATTGCTGCTTCTGCTACCCCCCTCTCAGGAAAGAGGGAGATTCCCTGCTGCCTCACCTTGCACCACCTGACACCACACCTGCACTGGATTGCTTCCTGATTGACTGACTGCTCCTGCCCTCCCCCACAGCTACCTCACTGCATCTGATCCTGCTTTGTCTTCCTGCCTACTGCTCTGCTGCTAAGAACCTGGCTGGAAGTATGAGGGACTTCTGGACAGATTTTCAATAAACAAAGCCCTTCCACTGTTTCAGCCATCTTTTACATCTACCTCAGCAGTTTTCCCTCTGTGTTTTGCCCTTGTGTGGTAAGTCCTGTGGTCTACTCCCCTGCCCTGGTGTTTGTTGTGTAAGCTAGCTTGAGTTTCTCCAGTCCTTGTGTGAGTGCGTTTCTCCTCCCCCACATTCTCAAAGTATAGCCCTTCTGGGTTTTTTCCTGTGGGGCTGTAGCTCAGAGAGCTTCAGCCCTCTTCCTCCCTATCCCACTTCTCCCCCACAACCCCAGCCTGCTCCTACTAGATTCATAAACCCCACTAGATATTTTGTTTTTCTTCATTGTCTTCCCTTCCCTCATGTGAAACAATGGCAGGGCAGGAACCTTCTGGGGGGGAGGAAGATGCCCCCCACAGAGCTTCCTGCAGCCCCCACTATGGAGATGGATTCCAGCCAAGTCCCCGAGGGGATGCATGCTCCTGCAGCCTCCACCCCAGAGCCATAGTCTGACTACCCTCCTCCAGGGGTTAAGAAGCCTGCAATCTCTGCTGCAGGGGCAGGCAGGACTCCGATAGGGAGCCAACAGGGCCGGGGGTCTCCCCTAGCTAGAACTTCCTGTAGCCCCCACTATATGAGGGGCAGATTGCAGCCAAGCCGCTGAGATGGCATATGTCCCTGCAGCCCCCACCCTGGAGGCAGAGTCCAATCGACCTCCGCTAGGGATAGAGAAGCCTGCAACCTCTGCTGCAGGGTTAGGTGGGACTCCATCAGGATCAGCCCCCCTGCCCTGGCCAGGCCACCCCCAGAGGGGTTCCCAAGCCCCCTTCCCCATCACCGGGGGCCCATGGCAAGGGCAGTGGGAAGTGCTTCTTTTCAGCCTCCTCCACATCTGGGGGTAAGAAGGGCAAGGGCCCTGCTCCAAGCTTAAACCACCAGAGCCTGAGGTGACCAGGTGTGCTACACTAGCCAGCATACCCACTCAGCCTGTCCCTGGCCCCACCAATGCAGCCCGGGGGGGGGGGGGGGACAACTGCAGTTATGCAAAAGCAGCTGTGAGGAGACCTTATGCCAGGGGGCCTGGACCCTCCACTGCCAGCCCAGGTGGCAGGGCCCCCTTTCCAGAACTCGCCCTCAGGCATGGGGTGAAGTGCAACTGTTCAAACAGGAGAACCTGCACTTTGAGACCTGGGTGCAGGCCCTAGCTCAGTTAGTGGGGCCCCACAAGATTGTGGCACCCTCCTGTTCTCATGGCAAGGAGGGTCTTTTTCCCTGCCTCAGAGGCTACTGCACAAAAGATGGTGGAGAGGGGACTCATGGTAGAGGGCAAATACATCCCCCCCCCCGAACTTCTAGAAGAGCTGGGAACCAGGGTGGTCCTCAGCTCTGTCCCTCCGTATATCCCCTATTGGGCCCTGCTCCCCTAGCTCCAAACCCTGAGGAGAGCTATCTCCTCGGTGGTGGCCCTTTCGCTGGGGTGCTGAGACCCTGGCCTCTACCATGTGTGCTTTTCCTCTTGCCAGGTTATGATCCAGCTGGAGGTGGGAGCACAGCTGGAGGCTTTAGAGTGTCTGGCAATTCCTTTTCAGGAGGCCCTGGTGAGGATTTTCTATGCACTAGGGGACCTGCAATGCTTCCAGTGCTATGCCCTGGGGCACTTGCATCATGAGTGCCCCATGGGCCAAGCAGGGAAGGTATCCATGGGTCTCACTGGTAAGAGGGGTGCCCCTACCACTAGCTCCCCTCCTGACCCCCAGCCATAGCTATGGGCCACCCCGTGAGCTCAAGGGACCCGGCCCCCCACAACCAAGTTTGGTGGAGTCCTGAGGAGGGCAGTGGCAACCAAGGGGAGAGAGGGAGCAGGGACCCCATGCCCCTAGTCATGCCCCTGTTGTAGCTGCCCCCACCAACCCTCACTCCTCTCCTACTGGAACCTGTCCACCTGAGGACCACCCCATGGCTGAGTGGGTGCAGGTCCCCTCTGGGCGCAGTTAAAGACCTCTGATGATGACTCCTCTCCCCCTCCCAAGACCACCATGGGGGGGAGGGGAGGAGCAGCCCAACCTCTGGGGGCTTCCCCGGCTGTGCCTGATACCCCGTCCCCAGGAAAGATCAAACAGGTGATCCCCATGGAAGAGGTTTTGGAGCTGCTAAACAGTCCCGAACAGAAGCCCATGGAGGAAGCCACTCATTCTGCTGACCAGGACCTACCCCCTGAGACCACAGGTGCCAAGTCTGAGGCCTACCCAAAGGAAGGCCCAGCAGCAGAGCTTCCTCCCTCTGATCTGGGGGATACAGATGCCCTGGGGCTCACTCCAGTGAGTACTGAGGGAGGGGGTCCTCTTTCCCAGGACCCCGAGACGGATGCGGAGGCCACTCCAGTGCCTGACTAGTCTCTTCCCTCCCCCTCCCAGAAAAGCCTCACCTCTAGCTTGCCCCATAGTCTCACATGAGAGGTGGTTGCAGTGGGGTCCCCTAATTAACATGCTAATCTTGTTGGGGACCCTAAACATACCCCCTGGGGCTCCAACTCTCTACCCCACCATCTTGTGAAGGAGCCTTACCCCCCAACCCCTATCCCAAGGGGCTGCAGAACTCTCCCAATCCCAACCAGAGTCTGGGGTCTTAGTGGACTGGGGAGTTCAAATGGTGCCTAAGGAGCCCACTGAGCTCCAGGACCAAGAGGAGGTGCCCAAGAACCACCAGGCTCCATGGTGCCTGCAGACCTCTCAGTTCCAGTGGTCCGCAGGGGTGATCTACTTGTATTTCTTGACTATGACTACACCTGCCAGTCTGCCAGCAAGGTACAGCTTGCCTTGGACCACTAGGGAGATTTTGACAGCATCCTCACCACTGAGAGGGCACTGGAGGTGGAAGGTGAGGGGCCCAAAAGCTGCAACACCCAGGTCTATAGGCAGGCCTGCAGTTTCATAGGTACCCTCTATATGTATGGGAGGGTGCTATGCAAGCTGGTGGGCCCCACACTGGGCGTTGAGATGCATGAGGCCCCTGCTGAACTGTCTACTCCACCCCCACAGCCATGAGGTCATATATGATAGCGACCCCCAATGTCCACAGCTATAGGAAGGGTCTCTGGAGATGCCAGGTGTTCTCCTTCTCTCAGGAAAGAGGGTACCCCATGGTATTCTTGCAGGAGACCCTGACAACTCCAGCTGATGAGCCTAATTGGTGGCTGGAGTGGGGAGGCAGGGTCTTTTTAGTCACCTCCCTGCCACTTCTGGGGTGGCCACCCTGTTCTCCCTAGGCCTGCAGCCAGAGGTTCTGCAGGACAAGGTGTTTGACAGAGTGGATTATGGCCATCTCACAGGCACGCTGTGGGCATTTGCTTTGGGTCCCACTTCTTGCAGGCTCTCCAGGTGCTGTACACCTCTACAGTGTTTTCTCAAGCTCAACTGGACCCTGACAGACCCCATCCCATTCAGGAGAGGGGTGTGTCAAGGCTGCCTGCTGTCAGGCCAGCTGTATGCTTTAGCCCTGAAGCCCTTCCTCATCCTCCTGAGGAAGTGGGTGGCTGGGTAGATTCTCTGGGAGCCAACAGTTTGGCAGGTCCTGTCAGCATATGCTGATGATTTACTCCTCATGGTCCAGGACTTGGGTGACCTGGTGCAATTGGAGGCCTGCCAGGCATTATACTCAGCAGCCTTCTCTGCCTGGGCCTACTGGGTCAAGAGCTTTGGCCTGCTCACTCCCACTCATCCACTGGAGCCCAGAGTCTCTGCTCTTCCTGGGGGGGGTATACCTGTCCCCAACAGACCCCTCCCCACCAGAGAACTGGCACCAGCTGGAGGCAAGGGGAGTGGCTCTGGGCATAGGCAGGGCTTCTGAGATGTCTCTCCCTGCATGGGAGAGTGCTGGTGCTGAACCAGCCATTCCTGTCCATGCTCTGGCACTGCTTACACACCCTGCCTGTGCCCCCTGAGGTCCTGGTGGGGGTCCGGAGATGGGCTCTGGAGCTTTTCTTGTCAGAATGGCACCGAGTCATTGCAGAGATCCTGAGCCTTCCCTTGCAGGAGGGTGGCCAGGGCCTGGTTTGCCTGTGCAGCCAGGTCCCAGCATTCTGCCTTCAGCTCCTGCAGCAACTGCTTTACTGTGTCAGTAGCCATGCAACACAGGGCCATCTGGGGCATGCTTTCCTCCGCTACTTCTGGGGGCTCTGATACAACTGGCAGCTCCTCAGCCTGTGAGTCTTCTCCCTGCAGGACCTGTGAGGGCTGCAAGATTTCTACCAGGACCTCTTGTAGGCCAGGAGGCAGGTCTTTGCCTCCAGGTCCTCTGCAATGATTGCCCAGGGTGCTGACCTGCTTGTTGATCCCCTCCTCTGGAACCCCCAGTTGGAGGTGCTGACAGCAGAGATGCCCTGGTTGCAACAGAGGTTGATCCTGGCTGGTGTCCTAGACTATGATAGGCAGGATTGGGTGGACCCTGTTGTGCTGGCTCAGGGCATGGGTCTACCCATGACATGTGACCTGCTGTCTGGTCCAGGAGGCAAAATCCTCCCTACCTCCTTACACCCTTACCTTTGTTGACCAGATCCTGTGCAACAGTGGTCCCCGTTTCCACCTCCCCCCCATATCCTCCAGCCCACCAGACTTTGTCATGGGGCTGGCACCACACCTGGCCTCATGGTGCTCCGCACTCCACCACCTGAGCCAACTGGAGGACACCAGACTAGTCCATTTTTTCACTGTCCATTGCCGCCACCTCTACATGCTCGTGCACTACACTGTCCATCATGCTGCCTTTGTGTTCCACCCAGACACCAAGTAGTGGGACCTGCTTGGCAAGGGCATGGCTGGAGCACCCTGGTGGCTGAGTCTGTACTCTGCCCTCATCCCATGAGCCACTGGGGACCTCAACTGTTGGCTCCTTCATGGAGCCATCTCCATGGGTGCTGTATGTGGCAAGATTCGCAGACACCCTAGTCTCCTGACCCTTCTGTGGGCAGAGGGAGACCCTGGCACACGTAATCCTTGAGTGCACCAGGCTGCAGCCCCTCTACCAAAATTATTAGTTGTATCCTTCAACATTTAGCCCACACAGTGGGGGCTATTAGTTAACTAGGTGGGCCTTAAGGCCCACCTTAATATGCAAGATAGAAACTGACGGGAGCTTCTGGGGAAAGTTAGCCATGCCCTTTCCCGTTTAAGGCTGCTACTACTAGGGCTGTTTCTAGGGCTTTCAGAAGCTTCTGGAAGGAAGATGGCCACATTCCTTCCTGCATTGGGTGGCAGCTGCTGCTGCTGTTGCTACACCCCCCATGGGGGGGGGCACTCCTTTGCTGCATGCTGCTAGCCCCTCTTACAGAGGGGCCCACTGCACTGCACTGATTCGCAGTTTCTGCACTCCTGTTGCAGCCTGCTGCCCAGCCCGCTGCCAAGATGCTGTCTTGGGACAGCTCAGAGAGGGAGCCTGGACTGCCTGTGGACTTCTTCCCCCACCATCACTGCCGGAGACTAAAGGTGCTTTTCCTGCCATACTTGCCTTGGCAGGCCACCCCCCATCTTCACCTCCACTTTCACCTGAAGCATGCTGTGAGTGGCTGAACTGGATGGCTGCTACCACCGCTGCAGCTGTTGCTATTGCCACTGCCGTCTGTTCTGCTGCTGCTCCCTCTCAGGAGAGAGGGAGATTCCCTGCTGCACCACCTTGTACCACTCAACACCATACCTGCACTAACTACTCCCTAATAGACTGATTGTTCCTGCACTCCCCCACAGGGTTTGGAGCTGGGGGAGCAGGGCCCAATTAGGGATATAGGGAGGGATGGAGCTGAGGACCACCCTGATCCCCAGCTCTTCTAGGGACTTGAGGGGAGTGTACTTGCTGTCCACTGTGAGTCCCCTTTCCATTGCCTTCTGTGCAGTGGTCTCTGAGGGAAGGAAAAAGATCCCCTTGCTATGAAAAAACCCCAAAAGCAAACCAAAGCATATAAATATTTAGAATTTATTTGATAGAGGCACAGGTAGGCTTCCAAATTGTTTTAAAATTGTAAATATATCAATAAAACATTGCCCAACTGATCTCTCTCTCTCTTCTGTAGATATACAAATTCCCACACAGTCCATACCAACCTGACCCTGGGGTAAAATTCCTTCCTAACCCCAAATATGCTGATTGGTCTGACCCTGAGTTGAGGGGCAAGACTAGTTATCTAGGGACTTCTGAGTTTAAGTCCCAGCTTCAGCATAATCATAATCCATAGACTTGGCTGGAGCCAATGCCTCTGAAGAAGGCTAAAAAAAGCCTCACACATGTAGCAGAAGGGAGAGGGTGGAATTTTTTCCCAGCTCCATAAGACAACTAGAAAAGCCCAAAAGCATGGGAAATATTCATAGCAGAACACAGGGAGAGATACACTTATAGCATCACCAACTACTGGCTATCCAGCCTGTTCCATTGCATAGAATCATACAAAATTAGGGTTGGAAGGGACCTCAGAAAGTCACCTAGTCCAACCCCCTTCTCAAGGCAGGACTATCTTCAACTATATTATCCTAGCCAAGGCTTTGTCTAGCCAGGCCTTAAAAACCTCCAAGGATGGAGATTCTACAACCTGTCTAGGTAACTTCTTGAATATCTCCAGAACGAGGGCATATGTCCTGAACCAAGGCCATGCTGTTTTGAACAATGCTCAGGAGAGTATGCAAGACCTCAGGAGTAATTAAGCAGAGAAATTGAAAACTCCCTCTATACTTACCTGTCCCAAGGGCTGACCAACCATAAGACCAGTCTCCTACACAAGTTAGAGAAGCAAATTTTTTTTTTTTGGAAACAGGTACACTGAGACTAATGTGTACTGTTGGCACTGGATTCTCAGGTAGACACATTTTGAATAAGCCAAAGAAAAAATAAAACAAAACTCCTTGATTCATGGCAGTGATAGCAGATTTCCTGATGTTCTCTTTCAGTACAGTTGTACTCTGCATCCTGAGTTGCAATTCCAATGTATTCATTGCTTAGGAATAGTGAACACCTGGCTGGATATATTGCCTAGAATATACCCAGACAATGAATCCCTCCCCTGATGAATACAGGATCTAGTCTATGGTTTTGAATATCCTGATACTTGGTTCAGAGTTTTGATCACCCTTTCACCTTTCTGCAGGCCTGGAATGGGTACTGCTGGCTGTTTCTACTTGTTGCTGATTTCTTGTACTGCACTGCCACTCTCTCCCATGGGATGGTAATTCATCATAAGCAGAATTGTAATTTGCTGATTTTGTAAATGTTATGGTCTTGGCCCTCAGGCATGGCTGTGTTCCACCTGGCACAGGCAGAAAATGGTTCCTAGCCAGTCCTAGGGCTGGCTGTGGGAAGGCCAGCCACAGGGGTAACTGAGAGAAGTCTAATAGCTCCTATAATTCATGCTTGTAGGAATTGTCTTGTGGCTGGAAATAGCTGAAGCACAACAACATTTCATAGTATACTTTCCTACCCTATCCCATCCTTGACACTCCCGTACAGACAGGGCTACAAAAGCAGGAGTTGACAGAGGGAGAAAAATCATTAACTGGTCTAGTAGGGCACTTCCGTGGTTTTACATAGGTTGAATAGAAAAATGGTTAGTCCTTATTACTTGTACTGCTATAGCTCTTAGAAGCTCCAGCTGAGAACAGAACCCCATTGTGTGACTGACAGAACATGCACATGGGAAGAGACCATCACTGCCCTAAGGAATTTACCGTAACAGCTTGACAAGATGGACAGAGGACTGGCAAACAGACCTGGTATTACCCCTTCAGCATATGGGGAGCTGAGGTACAGAGAAATTAAATGATTTCCTATTTTCACTGAGGAAATCTGTGGGAAAAGAAACCAATTTTCAGTTTTAGTTGAGCTCTCTAACCTCAAACAGCTCTCCCCCTATAAACCAGTTGAAGGTGAGGCGAGGAGGTGGCATTATGCCTAGAACATCACTTCTATTACATACTTGCACATGGAGCTGATCCACATTGGAGATTCCATTCCATGAGCAAGTCTGAAATTTTGCAAATGAAAACAAAAATACTTAATGGGAATGGAAAGCACCCAAGATTTCAAGTTTTCCTGAAATGAAGATTCCATAAGACTTCTATTAAACACCATCTAAGTATTTTACTCAGATACTATTGAATTGTTTCAAGTACAGGCAGTCCTTGACTTACAACTTTTCGATTTACAATGAATGGCACTTATACATCATGTTTTGAGTTTCTGACGCAGGTTTTAACTTTATGATGCTCGATACAGTTGTGTCCTGCAGGTAAGTCTGGAAGGGAAGGGGGGAAGGAAGAGGTGTGCTGGGGTCAGATCAATGCCCTCTCAGTGAAGGAGGGATTGGGGCTGGGACTGGAACAGGGGCTGGGGCAGCTAGGGTGGGGGAGCATGGGATGAAGGTGCAGCTTGTCTGGGAGGGCACGGGGAGCTGCTGCGCACTGCTGGTCCAGGAGCTGCTTGTCCAGCAGCTCCCACTGCTGCTCCCACTGCTCATCCAAGAGGGCACAGGGGGGCACGTGCCTCTGGATCTGTGTGGGACAGGTGGGGCTGGGGCTGCACCATGCTGTGCTCTGGGCAAGTGTAGCAGTGCTGGGAGTGGGGGCTATGCCCTACTGCCACTCACTCAGCGGGGGCGGGGTGGGAGGCAGAGGACACAGCCACTGTGCTGCCTCTGGACAAGCAGTGTGCACTGGCAAGAGCTTCCCCCCCGCACCTCCAGATGAGCTGTGCTTTCATTCAGCTAGTTGAATGGTGGGAAGCATGTGGAGAGGCCATGTGTCCCCAGATTGGGGCAGGGGGAAAGAAGAGCGGGGGCTATGAGGGGACTGCATACACCTGAAAATTCACCATAGCTCTCCCCATAGCCCCTGCTGCCTGCCCAGAGCAAGCACAATGCAGCCCTAGCCTTGCCCACTTCACACAGATCCGGGGGCACACACACCCCTCATGCCCTCCCAGATGAGCAGTAGGAACAGCAGAAGGAGCTGCCAGATGAGCAGCTGCTGTACCAGCAGCACACAGTGGTGGGAGCCACTCCCCTGCCTCCTTCTCTGCACCTCCTGGACAAGCTGTGCCTTCATCCCATGCCCCCCCACCAACTGGGCAGTGCTTGCCCCAGGGCCTGTCCCAGTCCCAGCCCCAATCCCTTCTTTGCTGCAGGGGCAATGATCTTCCCCTTCCCACAACCCTTCCCTCCCCCTTCCATCACAACAGACTTACCAGCTTGGATGCAGCTGTATCAAGTATCATAAAGGAACCAATCACCCATTTATAATATTGTTCCTATGGGAAAATTGGTTCCAAGTTATGGCCTTTTGACTTAAGGCATAATTTTCAGGAACTAATTGCATCATAAGTCTGCGGATTGCCTGTAGTTGCAAACCAATTTATTTTGAAAGAAGGAAGAACATATCATTTTGACTATATTGTTTTGGTTCTATTAGGTGGAGCAGGTTAGCCCGTCTGGCTGAGAAGAGCCTCCTCCCAATGGAGAGAGGTGGAGGCTGTGCCTTCCCAGAGGTCCTCGAAAAGATTATCAAAGAGGCCATCCTTAACAGACTAGCTGAAGGCAGTATCCTGAGGGGTATCCAGCATGGGTTTGTTGCGGGTAGGTCTTGCCTGACCAGTCTCATTTCCTTTTATAACCAAGTGACTCATCACCTGGACAAGGGGGAAGATATTGATGTTGTATATCTTGACTTTAAAAAGGCCTTTGATCTGGTATCCCACAATCACCTCTTGGCTGAACTGGCTAACTGCATCCTTGACCTCACCACAATCCGCTGGCTGGGGAATTGGCTCTGCAGTAGGACCCAGAGGGTGGTGGTCAATGGGAGCCAATATCGTGGTGCACTGTGACCAGTGGGGTCCCTCAAGGCTCTGTCCAGGGGCCTATACTGTTTAACATCTTCATCAATGATGTGGACATTGGTATCAGAAGCAGACTGGCCAAGTTAGCTGACGACACCAAACTCTGGGGTAAGGCATCCACATCTGAGGACAGAAGGGTGATCCAGGCAGATCTTGACAGGCTCAGGAAATGGGCGGATGAGAACCTGATGGTGTTTAACACCAAAAAATGCAAGGTTCTCCACCTTGGGAAGAAACACCTGCAGCATCCTTATAGGCTTGGCAGTGCTATGCTGGCTAGCAGTACAGATGAAAGGGACCTAGGGGTCATGATTGACCACAAGATGAACATGAGCCTTCAGTGTGATTCTGCGGCTAGTAAAGTGAGCAAAACCCTGGCTTGCATCTATAGATGCTTCTCAAGTAAATCCCAGGACGTCGTTCTCCTGTTGTACTCTGCCTTGGTGAGGCCGCAGCTGGAGTACTGCGTCCAGTTTTGGGCTCCACAATTCAAAAAGGATGTGGAGAAGCTTGAGAGGGTGCAAAGGAGAGCCACACACGTGATCAGAGGTTAGGATAGCAGACCTTATGATGAGAGACTGAGAGCCATGAAGTTCTTCAGCCTGGAAAAGCGCAGGCTCAGGGATGATCTGGTGGCCACCTATAAATTTATCAGGGGTGCTCATCAGGATCTGGGAGAATGCCTGTTCACCAGAGAGCCCCAAGGTGTGACAAGATCAAATGGTCACAAGCTCCACCATGACTGATTCAGGCTGGACATAAGAAAAAACTTCTTCACTGTCCGAGCCCCCAAGTTTTGGAATAGACTGCTGCCGGAGGCAGTTCAAGCACCCACTTTGAATGCCTTCAGGACACATTTGGATGCTTATCTTGCTGGGATCCTATGATCCCTGCTGACTTCCTGCTCCTGGAGCAGGGGGCTGGACTCGATGATCTTCCAGGGTCCCTTCCAGTCCAAATGTCTATCAAATCTATGAAATCTAAGTTGGATTTTTTTTATTATATTAGCATAAGCATATAATATAGGAACACAGAACTGACAGACACCTCCTTAGTAACTGAGCTCAGTCTCCTGCATTTACAAGCTATCCTTTACCCAAGGAATTGCCAAAAGAACTAGGGGTGCACCAATAGAGATTTTGGGGGCTGATATTGATAGCCAATTAATAAGGAGGCATATCAGCCAATACCTAACCAATTTCTGATACAGTTGTATGCAGCTGGTAAGTGTGTTGTGGTGAAACGGGAGGAGGGAGGGAAGGGGCATGGGGGGTGCTGATCAAGGCTCCCCATGGTGAGGGGGGGAATGAGGCTGGGGCTGAGGTTGGCACTGCCTAGCCAGGTTGGGGCATGTGTGGGACAGAGCTGCAGCTTGTCTGAGGCACATGGAGTGGGGAGGGGGGGTGCTTCCCACCACTGCATGCCACTCATCCAGCAGCTTGTCCAGTGACTCCTGCCTCCACTCCCGCTGCTTGTCCAGGAGGGCATGGGGGCGGGCATGTGCCCTAAGATCTGCGTGGGGTGGGCCTATGAGAAAGAGCACAGATTTGAAAAGAATCAAAATAGACTAAACAAAAAGAGGATTTTGAGGGAGGGATAAATTGAAAGGAATGAATCAATGAATATACTAATAAAAGGGTATAAAAAGCATCTAAAAGGTATTGCTGAATCTCACTTCCTAAGCTAACAAGTAGGAAATGAATGGGCCTTTGTTTTCTAACACTGCTGAGCTTCTGGAAGACAGCTCAGGAACTGACCCCAAGGCAGAAGTCAACCCAGTTCAAACAATGCTGCTTTTTATGCTGTTTTTTCATCCCTCCCCCAGAGCACTGGGATTGGAAGGGACCTCAGGGAAGGATCACAGTCACTGGTCAGTTACACAGTTTATATCAGAGCAGTCCTTCCCTCCTCTTCTCTCTTCCTCTCCTTACTTTGTTTCCCTGTGGACAAACCCAGTTTCAGCTTCAAAACTCGAAACATTTAGAAATTTTTGAAATGTTTTGATTGCTCTCGTTTCATTTCAAGGCTCTTTTGAAGCCCTTTGTTTTGTTTTGATTTTGCTGTTTCAAGCTCAAAACAAGTTGAAACAGCATCAAAATGAAACAGCCAGCAAAATTTTGCACAGCCCTAATTGTTAGTAATATCAAATATCAATGTTGGCTACAGAGGACCAACTCACAGGATCATCATAACATTTTAGTTTATTAGACGGATCCAAGAGTCAGATCATAAACCTTGGAGCTGATCCCCTCAAACACACACACATTCACGCACACGTACACACGCGCACACACAGACACAGAGTAGCTAGCTATGAACGCTAAGCACCAGTGTCAAGATATACCTATCCCCAAGTAATGGAGTCCACCATCGATGGCCAGTCGAGGCTTCTTTCAGTGTGATGTTGCTTCAGAAGGGGATCACCAGCTGGTCGTTCTGGCTGGGCAGGCAGGGTGCTGATCAGGTCAAAGAGGGTGCCATTAGGGGTCATTCTTCACTACCTTTTAATCCCTCTCTGGCAGACTTTGGTGACTCTCCAATTTTCGGGCTTACCCAATGAAGGGGTCATTGACCTCGTGGGACATCCCCCTTGGGTCACATCCACAGGTACATGCAGTCTTGGGAGCCTGTTGATGAAGTTCGATTAATTCACTGCCAAGATGAATAGGGCTCTGGGAGCAGTTGATCGGGGGGGCGGAGTTCAGTTCCAAGAGTTGGTCTTCCATGTTCATTAGTTCAAACCGGGGCTTCTGTCCCTTTAACAGTGAAGTTTCAGGGAGTTCCTGGCTTTGTATTGATCCTTTCCTCTCATTAGTACATTTGTTACAAAGTTAAAAAGCATAGAATATAAAACATAAAAGGGTGAAATGCCATGGCACGTACAACAAATAAACCAAATACAATGGGGGGTGGGGGGACATACTGATACAGAATACTATTTTATACCCATAAAAGCATCAACACACTACATTTTATTATAAGTACACCTTATATTCTATAAAAATAATAATAATATCATAAAAGAAGAGGAGGAAGGAAGAAAAGCTAGAAAAACAAGGGCAAACGAGGGCAAATACTGCAAAAGGGGCTTCAAATTAGAGAGGGGGCCAGGTAAAGAAAAAGGTTTCTTGGTACATCAAACATACAGAAATATGAAACTAGATTTACTCTATTTCATCAGAAATAACTCATTTTCATAAAATATTCTGGTGCAACTACATTTTTTCACAAACAATATTTTCAATAAAAAAATATCAACCACCTCACACAAACAGAATACAAAAAGTATGTTAAAAAGTTACTTTGGTTTTAATATAGCTGAGTATTTGAAAGTTAGGAAATACGTTATGGCTTATGCCAAGTACCAATAGCCCATGTGAACAAAATAAAGTTGGGTACTTTGAAAAAATAACATAATTAAAGAATTTATGATAATACATTAGCACAAGCAGGGACGAATTAAGGCTGGATGGGCAACCTTATCTGTGGCATTTCCCAAACTCCAATGTTCAACTTTGCAACCTAAATAATGTTCTTTTAATATCATTTTTATGTTGTCAATCCTCCAGTTTTTTTAACGAAAGAAAACAAAATCCAGTTCTACTACACATATATCTGAGTTAACTCAGAAGGTTGTTAACATCTGTGGAAAGAAGGGTTTAGAAAGGATCACATAGATTATAAAAATCCATGAAGTCAACTGACTCCCTCAGCACTTCCTGACTAGAAATCCTGCTGCCACTGTCAGGCAGCTGGTTTTAAACTTTAGGTGGACAGGACATCCACAACTGCACCAGTGCCCACACACCTCTACTCCCCCAGATACCTTATCTCTGTTTTCTCATCTCTTTTCTTACCTTTTGTGCCAGTTTTCTACTCAGCCCACCACTCATGGCTGAGCTATGAGCCTGCTGCATGCTCTTCTGACACTGTCTCTACCTCAAAGCCAAGCTCATCTTCATTATCATTCTATCCCTGCCCACAGCTTTGCTCCTGCTGGAATGTCCACTTCCTCTAAGAAACTCATCTTTCACTACCATTTTCCCTTTCTGAAGCTGTTTCCACACCTGCAGGATCTTACAACAGACTCATTTTCTCACAACTGACTTATTTAAGCCCCTAAAAATGGACCATAATTACATGTTAATCTCCTATACCTTGTCCCTCTTTGAGCTATATTTCATCTTGCTCCATTGTCCTCCATGCCCCTGCTATCTTCACCCTTCAGAATCATCCCCAAAGCCTGTCACTTTGAGGCCTCATTCTTCCTCAGCCTTCACCACTTTAACATTCCTGTTACTTTGTTTGTCCTACCTCTTAAGGTCTCACATCCTAGTTCTGCCTACTCCCTGCTTAACCTTTAACTTCAGATCAGTTTGACTTCCTATGTACAAAACATGGAAACATGGCTCCTTCCCCCATGCCTCCATCCCTGAGCTTCCCCTGCTATCATGTCACCTCTTCAACCTGACTTGCCCATGCCTTTTATGACACCAATGCTTAAGTATAGGCAGGGATGTAAAAGGCAGGAAAAGAGAAGGTTATAAAGGACAGGAAAAGGTAGAAAAGGCCAAATCCACAGTGGACATCCACCTTCCACTTAGATGCCTAAAGTCCAACCATTAGACACTACTAAGATCCTCAAAATCCCATTTCTACTGCCATCTAATCCTACAAGCACCTGATATTCCCAGGCATGTAAATTTCTTCCCATATACCAGATGGCAGGAGCTGTATAGTCCTAGCAATGGGCGTTCCATAATAATCGCCCTGAAGAGGAGCAGGAAGAGGGTAGTAGTAGTCAGGGACTCCTTCCTAAGGGGAACACCTGTACCCATCTCTCCTTCTGACTTGGAATCCCATACAGTGTGCTGCATGTTTGGTGCCCTAATTTGGGACACCATGCAGAAATTGCCAGAGTTCATAAGTCCCTCTGATCACTATGCCTTTCTACTCACCTACATGTGCAGCAATGATACTGCAGGGATGACCCTGAACAGATCAGAGATGATGACAAGACCCTGGGCAGGAGTATAAAGGGGCTTGGGTTACAGGTTGTGTTCTTATCAATCCTTCCCTGAAGAACGGTACTTGATGTCTGAAAGCTTGTCCAATAGCTCTTCCAACTATGCAGTTGGTCCAATAAAAGATATCGCCAAAAAAAATCTTAATCCTTTCCAGCCAAAACGTTTTGTAGGGAAGGCTAATGCAAAGGAGTCACTGAACAACTAATGTATTCTTTGTGTCTATGCAGCTCGCCCCCACAATGGAGCAGTGCACCCAACGTTTCCTTGATCTTTCTCTTCTGTTTGACATGTTTATAAAGCCCCTTCTTGTTGCCTTTAACATTCCCTGATGCATGTATCTCATTTTTGCCTTCCTGATTTGGTCCCTGCATGCCCTTGTTATTTGTTGGTATACTTCCTCAGTGACTTGCCCTTCCTTCCAGTGGCTAGATGTTTCACTTCTGAGTTGGCCAGGAATCTCCTTGTACAGTCACATCAGTCTTGTGCAGTTCTTATCTTTCCAATGTGTTGGAATAGCTTCTGTTGAGCCTCTACTGCTATGTTTATTAGGAACTACTAGGCCCCTTTATGGGGATGTACCCAGGGAACTTTGCCTACTGTTTCTCTGAGTTGGTCAAAATCTACCCTTTTGAAGGAGAGCAGCGAACTCAATGAAAGGGTCAGAATGCCAAATGCATGAGGAAAGGTTGAGAGAAACTGGTATGCTTAGTTAAAGGGAGAGGGGAATCTAATAGCAATTTCAAAATAAATGTTCTCCCTCAATGCACAGTGAAGGACATGAAGTAATAGGCTTAAACTGCACAAAGCAAATTGTTTTTGCTGTTAAAACAGCAGGACAATGCAATAAGCTGCCCGGGAAGTAATAGAATCCTATTCACTGGAGACTTTGAAGAAGAGGCTGAATTTATCTAAGATAAATTAGGAATAGTGTGTTCTGCATGTGTGCAAGGGCTTGAACTAGATTTGGTACCTCTGGTGAGTATATCCTTGAGAATAGTGCAAAGAATAATCTTATGTTCAAGCTTTTCTTTAATGTAAATCATTACTGGAATTGCTTTCTTTGTCATGGACTGGGGCACAAAGACACAACTACAGGTGAAATAGGGAGAGGGTGCATAAAAGAGAAAAATCTCTGAAACAGGCTGAACTTGAAGTAAAGTTTTAACTGTTTTTGCTTTTTAACACTGCTGCTCACTTTTTCATGGTTCTGTTTATGTGAGGTTGAGCTTTTGTTTGTTCTTTAGTAAATAATGATCTTACAGTCATCATACTTTTGCTTTGTGTTCTACTTCCTGTTTGTAGTATTTATCCATATCTTGTCATTTACTCAAAATGGCAGCTTTTTGGCAAACAGAACTATCTTTTCCATTACAAGTATTTATTTGTGTATAGTGCCAAGCACATTTCCTCCCACTATACTCCGCCTTGGTGAAGCCACAGCTGGGGTACTGCATCCAGTTCTGGGCTCCAGAATTCAAGAAGGATGTTGAGAAGCTTGAGAGAGTTCAGAGAAGTGCATTGTGCATGATCAGAGGGCAGGAGAACAGGCCTTATGAAGAGAGGCTGAGAGCCATGGGATTCTTCAGCCTGGAGAAGCGCAGGCTCAGGGGTGACCTGGTGACTGCCTATAAGTACATAAGGGGTGTGCATCAGGATCTGGGGGAACATCTCTTCACCAGAGCACCCTGAGAGATAACAAGGACCAGTGGTCATAAACTCCTCCAAGACCGTTTTAGTCTGGACATAAGGAAAAACTTCTTTACTGTCTGAGCCCCCAAGGCCTGGAATAGACTCCCTCCAGAAGTGGTGCAGGCGCCTACTCTGGACTCATTCAAGAAATGTTTAGATGCTTATCTTGCTGGGATCCTTTGACCCTAGCTGACTTCCTGCCTCTGGGGCACGGGGCTGGACTTGATGATCTTCAAGGTACCCTCCAGCCCTAATGTCTATGAAATTAGGGACCCAAATCCTGGAGATTAGGTTCTTCAGGTACTCTTATGATACATGTAAGAAATAATACATCCTTTTTAGATTCTAAGAGTCATGCATTCAGTTCAGTGTATTAGGCATATTAGGAACAGGTCTACTTTTAGAATGCAGAAGTGTTTTGTTTTCTTTTATTAGCATTAGAAGTTCAGCCTTGAACAATGACAACCATATTACTTTTCCTGCTATTTTTTCCTCATGGATGAACTTGTGCCATAGCTCGAAAGAGAATTGTTGTACTGTTTTTGGTGTGGTTAATTTAAAAGAATCCTTGGAATACATAAATAAATAGAACATAGATGTGAATGATCACAGTTTCTCATATAAACCACAAGACAAGTCATGTCTCTTTATTACCATCCAGTGATGCTCAACCTAACTCAAAAAGATATTATAAAGTAAATGGAAAATGTCCCAGCCAACTCAGCTGTAGTTCTTTGTAGATTTACCTTTCCATTTTCACAGATCTGAGATCCCAGGAGTGAAAGGAAAGAATATAAATTGATTTGTTCTGCCACAATCTCCCATTGAAGGTTTGAATTTAATGTAAATGGCAGTGGAGATTCATAGGTACAGCACAATCCATAATCTTTTGGCAACTACTATGATGAAAGCTAAGTAAGATAGAGGAAAACTTCCCGCCCAGGGTTTCAAACAAATCTAAAATCAATCAGATACCCCACCAACTCCTTCAAAAGCCTAAGCAGAATGCATGTTCTTGGCAATTAGGTTTCAACAAACAAAATAACATAGAGAGACCAAGTATAAAAACTTACCTCTCACAATAGCCTTTATCAAGGGGTCAGTTGGCTAGCATGTGAGAATGATGGATTAGGGGTTGATGGGAGGCAAGGAAGAGGGAAGCATCCTGGCCATTCCAGCCCCTGTTAAGTTTGATTGGACTATGTGAGCAGGAGACTCACAAGGAATATGGTGCTGATAATTGGAAACATGACAGGAAAACAGATGTTGCCTGCTTTGGATACTCTCCTTACATATTCAGCCCACTGGAAAAAGCTCAGATAATAAAATGGAGAGGATCCCAGCAAGAAATATAGTGTGCTGACACTTTTATGACCTGGGATGCTTACAAAATACAGAAACAGCGTTTTCTTTGCTTTCCATGCGCAGCTTGCTATCACATGCTCAGCTCTCTCTGCTGCCACTCGGAGTCAGGAAGGACAATATATTTTCTTTTCCAGATAAACTTAGCAATTCTAGTCAGGTGCAGAAAGCAAATAAATTACATAAGAAGACTTTTTGTATCAATTAATCAAGAGACATGTCATTTTCCAGGCCTTGCTCCACATGAAAGAAAGTGAAGAGGGGGAAGTGCAGGCTAGGAGTAAGTAAGAGTACGAAAGGGAGCAATGAGAGGGTTCCTGTTGCAGAGGCAAGAAAGATAATCTATAGAATTCAGGTCAGTAGCTTAGACAAATGCAATGAGACTGTCTCCCTTTCTCTCCCTTTGCAGCCCTGTTGTGCAAGCCAAAGAAGACACTCCAACTAAATCCAAGGCCTGAATCCAAATAATTCCTGGGCATCTTGATATTATTTTTAATCTCATATATTTTTGTTCATCTGAATGCTAAGATACAATTTCTGCCAAGTGATGAAAACAAATGGATTTGACACTTTGTCTTAGATTGCAACAGTGAGACAGGGTACTACGAGAAAAGTCTGACTGGGGATCTTTCTTTTCCTGGTAATATGGTCACTGTTTCATCAATGGTACATTGCCATGGATTTGGTAGGTAACATTGTTGGTTATTAGAACAAACAGGAGAGTAGACCTTTGGATGGCTTTACTGAATGGCAAGGGATGTAAGAGACACATGAGTGGGCTTGTAGTTTTGATGCAAAACTGGTTTTATTTCTGTTTATGCACCTGAGTTGCTGTGTTACCTCAGACAAGTCTCATATTCATTGAGGTAATAGCATTTATTTTTTTCATGAGAAATGTTATGAGCCAAAATCAATTGTTTATGGGAGTTTTGAGAGCCTTAAAGTGAAAGTACTGGAGAAAAGCAATGCAGAAAGAAATGCAAAACTCTAGAACTCTTAGTTCAGAGATGATACCTTTTGTTAGACCAACTAAGAAATTGCAACCCCCCCCGCCAAAAAAAAAAAAACCAAACAAACCCCAAAATCCTTTTCTGCAAGCTTTCAGACTCATGCCCTTCCTCAGGCTCAGGGAAAATTAAAGATGGTAAAAAGTCCATTTTATAGGGCAGATGGACCCAGGCCAGTTAGGATCAATGGCAAGACTCTCCCCCATCCTCCCCCCACCCTGCATTGGGCCAGGTCAGGACTCCCCCACCATACGAGGCCTGGCCACTTTTCCACCCCAGCCCACAACAGCTCACCAAAATTCCTAGTGTCCCTCCAGCCAAAATAGTTGCCCGCCCCAATACAGAACCTTATGATGAGGTCAGGTTTCCACATTAACACAATGGGGCTCCTCCATTCATTGTTTGATTTCTCTATGACCACGCAAAACAGCATTTTCTTAATTTCTTGCTTTACAGTTTCCCCCATCTGGGTGGGGATTCTTGAGTATGCCTTCTGGTTTGCACATCCTGGCTTGAGAATGATCTGGTGTTTAACCAAGTTCGTCCTTCCTGGGGTCCCTATGATCATCTCTTTAAATGCCCTGGTAGGGCCCTTATTTCATTCTTCTAAGTTGGGGTTAAAGTTTCCCCTAGTTGAAGGTCAGCTAGCAAATCCAGGGGAGGTTCCCAACCCTCCCAGGCCAGTTTTAGTAAACATGTGGAGATCATGTAGGCCTCCTGTGCCTTCCAGGGATTTAATAGGTTCACGTGATAAATTTGTGAACCCCTCCATTTTCTCACTAAATAAACCTCATAGTCCACTTGGCCTACCCTCCACAGGACTTCAAATGAGTCTTGCCACTTTGCTAGCAACTTTCTTTCTAAGGAATGGAGTAAGAACAGGAACCAGTCTCCTGGTTGGTACACTCAGAGCCTAGCATTCTTGTTGTATTGATGCTCCTGTGCCTGCTGGGCAGCCTCGAGATTTTCCTTTGAAAAGGCCCATACCAGATATAACCTCTCATAGTTCAATTAAATCTTTTGACCAGGCCAGCTATCAGAACAAAATAGGGCCTAGAAGAGAACCCTGTGGGACCACTCTTGACCTCCCTCCATCTTGAAAATTTACAATTTAGCCCTACCCTTTGCTTCCTATCTTTTAACCAGCTCTCAGTCCACAAAATAACTTTACCTCCAATCCTGTGGCTGTTCAGTTTTTTAAAAAGCCTTTGGTGAAGGACCTTGTCAAATGCTTTTTGAAAGTTCAAATACATTATGTCAACTGGATCCCCCTCATCCACATGCTGGTTAACACCCTCAGAGAACTCCAGTAGATTTGTGAAGCAGGATTACCCTTTACAAAAACCATGTCGGCTCTTCCCAACACATCGTATTTGTCCGTGTGACTGCTATTTTTGTTCTTTATTATAGTTTCTACCAATGTGCTGCAGTGGAAGTGAGACTCAGTGGTCTGTAGTTCCCACAATTGCCTCTGGACCTCTTTTTGAAGACAGTCATTATGTTGGCAGCTTGCTAGTCTTCTGGCACAGAGGCTGTTTGTAACAATCGGTTATATATTGTTTCAGCAATGCTACAATGATGGTGACTTAATTAATATTTAATTTATCAATTTAAAGTGACAATAGAGGAAGTTTTGGAACAATGTTGTCCAACTTTTCAGACCCTTCTACTAGAAAGAGTTGATCCGGTATGAAAATTTTCCTAGTATCTTCTGTAGTAAGCACTGATACAAAGAATTAATTTAACTTCTCTGCTGTGGCCTTATCACTCCTGAGTGCACCTTTTATGTTATGGACAGCTAATGGGTCCACCAATTCTCTAGCTGGATTTCTGCTTGTGATGTATATTTAAAAGTTTTTATTATCATCTTCAGCTCTTTTGCTAGGTGCTCATTAAATTCTTTATTGATCTGCCTTATTTTGCTTTTACACTTGACCTGCAAGAGTTTGAGAGGTTTCCTCATTGGGAAACACCTTCCATGTTCTGAAGGATGCCTTCTTTCCTTTAAGGGCCTCTTTATTTCTGCTATTGAACCATGCAGGGATTTTACTGGACCGCTTGGTACCTTTTTTGATTTGTGGTATATGCTTTTCCTGAGCCTCTAATATGATATTTTTAAACAGCTTCCAAATTACCTGCAAGCTTTTTACATTTTGACTGCTCCTTTAAACTTCTTTCTAACTAGCTTCTTCCTTTTTGTGTAATTTCCCTTCCTAAAGTTGTATATTAGTGTAGTGAATTTTTTTGGCTTGCTTCTACCCACTAGAAGATTAAATGGGATTATGTTATGGTTTCTATTACAGAGTGGTTCACCAACAGATTCCTTTTGAACCAGGTCCTGTATGTTACTCAGGATTAAGTCTAGAATTGCTTTTCCTCTTGTAAGTTCTAAAATGAATTGTTATTGTGTAGGAAAACCCCCAGTTTTTCTTTTTTTTCTAAATGCATTCCCTCCCCTTCCCCAACCATTTCTGACTTTTTCTCTCCCTCTCTATTCCCTATAGAGAAGTATAAGTAAGCTAAGATGTAGGATAAGCTTTAACATTTTATTTTAGGTAGTAAGTTTTATGTTTCTCTCCCCTCTTTGCAAATAAGTTCCCTGTTATTTTGATATTGATACCCACTGTTTTATAAGCAATAATTATTATGTTGTACTGCTTTTATATTGTATGATGGCTGTTTTAGGCCTATATATGTAAGTTAGCATAAGTCATGTCAAGCCTCCATCTTGTGTCCTCTGCCTGGGCATCCCCTGTGTTGCAACTGTATGATACACGTACCCCTCCCATGTAATTTGGTTCCGGGATGAATAAGAGTGATTGGGAATGATTGAAATACAATGGTAGCAGGCCTCTACTGAATGGCCTGTAATGACTGGGCCATCACCTTGCATTGATTAACAGAGACAAGAACCCAGCATTTGAAAGACAACAGACACTGAAGAACCAGCAACTCTACCATTGTACCCCACCATTACAGACATCTGAAACTGCACATCCCTGCATGGAGCACACATGCTCAGTATGCCAGGGGCTGACCCTTGCCTGGGCATGCTTCCTGTCACTAGGGTCACACAAAGTCTGACCTCCAAAAAAGGGGTAGTGAAGACACACCTGGTGGGACGTTCTCTCCATCTGGACCAGCACCATGCCATACCACCTATCCACCCAGAGGCCCTGCCAGCGACCCCCCCTCTGGACAATACCTACTGGACAAGGACCCCTTTCCAGCCTGGATAGGTAGCCATCACCCCCCATCCCCTCTTCAGCCAAGGACTTGGACTTGGCTTCTCTTCCCTACCTGGACTCCAACCCTTCCACTGAGTCTTTTTCTCCAGCTGCCATTGTGAGTGCGTGTGCGCAGGTGTGTGGGTGTGGGTGTACCAATAACTTCATGGGGCTGTGTAGTATGTTGTCTGTTTAATAAAACTATTATTTGGACCCCTAGGTTGGGTTTTGCTTTACTATGGTTTGGCCCTGCTCCAATCTCTGCTCCTTACCCCTCTCACTTCTGTCTCTCCTGCTTCTGCCTCTCTGCCACCTCCAACACCTGTCCTGAGCTCCTCTCTGCCTCCAACCCCCCTGTTTCTTTGCCACTGTCTTATCCCCACTGCCTCTTCCTTTTCCCCTGAGCAACCAGGTTTCTGCCTCAGTTTCTTTCCCGGCTGTCTCCTCCTTGCCACCACTTATCTGCCCCCCACAATATCTCAGTTGTCTGCCCCAGTTTCCGGCCCCAGTCTACCTTAAGTAAACCCAAGCGAAGTTCCTCAGCCAGCTTCTCTGTAGTCTACCGGTTCTAATCCTGGTTCTGGCAGCTTTCACTCCCTACACTTAAACTCTCTCTCACCTGAACCTTCCCCCAAGTATCCCAGGTCCCTAAACACACACATACATACTGTACCATCCAAGTTAGGAATTTACCTGTATGTAGGTGGGGTGTGTGTGTGTGTATATATATATATATGGCATGTGTGAATGATATATGAATTAGTGATCTGTGTCTAAATTTTGGGGTGTATAGTGTATGTGCTTGAATTGGTGATAGGTATGTATGTGCCTGAGCTGGCAGTGCATGTGTGTGTGTGTATATATGCACCTAATTGATTTGTGTGTTTGTATATGTGCAATTGTGTCACACCCTCCTGTCTAACAGCACAATATTGAGATCCTGAGAGTTGGCCTGACCCCACAGGGCAACAATTAAAAGCAGTCATTTATTCCATCCAGAAATTTTATCAACTCCAATGGTGGTGTCACCGAGAGGGCTTTGGCTTCCTCGACCACAGTGCAAACTTCGGGGACGGAGGACTCATGGAAAGGGATGGCATCCACCTCATGCAGAGAGGTAAGTCCCTGTTCTGGGCCATGATGGCTGATCTTCTAGATAAGGCTTTAAACTAGGTTTGGTAGGGGATGGAGTAGCACTGACTGGAGCTTGTCTGGGGACCAACACACAAGAAAATTCCATAGATAGGGACACTAGGAGAGCCACTCCTGAAAGAGCTGAGGGAACACCCTCCTTCAGCATGACAGGAAGCCGAGGGTCTCATCAGGAAGACTCAGGTGCCTATACACCAATGCCAGGAGCATGGGGCACAAGCAGGAGGAGTTAGCCCTTTTGTTCGCTGGTGGGCAGTATGACTTAATAGGGATTACAGAGACCTGGTGGGACTCCTCACATGATTGGAGCATAGCCACAGAGGGTTACCCCCTACACAGAAGGCACCAAGTAGAGAAGAAAGGTGGAGACAAGGAATTTTCCAGGCAGCTTTCAGAGGCTGTGCATTCTAGAGACATGATAGTCATGGGGGACCTCAACTACCCAGACATATGCTGAGAGGAACAGTCAGCTAGATCTAAGTGCTCACACAGGTTCTTAACTAATATTCAGGACCTCCACCTAACATAGGAGGTAAGGAGTCTGGCCTTGTCAGGGTAACGCCTTGCTCAACTTGGTGTTGGCGGTGGGTGACCTGCAGATTCAAGGCAACTTAGAGGACAGTGATCACCAAATGATAAAATTCACTATCCAGAGAAGGGAGGACACTATAGCTAGTAGGACACAGGTGCTAAACTTTAAAAAGGTTGACTTTAATAGGCTTAGGGGATTGGTTAACAGGGTACTAGGAATCAAGAGCCTAGATGCTCTGGGGGTCCAGGATGAGTGTTCATTCTTCAAGGATACAATTCTTTGGGCTCAGAGTGAGACAATTTCATGGCAGAGGAAAGGGGGCAAAGGGGCCAGGAAGCCCCTTTGGCTAACCAGGGTCATCCAGGATACCTTAAGGGCAAAAAAAGAAGCATACAGGAAGTGGAAGCAGGAGGTAGCTAGCAAGGAGGAGTATGCTTCCTTGGCCCACACCTGCAGGAAGTCAGTCAGAAAAGTCAAGGCAGCTCTAGAACTCAGGCTAGCGGCAGGGATTAAGGACAATAAAAAGTCCTCCTTTAGATATGTTGGGAACAAAAAGAGGGTGCAGGGTAGCATAGGACCGCTACAGGATGGGCAGGGGGGCTTAGTGATAGATAGCAGGTACAAGGCAGAGCTCTTCAAAGAGTTCTTTGCCTCTGTCTTCTTCAATAGGAATCTAAACAAACCCTCAATATGCATCACAGACACCAACAAGGGGAACATCAGCTGACCAACAGGCAGTGCCGATAAGGTAAAAGAACACTTGGAGGGACTGGACATGGTCAAATCACTGGGACTGGAGGGACTCTACCCATGGGTAATGAAGGAATTAGCAAGTGTCATAGCTGAACCACTGGCAACGATATATGAGCACTCATGGTGCTCAGGTAAAGTCCCAGAGACTTGGAAGAGGGACAATGTCATCCCAATCTTGAAAAAGGGGAGGAAGGAGGATACAGGGAACTATAGACCTGCTAGCTTTAACTCTATCTCTGGGAAAATCCTTGAAAAAATTATCAAGGAACACATCTGTGGGAGCCTACTGGCTAATGTGATGCAGAGGGGTAACCAACATGGGTTTATAACAAGCAGATCCTGCCTGACTAACCTAGTTTCTTTTTATGACAAGGCCACCAAATATTTGGATGCAGGAGTCGAGGTGGATGTTATCTGTCTGGACTTCAAGAAGGCCTTTGACACAGTATCCCATACCATCCTTATAAATAAACTGAAGAGATTTGCCTTGGATGATTATACAGTAGACTGGGTAGCAAACTAGCACAAGGGTCATGGTGGTGGTTTGGCTGGTGTCAACCTGGAAAGATGTGGGCAGCGGATTCCCTCAGGGCTCAGTTCTAGGGCTGGTGCTGTTCAACATCTTCATCAGTGATTTGGATGAAGGGGTGGGAAGCACCCTCTCCAAATTCACAGATGACACAAAAATATGGGGTGAAGCTAACACCCTGGAGAGGAGGATCCAGATCCAGGCTGACCTAGACAGGTTGGGGAAGTGGGCAGAGAGCAACAGGATGTGCAAGGTGCTACATCTACAGAGAAATAACTGCCATCATATGAGAGGCTGGGGGGAAACCGCCTCAGCACCACTGAATATACCAATGGTACTAAAAGAATTGGCTGATGACACAGCTGAACCACCAGCACAATATTTTGAGCTCTCATAGCACTTGGGACAGGTCCCAGACAACTGGAAAAGGGCCAATGTGGTCTGTATTTTCAAGAGGAGGAGGGAGGAGGACCTGGGTAATTATAGGGCAGTTTATTTTCAGCAAGACCTTAAGAAAAATCATTATGGATCAAATTTGCAGGGGGCCAGCAGGTATCACAATGTTAAGGGGCAACCAGCATGGGTTTATAGCAATCAGATCCTGCCTGACTAACCTGGTCTCTTTTTATGACCAGGTCACAAAGTGCATAGATGCAGGGGAGGAAGTAGATATTATTTACATGGATTTTAAAAAGGCTTTTGACACAGTGTCGCACCCAAATCTAATGAGCAAACTGAGTAGCTGTGATGTGGATTTTTTCACAGTGAGGTAGGTAAAAAAACTGGCTTATGGGACACACTCAGAGTGTGGTGGTGGATGAGTTGATTTTTCCCTGGAGCGAAGTGGTCAGTGATGTCCCCCAGGACTCTGTCCTTGGACCAGTACTATTTAATATCTTCATCAGTAATTTGGATGAAGGTGTTGAAATCACCTGGTCCAAACTCTCAGATAACACTAAACTATGAGGTATAGTAAACACACTGGAGGGCAGGGAGTGAACTCAGGCAGATTTGGACAGACTGCAGAAGTGGGCAGAGCAGAATAGGATGAAATTTAACAAGGATAAATGCAAGGTGTCGCACCTGGGGAGCAAGAATCTCCAACACACCCATAGACTGGGGGGTACCATCCTGAGTACCATAACAGTGGAAAGAGATCTCAGAGTCCTGGTTGATGCAAAAATGAACATGAGTCACCACTATGACAAGGCAATAAGCAAAACTTCACTCTTTCTTGCATCAGCAGGTGCATCATGAGCAGGTCTAGGGAACTGATAATTCTCCTCCATCCAGCATTGGTGAGGCCACAGATGGAGTTCTGCATCCAGTTTTGGCATCACACGTCAAGAAGGATGTGGATAACCTTGTGAGGGTTCAAGGAGGGTTATTCATATGGTTGAGGGCCTGCAGGTAAGACCCTATGAAGACCAACTGAGGGTCCTGAATCTCTTCAGCCTCCGCAAGAGAAGGCTGAGAGGTGATCTTGTGGCTGCCTACAAACTCATCAGGTGGGGGTCAGCAGGGAATAAGGGATACTCCATTTACCAGGGCACCTCTTGGGGTTACTAGAAACAATGGCCACAAACTGAAGGAGAACAGGTTTAGATGGGACATAAGGAAGAAATTCTTTATGGTGAGGGTTGCCAAAATATGGAATGGGCTTCCATGGGAGGTGGTGCTTTTCCCTACCTTGGAGGTGCTCAAGAAGATATTAGACAGGCATCTGGGTGGGTTTACTAAACCCCAGAGCTCTTTCCTGCCTGGAGCAGGGTGTCAGACCTGATGATCTACCAGGTCCCTTCTGATTCGAGAAATCTATGAAGATTTCCATTATTCTTGTTTGTCCCATTTTAGCAGCTTCTCTAATCTCCCTCAGCACATCGTATTTATCTTCACCTTCCTGATCAGCTGGTTAGTAGTACAATTCTAGTGTTATTCCATACTTGAATAAAAAGAATATTTCTATCCACAGGGATTCTATGGTAGTTTTTTCTTCCAGGTAAGGTTTTTATACCATCTATAATATCCTTCGCATATGTCTAAATTATCAGTGGAGGAGTGGCACTATATTACTTCTTCTCCTATCACCTGTGAACATAGAGACGTTTATAACCTTTGCAATAAAGCCTTTTGAATACTGTTATCTTCTCTTCTCTAAACCAGTTCTTTCAATCTGTTCTTAGAGGTCATATATTACAGGTTTCTGTTCATTTTTTTTGCTTTCCTCTGGACTCTTCCTATTAGTCCCCATACTTCTTGAAGTACAGCACCCAAAACTGGACACACTACTCCAGCTGAGGATTCACCATTGCTGTGTAGAATGGAAATTACTCCATGTGTCTTGTATGTTATCTTCCTGCTTATACAGGCAACCCCACTTAGTGCTCTTAATTGGTTCCTGAAAAACCGAGTGTTAAGTGAAAGAAGCATTAAGTGAAACTGAAAGTATTTGGCAACCCAAGATGACAACCACAATAGTTTGTAATGACCCAAGATGGCAACCATAAGTATTCTAGCAAAACTCACTGAGCACCAAGTGAAACTAGGTATCAATTTAAAGTGAGCATTATAGTGAAATAGCACTAAGCAAAACAGCGTTAAGCAATGGTTGCCTGTACCTCTCAAATGTTGCTAGTTTTTCGCCACATTGTTGCCTCAGGCTTAGTTATTGCCTATGACCCACCAGATCCTGCCCTACAGATCTCCCACCTAACCAGTGATTTCCCATTTTTCTTTTATGAAGTTGATTAAATAATCAGAGCTCTTCCACACCCCCAAAAGGCAGAAGGGAGAGAAAGAGGGGTGAGAAAAGTCAAGGTCTGCTCCCTAGTGCTCTGAGGTAATTTTCTCCACAAGTACCTTAAGCTACACTGGAGTTTGTTGAGTGCTCAGTGCCAGCAAGATCCTTTTCAATCAATGAGTCCAGCAGAGAAGAAAACCTTCTACTCCCAGCTGAAATGTCCCCCAGTGAGGACAGTGATAGAATCCTGACTGAACTTACAAAGATTGCTGCAGATATCCTCACAATTAAAGCTACAGTCATTCTCCAAACAGTAGTAACTTCTGTTGAATCCTCTTTGCATGTGACATCAGGTAAAATGTCAGAGGTAAGGGGAATTTAGGAACATTGGCTGTGAAGGAACCCCCTGGAACATCAATTGTAATCCCTGCACTAGGAGGCGATCATCAGTCAAAGGAATCCCCAGCTCCATGGTATAAACCCTTGGACAAAATTACCAAGAAAAATACTGAGAATACCAACACCACCCTAAAAACAGCATAATAGAAGAAGGGGAAACAACAGGGAAATAGCTGGTTAATTACATGTTCAGAAGATCATAGGAAAACATCACATGCTATGCCACAGAGGACACAAAACCCTCCAGAGTGCATTCCTATCTGACCTATGGGGAAAATTCCTTCTTGGCCCCAAATGCAGCAATAATTTTGACCCTGAGCAGAAGAGCAAGATCCAGAAACACCTTCAATTTCCTAGGTACCAGTAGGAACATCAGCACAGCCCAGTCAAAACAACCAGTCTCAAATATGGTCATTGTCCCAAAACTTCAGAAGAATGTGGTCCCTTGAAGCAAACAGCATTCATGAATCAAAATGAATGTCTTCTTTGTTGCACCTGATAATCAAAGCCCTGAAACACGTGCCACACCTTGATGTATAAAAATTGGGAGGCTACCTCCGAGTCCTGGAGTGCTCTTGGATGACCCTAACTGACCAAACTGGATGCTTGGTCCTGTACATCCCTCTCTGAACCCACAGTCCAATACCACAACCATTCTGCACACTATTAACACCTATACTACCCTCAAAGCAACCCTTGTGGTCCTACTGGCTCTGTCCATGCATTAGGGCAGTAAATTGGTGCCTGAGGGGCATTTATGATGGTCTCCAGCTGCTTCTATAGCCACACCCATGCCTCACAGATCTCGCTCAGTCCTTCTTTGCTAGACCCTCTGGTCCTGTATTAATTCCTAATGCTTTGAGCCCCTAACCCCTCTCAGCTAACTTCAGCCTCTCTGAACCCTTTCAGTTGGGTTCAGTCTTCTCAGCTTCTCTGGCCATTCCTCTTTACCCTCCCCCAACCCCTGTCTTCTCTGGGTCCGCTGGGCTTTTTTGCAAGGTGGCTTACTTGCTACCCTTTCACAGCTTGGCTTTGGTCTACACAACCTAGTAGGGTTTTGCCCTAATTTCAGCCCTTGATAATGAAGAGTGCCTTCCAAGCAACCCACCCATGGCCTCAACCTCTGTTATAGTCACAATTCAGTCCTCCAGTCTTTAACAGTCCACAGTATTCAACACCCAGCCATTCTCAACTGCTGCTTAGTGTGTTACTCCAGGCTGTACCCAGGCTTCTATGCTGCTCAACTAGCCTTTCCCCAGCTCTGACCCTACTAGGCCTACTCATGCTCAGTGGCAGGAACTCTTCTCCCTAGCACAGCCTGGGCCAAATGGTCTGCTTTTGCTCTGAGGGTGAGCTGATATCTCCTTGGGCTCTACCCTTTCTGGTCATATGCCCCTGATCAGCCCCAGCTGTCACCCATCTTCTCAGTGAGCAGCCTGCTCTTCTCAACTGCATTTGTCTCAGCTGAGCTGCAGCCCTTTCTCCCTACCTGGAGCTCTGTTCTGTTCACCTATTGCCTGGTTAGCTCCTAAGTTGTCATAGGCAGCTCTATAGCCTTGCTTTGGGCTTTTTTTTTTGACTGCTTATACAAATGGAGCTGACCCTTGCTCAGCTGTCTCTACCAGAACAACTGTCTCCAGTAGCTTCCCTTGTTACATGGTAATTTTGGGCTGCTCCTGGAGCTCTAAACTCCTGGATTATCTGTACATTAACACCTGAAGCTGATTTTAAGCACTAACTGGCTCAATGTCTGGTTGGCAGCCAGTATCAAATGGAGTGCCCCAGGGTGCAGTCAGTGCCCCAATGTGTCCTAGTTTTGTTCAATGTCTTCATCAATGACTTGGAAGATGGCATAGAGTGCACCCTCAGCAGTTTTGCAGATGACACCAAGCTGGGGGGAGTGGTAGATACACTGGAAGGTAGGGCTAGAACTCAGAGTGACCTAGACAGATTGGAGGATTGGGCCAAAAGGAATCTCATGAGGTTCAACCAGGACAAGTGAAAAGTCCAGCACTTAGGGTAAAACAATCCCATGTCCCAGTCCAGGCTGGGGGCTGCCTGGCTGGGCAGCAGCTCTGCAGAAAAGGACCTGGGGGTTACAGTGGACAATAAACTGAATATGAGCCAGCAGTGTGCCCTTGTTACCAAAAGGCTAACAACATCCTGGGCTGCATTGTAAAGCATGTTGCCAGTAGGTCAAGGGAAGTGATTATTCCTTTCTATTCAGCATTGGTGAGGCCACATCTTGAGTACTGTGTTCAATTTTGGGCCCTCCACTACAGAAAGGATATGGACAAATCGGAGAAATTCCAGTGGAGGGCAACAGAAATGATGAGGGGGATGGGGGACATGACTTATGAGGAAAGACTGAAGGAATGGGGCCTATTTAGTCTAGAGAAGAGGAGACTGAGGGGATTTAATAGCAGCCTTCAACTACCTGAAGACTGGTTCCAAAGAGGATGGAGCTAGACTGTTCTCAGTGGTGGCAGATGAAAGAACAAGGAGCTATGGTCTCAAGTAGTAGCAAGGGAAGTTTAGGATAGATATTAGGAAGAATTTTCTCACGAGGAGGGTAGTAAAACACTGGAACAGGTTACCCAGAGAGGTGGTAGAATCTCCATCCTTGGAGGTTATGCCACACTAGGGCAGAATTATCTCTGATTCATGGTACCCAGCTTGTGTTGCACTAAATACTAAGCTACACCTTAGGGTAGGCACCTAATCTACTCCCCTCCTTTGGTGGCCTGGATCAGATCCACTGCCCCTCAGCCTTCCTCAGCATCCTAGATTGCCACTCACTGCTCCCATCCCACCCCTCACTTACTTGTGGCTGCCTGGGCTGTCTGTCCCTGGAGCAGGCAGGGAAGGATTAAACTACCTGCCCAGCTGCTTCTGCTGATCTCTGGGGGTAAGAAAGAGGCAGGGAGGGAGGGGCGGGGGAGCAGCTCCCAGGGTTGGAGAGAATCAGTGGAGCTCCAGGGGCCAGGTGAGATGCCTGGAATGGGAGGGGGGATTCTTATCTTTCAGTCCTCCAAGCCCCTACTGCCATGCAGTGTAACTGTGCCAAGCTAAAGCTAGCATTAACACCCATCAACACTTGTGCACCTCATAGCAAAAAGTGTAACAAGGTTCTTAAAGTACCTGGGCCCTGGCCCCCCATTAAATCTAGTATAAAGACAGGTTTGTAAAGCCAGATTCTATGCTTTTGCTGATTTAAACAGGAGAGCTCTGAGCAAGAAGAAGGTGCAAGGTAACATAGGACTGCTATAGGATGGACTAGGGCAACTCATAACAGATAGGATTGACAAGGCTGAGCTCTTAAATGATTTCTTTGCATCTGTGTTCCTGGACACGGATACAAACACACCTTCAAATGAGAGTCTGGTGTGAGGAAGATACTAATCCACCAACAGTTAGCTCTGACCTAGTAAAGGGGCACTTGGAAGGGTTGGACATATTTAAGTCACCCAATGGTACTAAAGGAATTGGCTGGTGTCATAGCGAAACCACTGCCACAACGGTATCATTTGATTTGAGCACTTGAATCATTCAGGACAGGTCTCAGGGAACTGGAAAAGGGCCAGTGTGGTTTCTGTTTTCAAGAAAGGGAGGAAGGAGGACCTGGGTAATTATAGGCCAGTTAGCCTTACCTCTATTCTTGGCAAGACCCTAGAAAAAATCATTAAGGATCACATTTGTGGGGGGCCAACAGGTAGTACAATGCTAAGGGGCAACCAGCATGGATTTATAGCAGGCAGATCCTGCCTGACTAACCTGGTTTCTTTTTATGACCAGGTCACAAAGTGCATAGACGCAGGAGTAGAGGTAGATGTTATTTACTTGGATTTTAAAAAGGCTTTAGACACAGTGTCATACCCAATTCTTACAAATAAACTAAGTAGCTATGATGTGTTTTTTTTCACAGTCAGGTGGGTGGAAAACTGGCTTATGGGACACACCCAGAGAGTGGTTGGGGATGGCTCGGTTTCTACCTGGAGAGATGTGGGTGTTCCCCAGGGCTGTGCTTGGACCAGTACTGTTCAATATCTTCATCAGTGATTTGGATGAGGGTGTAGAAAGCACTCTGTCCAAATTTGCAGATGACAGTAAACTATGGGGTACAGTAAACACACTAGAGGGTAGGGAGCAAATTCAAGTGGATTTAGACAGACTGGGGAAGTGGGAGGATCAGAATAGGATGCAATTTAACAAAGATAAGTGCAAAGTGCTGCATCTGGGGGAAAAGAATCACCAATACACCTATAGACTAGGAAGTACCATTCTAAGTAGCACAGCAGTGGAAAGGGATCTCAGTCATAGCTGACACAAAAATGAACATGAGTTGTCCATGTGATGAGGTAATAAGTAAGACTAACTGCACTCTTTCTTGCATTGGTAGATGGATCATGACCAAGTCTAGGGAGGTAATACTTTCCTTCAATGTGGCATTGGTGAGGCTGCAGCTGGAGTATTGCATCCAGTTTTGGGTGCTGCACTTCAAGAGGGATGTGGATAACCTGGAAAGGATTCAGAGGAGGGCTACTCATATAGTTAGGGGCCTGTAGGTAAGATCTTATGAAGACAGATTGAGGGAGCTGAATCTCTTCAGCCTCCACAAGAAAAGGCTGAGAGGTGATCTTGTGGCTATCTACAAACTTATCAGGGAGGGTCAGCAGAAAATAGGGGACACTCTGTTTGCCAGGGTGCCCCTCGGAGTTACTAGAAACAATGGCCATAAACTGAAGGAGAACACATTTAGATTGGACATCAGAAAGAAATTCTTTATGGTGAGGGTTGCCAAAATATGGAATGGGCTCCCAAGGGAGGTGGTGCTTTCCCCTACCTTGGAGGTGTTTAAAAGGAGTTTAGACAAGTTCCTGGCTGGGGTTCCTTGGCCCAAGCTCTTTCCTGCCCAGAGCAGGAGGTCAGACTCAATGATCTAATAGGTCCCTTCCAACCCTAGAAACCTATGAAATCTATGAAATCAAAGTGTTTGACCATAGTAACATACACACAACCCCCCAACCCCAAACTGACCCATTACTGTAAGGCAGTGGTCAGCAACCCCTGGCACGCTTGCCGAACATGGCACATGAGGCCATTTTGTTTGGCATGCCACGGCCAGCCCTGGCTCACGGCCAGCCCCAGCAGGGGGTGGGACCTGAGGCATCCTCCCTAAGCATGAGTACATTTCTACATTTCTTTTGCTCAATTTGAATGGTAGTTAAATTTATGTTATGTTATAACTTTAACTACCATTCAGGTAGTTCTCTCTCTTGATTCTTGGGCCTTGTCTGGCAAATCAAGACCTTTTGTCTTAATTAGGGGGTTTCCCTTCATTGCCTAGCAAACCCAAGAATTTAATTAGCCTTTTTCATAGCTGTGTTGCACTGGAGGCTCATGGCCATGGTCATTTTATCAACTAATACACCAAGGTCCCACTCTAACTTATTTGTCTCCAATCTTTGTGCTCCATCTTACGGCAGAAGTCCTTGTTATTGGTCCCTAAGTACATAACCTCGCACTTCATTCTTCTTATTCAACTTCTTTCCATTTCTTATGTACTATTCCACAAGATTATCTAAATCTTTCTGTGTCATACTCCAGCTAAGTGTCAACTGTAATTTTCATAATGAGAAATATAGTTCCAAGGTCATTTACAACAATGTTAAATGTGGGGTTTTTCTAAGACCAATCCCTGAGAAATCCCACTGGTTACTCTTTCCAGTCAGATAACTCAAATTCCAACATACCAGGAGCTTATATGACAGTTTATTATAGAATCACAGAATCAATGAGTCGGAAGGGACCTAGACAGATCATCGAGTCTGACCCCCTGCCATGGGCAGGAAGGAGCACTGGGGGGTGGAAGGGGTCATAATGAGGTAAAAAAAACTCTCTTGGTTCGTTTCTTTGGAGGCTCAATGAATATTAATGATCCTTCAGGCACACATTGTTGGTGATACAAAAGGGTATATATTTGCAAATAGGGTCAGAGAGAGAAGACAAAAGATCAAAACCCTCTGCCCCCGGGAACAATCATTAGCAGGCTTTGATCCCCTCTTTTCTGGGCACGTGTACAGAAGCAGGAACTCTTACAACTCATTTCCGGTTCATACAAACGTGCATGTGAATACGTCAGATCATACATCGCATGTATATTATAATTAACTACTTAAGTATGCGGGGCGGATAGGCTTAATGTGTATTAGCTTATTGCGCGTGCTTAGAAGGGACCCGAGGTTATGAAGGGTTTAAATTCAAGGTCAAAATCGTAATTATTTTTATCTAGTCTAAGAAATGTGGGAGCCATGAAAGAAAGTGTGATTTAGTGTAACAAAGAAATAGTAAATTTGCAGAACAAAGAGAGAGTGATACCTTAGTACAAAGAGCCCTTGGTAGTTTTCCCTTCAATTTCCAACCCCCCCCCCTTCTCCCACCAAGCAGACAAGGAGAGCTAAGCAGCTGTGTTTTTCTAAATCTGCTATTGGTAATGTATTTTTAATAATATTTCTAACAATAAGACCCCAGCCAGGTGACTATCCAGTTTCCTCTTGAAGATCTCCAGGGAAGGTGAGAGCATCACCTCTCTGGGAAGCCTATTCCAGGCTCTGGCCACCCTTACAGTGAAGTAGTTCTTCCTAATATCTAACCCCAACCTATCTTCCCTCAGCTTGTGGCCATTGTTCCTGGTGACTCCAAGGGGGGCATCCTCCTTCACATCTAAGCTCTTTGTTACCTGGTCATAGGAAGAGACCAGGTTGGTCAGGCAGGATCGGCCTGGCGCAAACCCGTGTTGGTTACCCCTCAACATCCCTTCCCCTGCAGGGCTCTCACAAGTGTGGCCCTTGATAATTTTTTCAAAGACCTTCCCCAGGATTGAAGTGAGGCTGACTGGCCTGTAGTTTAGGTTTAGGGTACCTTTTCTATCCCCCTCCCTGTGTAGGGTGAGCAGAAGGATCTTGAATAAGACTGCTGAGTCATGGTAGCAGCTGCTGAATTACAACCCCGCTTCAACCCAAGTGAAAGATACCTGTCGAGCTACTGCCCCCTGCATGCATATTTGTGGCTAGAAACTGCTGGAGTCACTGTTCCTGTCTTCATCCATACGCCACAGAACAGGGTGGGCCACCTGGGCCATGGCCTAACCAATTTTTAGCACATTAATTTAGCTAGCTATGCAGTTAAAAAAATAGCTATACAGCTTTCAATGGAATAACAGTTGCTCATTTGTGGGTTATATAACTTCAGATATATCTTTAGCACTGTTGGTCCATTGCTGCTGGGCTTTTGAAGATTGGTATAGGAGAGTGTTGTTTCCTGTGGTAGAAGCCTGTGTATGACTTCATTTAACATGAGAAATATGGTGTGAAAGAACAACAACGACACACTCTTAAGAAGTAGGAGAACTGGGCTCAGTGGCAAAGGATCTCCTAGATGACACGAGAACTCCATCTTGCTGCAGCCTCTTCTGTCTTTCTTTACCTACATTGAGATCCTAATGTCTTCAGCCTGATCCACCATTGAGAATTTGGGGCTGGACTGTAGTTTGCCTAGAACTTCACCTCAGGCTTGTTCATCAACCATCATGCACTACCCTGCCAGCAGTGTGAGTCTCCAAACGATAAAGCTCTGAGGATCATTAGGACACACAAGCCTCTCCATCACTACAAAAATCTTGGTTCACAGAGAGGAGTCACAAGGCAGAGGATCAAAATGAAGGCACAGTTGTCCCAAATGAGAAACATCTAAGGGATACAAGATCAAGAAAATCTAACCTGGCCAGGCTGGAAAACAGACCATGAAGAAACAATCTTAGACTCACACAGGGGATCCCCAGAAGGAGCAAAACAAAGGGCTTCATTGGAACAATATCTTAAAACATTGCTTTGCAGGGGAGTTTTTGGCACAGCAAGGGCAGTAGCAAAACAGAAGTAGCTAGAGTGTTACATGAGTTTTTCTGCATTGTTTCACAAAATGTGTGGAGAAGAGACCCCTTGTGTTCTAAAAGCCTTGAGAGGCAGTGAGATCCTTTACGTTATTTTTGGTGTTATTTATTCCTGAATAATCTAAACATTTTTTCCCCTCAGTGGTCAATGTGAATCTCCTGTTCCAACTGACTGCTGGCTCTGTGATGGAAATGTGGAACCCATGCACATACTGGGCTTCTGTGTTCTCTGGAACAGCAGTTTAAATGAAACTTACCTTTATATTTATGGTCTCCCTGTTGAATCCTCAATGCCGAATTCTTGCACAATGTCAGTGGTCATGGTTGCCATGCCCTTACTAAGCACCATGTTACTGAGGGAACAGAAGCACAAATTCCCTCATCCAAGCCCCAGGCAGGCAACATCAAATCAAATTTAATCAGGCAATCTCCCCTGCTAGAAATACTTCCCACTTTGTTATCTAAAGGATCCGAGCACCATGACAATACATAGACAGACTACAGTGAGAGGAAGCAAGAAATAGGGATTAGGATCCCCTCTGATATAGATAAGGCCATGTTATCATTACAGATAGTGTTCCCCACATCACTAGTGGTTCCCTTTTTTTGTTGATGCAAGTCTATAGTGTTAACTACTGACCATCTTAAGTACTGACAGTGCCCTTGTTCTCCTGCTTTACCTGTGGCAAGTTAAAGGGTATATTTTATGTTTTCAGCATTGTCTGCTACTTGTGAGTGAAGACTGTACCTAAAGTTAGATAAACACTTGTAAGATAGTTTAGATATGGATAATCCTACTTTGACCAGAGGGTTGGACTAGATGACCTCCTGAGGTCCCTTCCAGCACTACTAGTCTATGACTTGAGATTCAGCCGACAAATTATGTATTGAAAAAACTTAGCTTACCTGTATGAATTTAATGTGGATGGAAACTTTGGTGGAAAATTACCAACACATGCAAACTCTACCATCACACAAATTTGCATGTAATCTTAAGGCACAGACAGTCTCCAACGTTGAACTCTATTGTGTCCACATAATTTATGCAATCTCAGTGTAGCAGGCTTACGGCAGGCTCACCGCAGTGCCTGCATCCAGGTCGCCAGTGTGCATGGAAATTGGCAAACACCACACAGCCAGGAGGGGGCCTGCAGAGTGACCCGGCCTTGGAGGGCTCCCAGGATAAAAGTTGCTCCTTAGCTGTAGCTCAGGGGAGGGAGAAAGAGGGCACACCAGAAGTGCTATCTGAAACCCTCTCTGCACCTGGAACAGTCTGCAGGGGGAAACCCTTTGCAGGGCCTAGGAATATGCGTGCCCATGGCAGAAGAGCCAGGGATCTTTCCTCAGGCAGCAGCCCCTGCCAAACCAGAAGAAGCTGCAGATAGCCAGGAACCTGTGGGAGATAGGGCAGGTATCGGCACTGGAGCTGTGACAGGTGAGGCAGGGGACATGTGCCTGAACAAACAATGGCTCATTCACCATGACATCGACCAGTACTCTGAGGGCAGTCAGGATGGTAAGCGAGCCGTCCAAGGACTTGTTGGACCCACGGAGAGAGAAAATTTGTTGGGTACACCCAGCATTCAGTGCATTATGTATGAGTGACCCCAGAGTCAGAAATTCCTGCAAGGACAGTGCCATCCTCACAGAGCTCAAGCAAGCATGAGGGAACATCTCATGAAGCAGTGCAGCATGTACCCGGGCACCTACAGGTCTAAAGCACCAGCCCACCTGGAGCATACCTGAACCTGGGGAAGTGTGTGGGAGCTGAGTAAAACGGGCTCCACTGAGGCTAGAGTGTGGAATTAAAAGGATTAGAGGATGGTAGCATCATTGCCAACCCTTACTATCACAGCATCTCGTGTTCAGTTATAGATAAGTTGTACATTCATTAAGGCAGGAGAGCCTGGCCATACTCCTGCAAAGAATTGTGTGGGCAGAAATTCCTAGGAAATGAATGGAACCAGCATTCTGTTCCAGAGATGATCAACCTAAAGCATACCACCTGAGTGGAAAGGAGTGAGGTGCAGGGAAGTAGGAGCCTCACAGAAGAAATACTGGCAGAGGCCCCAGTGGCAAAAAAGGAAACACTGAACAACATCTCCAAGTAACCTTAAACAACACCAAGTCATGGCAGGCAAGTAGGTCCCAGGGTAGTGTTCAGGTGGGCAGGACATGCCAGTGGCAGCACTGTGGGAATAGGCCTGCCACACTCAGATTTATATAACCACCTGAAGGGTACATGTTACATCATGGAATATGAACAGCAAATCTTCCACCCCCTCTTAGTAGGGGATGCAGCTCATATTTGGGGGAGAGAGTTGTGAAAAATGTTAAAAATAACAGTTTTAGGATCTGGATAGTGGAGGGACCCTGAAGAGTAGCATTTAGCTGCATAGGCCCACTGCCTCAAACCCTTGTCAGGGCTTCAGTCTTCTTAGCTTTGTTCCCTTTTCTCTGGTTGTGCTCTCAGTGCAGGTTCACTACCTCAGACCTCAGCTTCTGGGCCCCACCCCTTGTCTCACCCTCTTGGGCTCCAGTCTCTGAGTTTATCCTCTTTTGCCTTTATACCCAGGTTGGATGACTGATTTGCCTAAAAGCGACAGACCTCCACCGGAGTTTCCTCTGGCTTACTCCTGCCCAGGCATAGTACACTATCTTATGGGTCCTAGCACATACACTTATGGTCCACCTTCCCAATGGAGTGGAAAAGACAGGCTGGTGGTGTGCTCTCTATGAATTGGAGGCCTCAGGCTCACACCTGAGCTGGCACATACATCTGGCACCTGAGCTGGCACATGAAGTTCAATGAAGGTGAACTTCTTTGCACCACAAGATTTCATTTGCCATGGAGGGCCATAGCAGAAGCATTCATATTGCAACCTTTATCAGGAAATACCTGGTAATACCTATAAATTCTGCTAACCCTCCAAATTATTATTTTGACCTTACAAATTGATCAACTATAACCAATCATAATGCCTTGTGACTGAAGTAGACATAAGCCCTCCTTAGAGCCAGCATTGATGGTACTCTGTGAGAAAATTCAATGCAATGTCTTGTGCCTACAAGAGATGCACCAAAGACCTCATCATAACTGTCCTTCAATACCTGGAATGACTATAGTGACTGAAGGACCACACAAGCAGTTTGGAAGTGCTATATTTTAAAAAACAAGAATGGTAAAAAATTCTACAGCAAAGACTGAAGAAAATAACATGGAAATCCTGACTGTCAAACTCAACAGAATCACAATCACTTCTATCTACAAACAACCTAACATAAATTTTGCCTTTACAGATATACCAGGGATCACTCAGAATAAACCGTAGGTGATCACTAGTGACTTCAACAGCCACAGCACACAATGGAGCTACAATGAGATTAATTAAGATGGTGAAGCAGTAGTAGCTTGGTGAGATCCATACCAGCTGAGTTTGATCCATAACCTAAAGCTACCTAAATAATTGAATAGCGGCTGCTGGAAATGAGGATGCAACCTAGAATGTGTATTCACTAGCAACACTATTATTGGGAGTGCAGGGATACCAAAATGGACTGCTGGACACCATCACTGGGACCAACTTTGCCCTCCTGGGTCTCCAGCCTCACTGTGTCTGGGCCCACTGGGCCAGCCAGGACTAGTGCCTTCATATCATCCAGCAGACCTGGGACAATGAGCAGTGGCTGGAGGCATTCCAGATGACCTGGGCCACCTTCTGGGACCTCCTGGAGCAGCTTTGGCCACACCTGTAGTTGCAGAACACCACCATGCAGCTGCCTCTCCTCACAGGCATCCACCTCAAGCTGGCCAGTCCTGCCAGATTCCTCTATGTAGGCTATCTCTTTGGGGTGAGCAAGACCATGCCGGGGAGGCTATCCTGGAGGTGTAGATGCCCTCCAGATCATGTTGGGGCAGAGGGTGTTCCACATGCACAACTCCCTGGTGGTGGTGGTGGGGTACTGTGCCCTGGGATTCTCCCAGGGTATTAGGGCCCTGGATGGGACCCACATCCCCATCATGTGCCCACCCCAGGGTGATTGTTCCTACTATAGTGCGGTGGAGGGGTTTCACTCCATTGTGCTCCAAGCCATCACTGATCACTGCGGCACCATCTCAAACATGAGTGCAGGCTATGTGGGCAGTGCCCATAACAACCACATGTTTCAGAACTCCACCCTATCAGCCCTTGTGCAGAGTGGCCTCTTCATGTCAGGGGTGCCAGAAATCAACTGGGTGCCATAGTGGTCCCACCCATCCTCATTGGGGACCCCTCTTACCCACTCCTGCCCTGGTTCATGCATCCCTACACCAGCCAGCTGGACCCCCACCAGGCCCATTTTAACCAGTGCCTGGGGTAGACCTGCACCCCAGTGGAGTGCACCTTCAGCTGCCTCAAGGGATGGTAGCACACCCTCACCACCCACCCCAAGTTTGTCAAAGCCAACCTCCCCTGGGTCATCATTGCAGCCTGCATGCTGCATAACATCTGTGAGGCCTGGGGAAGCTCTTCTGTGAGGCCTGGGAAGAAGAGGCACAGGGGGAGAAGGACACTTGGCAGCAGGGAGCATCACCTATGGTGGCAGTGACAGTGGCAGGGGCCCCCCACCAAAGCCCCAGGCAAGCCACACACCCACCCCTGGGAACCAGAGCACTGGGTGCAAGAGGCACTGGCTGCCCATCTCTACCTGCACTCCCTGCTGTAGCCCTCCTGGAAAGCCACCCATGGACACCCCTGCCAACCTTTCCAGCCACCCCAGAACCACACTCACTGCAAATATGTCTTAGAAGAATGAGTTTTTATTCCCCTCACATCAACAGGCCCCCCTCCCTCCCCAACAAGCATACACCTCCCCTAAACACCCCCAACATTGCCTGTCCACCACCCACCCCACCCACCAACAATAAAAAACCTTCTTCCCTGTGCAAACTATTTACAATGTGGGTTTGTGCCATCCTGGGGTCTGGGGCTGTGAGGTGGTGGCAGCGAGGGCATAGAGCCCAAGGACAGGCAGACAGCAACCCAGCTTCTGGCTGTTTCTCCATGGGTGCACATACTGCAGCAAGCCTGGCAGATAGGGAGTTTGCTCAGGAGCATTGGCAGCTGGTGGTCCTACAGCATGGGCAGGTCTCCCTCTGGCAGCTAGTGCCCAGGGCCAGTATGTGGTCCTGGCCCCACTGTAGGTAGCTCCAGCTCTGGTTCCATGCCTGTATGCAGCCAGGACAAGTGGCTGGCCCAGGTGGGCAGGGGGCTGGACTTGATGATCCTCCAGGGTCCCTTCCAGCCCAAATGTCTATGAAATCTACGAAACTTCCTTATGCAAGTGTTAAAGAGACCAACTAGAGGCCATGCTTCTTTCTTGACTTACTGCTTACAAACAGGGAAGAATTGGTGGGGGATGTAGAAGTGGATGGCAAGTTGGTCAGCAGTGACCACAAGATGACTGAGTTCAGGATCTTGACATAAGGAAAACACCCTGGAAACACACAGCCCCTCCTCTGGGTTCTCAGACCCTCTAGTCCAGCTTAGCCTGCTCTGGGCTTGTGGACCCTCTGGCCCAGGGCAGCCCTTCCCTGGGCATATGGACCCTCTTGTCTGGGTCTCATCTTTTTCCTAAGCTCCTGGACCCCTTACTGGGCCCCACTCAATCTATGGGCTCTTAGGTTACCAATTGTCTAAGTAGGTCTTGAGCCTGTCACACCAGGGCTCAAGTCTAAACTACCAATGCAACTTAAATAAACAAGAAGCATCTCAGTCCTCTGGCAGATACCTCAAACCCTCTAGGGATTTAATATAAAACAAAGGCCACTTGCCTGTAAAACCCAGTCTTTCTCTTCCTAGGGAACTTATCTCTGTTCTCAGGCCTGCAAATTTGTTTAGCTAAATCTAAAGTCCCTTCAGGAGCCCTGCTACTCTGCTGCTAGGAGCTCCTTACTTTGTTTTCCAGGGAGAGACTGCTTGATCAGTTCCAGGTCTGGGCTTATATAGCTCTAGCCTGAGACCTCTTGTGATCAGGTGAGTCTCTCATTAGCCCCCTTCAACACCTTCAGGTGACCTCTCAAGCTTCTTGCTCCCTTCAAGTAGCAGGCACACTCCAGTGCTCTGCTACACTCAGACTATGCAACAATTGCTGCCATGCCCACTGCTTGAAGGCACATGTACAATTGAAAATCTCACATATTACAATCAACGAGTACAGGCACATGTATCAAAGTGGTCAACTGTGGTATAGAAACATGAGAAGAATAAGATTGCTTCTCTCCAAGTTTCAGGTTTCCCATTTGTAAATCACATTGATGTATTTTCTGTAGATTTGTTGTTTAAATAAAAAAGACACAAAAGTTATTTGCCTCCTTCAGAGTTGGGAGGAATTGTGACATACAACAATGATTAATGAAGTACGACAGGTCTATGGATTCAAGGTGCTAGAGCAAAGAGATTCAGACATCTCAGTTTGCTAGTTGTCTGCTTAATCTACTAGATCATGTTCTGTCTGTAGTTCTCTCTCACTCCTACCCAGCAAGATTTAGCATATTTCTGGTCCTAGAGCAGCAAATAGCTGAACTTTAAGCATCTCGTATCTGTTAGCAATGGGCTTCCTCAGAACTATAAAAATCAACAAGTTCCTATACTGTTTATAAACTGTTTTTAAAACATAGGTAATATACAATTTCCAAATGAATCCAAGGCACCGGTGTTTAAATAAGGTCACTAGAACAAAGCATATGTGAAATAAAGCTGGACAAAAAATTCTTGGATGAATAGTTTCTTGGCGGAAAAAAAAAGGAAAAAGTCAATATCAACAACCAGGACTAATTTTTAACATTGATTTTATACCCCCTCCCCTCCCTGCAACCTGGCTCTGGCTGACATCTGATACCTACAGGTAAACAACCTGCTTTTGTTCTTTGCAGGCCTCCTAAATTTGCATTCGTGCAGAACAGCTTTCTAAAGAATGGCTTTTTTCATAGTTGAGGATTTCTGACCATCTTTCATATCTCTCACAATTTTTAATTTATTTTTTGCCTGAGGAAGGATGTGTGTATCTGAAAGTGTGTAAATAGCAACTTTTTTGCAACTATTTAGTTGGGATCTAACAAAAGATAATGCTTCTACCCGAAGACTTCATGTGCCTTGGCAAAAGAAAGGCAGTTTGGGGTTGACCACAATTATTCATAAATTCATGCTGAATTCAGTGAACAAGAGCCAGATTTTAAAAAGAAAACATATTTTGAAAAAGTTAAAAAGCTTCCTGATGGCATTTTCTAAATGAAACATTTTTAGTTTTCATCTAAAATAAATTAGTCGAAACCTACCAATTAAAAAACAAAAGGTTAATGAACCCAAAGTTAAACAACAAATTTTGTTTCTGAGCAGATGATTTCAGTCAACCAGAAGTGAACCAATTTACAACATTTTTCACTTTACTGGTATAATAGGCCTTCACCTCCAAGGCAGCTCTGGTGCCCTGAAACAGCACTCTTGCTTTCCAAGGCACTATCCGGTACTTGCCTATACAGTAACAGAAGTTAGAGACCCCTATTACATACCACAGCCTCCTCATAAACTCCTCATAGGGAAGCCAGTCCACATACAGTATCCCTCTTAAATCTTGCACCAATGCCCCCAGTGCAGGCTGTCAGATTTCATGTATAGCAGCTATAGGGGTTTTTTTTTCCTATGAGATTCCTCCACTTCTCTCTGGTGTGATACAACATCCACACATTTTAGGAATTTCACAGGTATCTCCCCTTTCTCCCTTTCTGCTGCCCCCCATTCTCAGGTTTCTATTCAGTTGGGTTGAATAGATAGGCTGTCCCCCTAGTCCAAGACACATTCCAATTCCTTCTAAGCCACAGGGCAATTGTATCACTTTGCAGTCCACTGCTCGGAGGTCTTTACATGGAACTGGCTCAACATGCATTTTAATCTACATGGTGCGGCAGCATAGTAGGGGGCGCTGCTACACAGAGACCCCCGCTTCACTGTGCCAGGCCCAGAACCTCACTTTGAGGTCTCTGTGGGAGTGAAGATCACAATGCCTCCCCCAAAGATGTTCTGGGTCCCTGGGAAAAGAATCCCAAAGACCATAAGGAGTGTCAGGGAAGCTGGCCCCAAGCATGTACACTCACCTCAGTCCAGACAAGAAGGGAAAGAACAGGACACGGTGAGATCACAGACACCGAGATTTATCAGCTCCTGTTAGTTCCAGATGGCTGGGCACATAATGGAATGCAATATAAAAATGTGCCTAGCAACAGCTGCAGGGGAGAGAGGAAGACAGGGAAAGAACTGAAAGGATTAAAAAGACAAAAATGCTTGGACTATGCCCTGGCAGGGTCAAAGGAGAAGAGTAGGAAACGCTCTCCTTTTGAGGCTTGAAGAAGTCTCTCTACTTACCTGAATCCAGAAGAAAGAAGACACCATGACAGTGATAGGAGGGCTACCAGTTACTTGATCTGGGAAAATCTGCAGAGCCCAAAGACAACTAACTGTGAGCAGTGGTGTTGCAGGACTGGGGATCCATGAGAATTCCAAAACCAATTGTTCTGCAGCCTACTTGAGGATAGTATTAAGGATAAAAAAGGGTTATGCCTGAGACAGGGACCCCCACTGCTGGGGAGAATTAAGTCATCCCCTCCCAGGAAGCAGAGACTGAGTACAGGGGTGACAAGCCATCCATTGTATGATAATACATATAGAACCAAACCCAAGTTGTCCAGCTCATTGGTCTATAAGTGACCCCCCTAAAAACAGAACAGTGTGTGCAGAAAAATCATAGCCAGCCAAAGGTCAACAGCATTCTAGGCCAGCAAGCCTTCCTTCTTTTTCTGGTACATCAAGTTGTGGCAGGTGAGACAAGGCAGATGTGCTGAGAAAAACCTTAGCTGAAAGACTTGCGGGGACCTTAAGGCTAGCATGCACCAAATCCCACCAGTAATGTAAGCAAGTAGTTTAATTAAATTAACTCATTCACTTACAGTCTCCCTTAGGGAGCCCACAGCCAGCTGTCCCACTTCCTGGAGAACCCTCACAAGCCTAGGGTAATGCTGCCACCACCAGGGCACTGGTCTCTGACAGGGCTCTGTGCAGCCTGGGGCACACAGACTCCACAAACCTAGGGGGTGCTTTGCCCACAGTAATATTTCAGGGTGTTTCTTTCAGCTCAAAGCAACCCAAGATAGCATCAGTAAGAACTGAGGGAAAATGAAAAAGAAAAATATTTTGTTGGCCAGGCACAGGGTGGAAGGTCTCTCCCTTGCTCGGTGTCCAACAATGAAGGATGGAACCCAATACCTTTATTGATTGGGCGGGGGGGGGGGGGTGGTTGGATGAGCAAGTCAGAATATACTTTGAGCAATTCAAAAGCAACTTGAGTCTTTACAGAGAATGGATATAGTGACCCTTTTAAGATACAACTTGCCTGTATATAATTCCTGACTCCTGGCAGGTTTCCAGGTTTTTACTTAGAGAAATCACAAGGCCACTGCCTGAGGTATGTACTTGTAGTTTCCAGGTGCCCCCTAGAAGGAAGAGAGAGTTCCCCCTAGGAATTTCATCTGTGGGATTTCTTCACACACTGGTCTTCCAAACAGAATCTGTCTGTTAAATATACTACTGTTACTGCATGTATGGTTTGATCAAACTATCTATTCATCATTGGTGAGGCCACTACTGGAGTACTATGTCTAGTTCTGGGTGCTGCACTTCAGCAAGGAAGTGGATAAGTTTGAAAGGGTTTAGAGAAGGGCTACCCATATGATTAGGGGCCTGGAGGATAGGCTCTATGAGCAGAGACTCATAGAGACTCATTTGTTCAGTCTGATCAAGAGAAGACTGAGAGGTGACTTGCTTGCCGCCTACAAGTATGTCAAGGGTAAACACCAAGATCTAGGGGAGCAACTCTTCAGAAAGATGTCTACTGGGAGGACGAGGACCAATGGGAACAAGCTAACTGAGGAAAAATTTAGGTTGGACATAAGGAAAAACTTCCTTTCTATAAGGGTATTTAGAATCTGGACCACACTTGCAGCAGAGGTGATACAGTCACCATCCTTGCAGGTGTTCAAGAGGAGGCTGGACAACCACCTTGTTGATCTCGTTTGAGCCCAATAACCTCCTGACCATGGCAGAAGACTGGACTTGATGATCTTATAGGTCTCTTCTGGTCCTTTGATTCTATGATGCTCCTGTTAATCTATTTTTTCCAGTCTTGCCTATTTTGATGTCTGCCTATTTTACAATTCCTGCCATACTGAATACCTTCATTGGTTTTCTCCAGCCCACTTTAAGATTATCAGCTGAAATTGTAGACTGAATTCTGCCAGCCTACAATCTACAGATAACTTCCTGAGGAATGTTCTAAATCTTGAAAACAGTAACCTTCAACCCAGGGACCATATCAAGACCCTCTTTTTCCCAGATCTGGTTCCCTCACCTGCTGCAGCACCCTATAAACTTGTTGATCGTCAGGGTCCCCCTTAATGTTCAATGACCTACCCCTTAGGTCATATATTTTTTGCAGCCACTAATGCTTTCTTCACAATTTCTCCACCTTTGAATTCAGTCATGCCATAATTACTGGGTTGGCCCTCTGCAACCTTAAACAGTTCCACATATGTAACTCCACTTTCTCTCTCATCAGTTTCTTAACTGATTATCAGTTCATATATGTAATAGGGCACTTTGGTGTGCCTGCTACTTTCAGGAGAGAAGCTGCCTAAGATGCAACTTCCAGATGGTATGAGGGATGACTGCAGGCTCACCTGACCAGAAGAAGCCCCAGGCTGAGGCTAGATAAACCCAGTGCCTGAGTTGGTCACAGAGTCCTGCGGCAGAATACCATCCCTGTCTCTCTCCACTCTGCTACCTGACAATTTGGTTACCATGGTCACTCCTCTGCCCCATTTCTTCATGTGACCCTGAGTTGTAACCTGAGCTGAATATATTCCTGAGGGAGGGGGATAACCTGCTCCCTCTGCCTACATGACTGGCATCACATACCTGGGTGAGGGGGTTGGGCTCCCTATTGTTCTGAGCAATGCCAGTCTACCCAGCAACCAGTTATGCATTTTAAATTGGTTGGCTGGCAGCCAACAGTTGCTGGCCTCCATTGGACCGGGTAAATGAGGTCATAAGGGCTACAGAAGTTAAGGACTCCCCAGGAGGAGGGGCAGTAGCCATGATGAAAACTCAGAGAGAGAAGCTGGACCATCTGAAACTTCCTCTCTCTTGAAACTCAGCATCAATGAACTGCCTGCCTCCAGAGGTAAATCTGTGTCCAGAGACAGATGCTCAAGGACAATATTGAATACCCTATCCCAGAGACAGGGCTGAGTGGGGATAGAGGGCAAGGGAATAGAGCCTACCAGCTCATAGAAAGGAGTTGAGCAGGGCACAGAGTGTTCCTCAGCCAAAAGGAGGGTTTGAATAAGGGAACAGAGCCCACCAAACCAGAGAAGGGGATGAGCAGGGTAAAAAGGGTTCCCCAGCCCAGAGAAGGACTGTGTAAGGGGCCAGGCATCTGAGAACCCAGAGATAGAGGGTGGAGAGACCCATGGGATCTGAGAGTCCTGAGAGGGACTAAGAGAAGCAAACAGCTGAAGTTATAACACCTGTAAGGCTTGAGTTGTGGTGTAGGGGAGGAATGGAGCCACATAATTTGTTCTTCAGGCTATAGGTGCCCTGCAGGGGCACTGTCAGGCTGTGAAAGCCTACTTAGCACAAAGGCTGATTGAAACTAGGAGGGTCTGGGAGGGATCCATTGAGTAGTTGATTGGATTCAGGCTCTCTCTAAGTCCCATGTGCAGCCTCCCTTATTTAAGCTGAATAACAACAAGGTGTGGTGGGTGAGCAATTAAGGGAGGGTAACCTCAGAGATGAAACCAGGCAGGAGCCATACAGCCACCAGAAGGCAGCACAGCTGCCCCTGCAGCTTAAACCTGCTACAATATCATATGAGAGATTATTAATGAACTTGCAGTTCATATTCTTCTCCCCCGCCCCCAGCCCCCTAATTCTAACCCTATGAATCAGGGCAGGATTCATTCTTATTTCTTTAAGATGGGCCCATCTTTAGTTACTGAATGTACTTTCCCCTTACAAGTGCCTCTTCTTCCTTCGCTGCCTCATCACCTATTTTTCTGTTCTCAGTGCTGTACCCATCACCTTTGGCTATCACTGATGATATTGCTGCTGTTTCTTTGTCCTGCTGCTGCTGCTCCTGTGCTGAAGACTGAGGCTGGCTCTCAGTAGCAGCTGTTTCTCCCTCTGTCACTTTCAGTGGCATTGCTACCATGGCCTCTACCTACGGTTCCCTATGGTTATAGCAGGCACTCTTTCTGTCCCTTTCATTGGATTGAATCTTCCTGAGATTATGGTAACTAGGAGGGCCTCTGGTACTCTCTGTGATGTTTACTATGCCAATGTGGTCACAGCCACATTTTCCCTTTTTTTCCCTATATTCCCTTCTGCATACTCCCTGAAGGAGCATCCCATGGATTCCTTCCCTGGGCCCTTGCCCAGTCTCCTTGACCCTAGAGAAGTGTCTTTCCTGAGTTGGAGGAATTCTCTTTTCCTCCCCGTAAAAGGTGACAAGACAGCCTAGGGAGGCTTTCCCCATTCCCCATGACAGGTGGAGAAATGCCAGTATGGCAGGCTCAGGCACAGACATTTTTCAGCAGCCTGAGCCTGCAGATTGTGAGAAGAGATTGTGAGGGGCATGCCCTGAGAGAGGAGTGGGCTGGGGAAAAAGCATAGAAGAGAGTGGCCAGAGGGGAAAAGAGAGAGGGAGCATTGGGTGGTGTGGAGATGACGCAGGAGGACAGTGACTGGAGCAAGGAAGCCACGCATGGCTTGGAGAAGGGGAGGAGCAGGCTTCATGCCCTGACAGATAGGTGCCAAGATGAAACCCTGGGGGAGAGTCCAGGGGATGCAGCTGATCCCAACAAGGAAGGAGGGAGGATCTTTGAGGACGGCCAGAGCAGGACATGCCTAGCAACCCAGGTACTCCATGGGGAAGTGTGGGGAAGGGAGCCACAGAGCACCACTGAGCCTGACTGAGAAGCAGCACACAGCCACGTGGCTGTGGGAAGCTGGCTGTGGAAAACTGAGAAACCCCACCACAAGGAGGCCCCTGTAGAGGGGTGGAAGTTTGCAGCCAAACCAGCCACAGAGCAACCAGCAGCACAGAGCTCTGGGTCATGGCCAAAGGGGTAGGAACACAGTGGAGGGTTTGTATTAAAGCTGTGAGGGTGTACCGGGAAGCTGCCAAGCCCACAAAACACAGCTTGTTGTAGGGAAGCACAGTCCTGAGTACATCTTAGTGAATGCAGATCATTTTATGCTTTACATTTGTTTTTCCTGAGTTTTCCTTTATAAGAACATAAGTGTCTCAAGGCCACAATGAGTTCAGTTGCAGGGGCAAAGGACAGCCTAAGAAAAGTCAGCAGCCAGAAGTTCTCTCATCCTCCAACAGCAGGACATTCAGGTAAGAAGTGATCACCTGGAACTAGAGCCTCAAAACAACAATGTCCATTCTTGCACTGGGTGCAGTAAAGGTGGGGTAAAAGGGAGGTTGGAGGCCCATGAAGAAACTAAAAAGTGTGGGATCTCATAAGCCATCTGCTAGAACTGTCTCCCCCACAAAAAACACATTAAGTTGTGGCATGAGAGCAGGAACTGTAACTAGAACATGCAGGTGGTGCTACTTAGGATCCAACCCTGAAGTCACAAGAGGGCCGGGCGCCAGTCAAGTAGGGACTTAAACCCTACAATACATACCAGTGACACTCGCACAGCACATCAACCCCCTATAATTAAATCACCCCCAGACTCTCTGAGTGATGGGCCCTCTGTCTCTCAGGTATATCACTGTCCTCTCTGAAGGCATTGCTGCCTTTCAGGCTGTGTTCCTGCTTGACCCATCTGACTACTTCCCTTGTTCCCTTTGGGAGTCATCCTCCACTGCTGCTAAATCTTCCATGAGCTTTGCCTCCATTTCTACCATAGGAAGGTGGTGCTGCATCATTCACTCTTTAATGCTGATGCTAAATCCCAGATAAATTGCTCTAGGATCACTTGTTTCAGCATTTCACTGGCAGGCCTACCCACTTGGTACAGGAATAGATACTTCCATGCAGCATCAGCCAACACTTGCCCAAAAACTAGGGTTGTATAACCTTTCATGGTGCTCAAGGCTTCTGGATCCACAAATTCACAACTGCTGTTTGTTTGAATGACTCTAGAAATGCTTTGGGGTCATCTTCTGTAGTTATTTGTTTTTGTGTATAATCCCATAACTGCCTCCAAGAAGAGCCTTCCACATTCTGACTCTGTGTGGATGGGTTTGTCAGCTATTCTACCACTTGGTGCTGCTGCATCAAAAGGGCCTGCTAAGTCTTAGCCTGATGCAGCTATATTCTGGCTAGTTCCTCTCTTTTACCCTGCTGGCCCTGAATCATCTGTATCAACAGGTTCTGGTGTTTTTGAGCTTCCTCTTGTGCAAATCACTTCTCCTTAGCTGCCATAACTTGTTACTAAGAAGTTGCAGTATCTTCTCCATTCCCTCACCCACAGGTTCTCATACTCTAGCAGTACCAAAAATATACTATCCTTCTATAGTGTGTGGCCTTTCATGGCCAATAAATCAAATTTAATAGGCTTCCACCTCCCAGGTGGCTGTGGTGCACTCAGGAAACCATCCCAGGCTTGTTTGGCACCCTGGCTCTTCAGGGCACTACCATGTACTCACCTACTCAGTGACAGGGGTTTAGAATCCCCTGTTACAGTAGAAAAAGCCAATTGTTCACACAGCTCTAATGTGAAGTTCATGTATACCAGCCTTCGGAACAATAAAGATGAATGTGAATTATATGCATCTTCCTTAATTTACATAATTTTGCAAAGGTTTGTTATCTATTTGTTGCAGTCTCAATGCATTCATTTAATGCACTGCAGTTCCAGCTCTGAGAGAATTATCCAGTTTCTCTCAAGCTTTCCAAAGCAGTTCTACTTCCACATCAGGTCTGCAGTGGAGAGCCTGGGGCTCCCTGTTCCTTTAAGGAAGAAGTAGCCTGGAGGCAGGGAGCTCTGCAGGCTAGGCAGGACACAGAAGCTGCAGGTCACTGTGGCAACAGGACAACGAGGCAGATTAGCAGGCACCTGCAGGCAGCCCAGGCAGCTTGCTGACCAGAAGAAGGCAAGGCCCTAGGAAGATATAAATCTAAAATCTGACCTGGCAAGCTAGCCTCTCCCTGGCAGCCACTTGATGAAGAGCTCCTGGCAGCAGAGCTCCTGAACAGAGTGCTATCTTGCCTGTGGAGCCACAATGAGGCTTGGGGAGTTTACAAGGATAGCCAGGGGTTGGGAGGCTATCCTAGATGAAAGGTAGAGGGAAAGTTTTCCCTCTTAAAGGGACAGAGGGCTGTTTCCCCTTTGTGTTTATGTTTTAGCCCAGGGGCTTAGTGTTTATGTTGTAATTATACCAGTGGTTTGGGTTGGGACTATAGGGGCAGTATATTGTGGTACCTTTAGTGCCTGTGGGGCACATGATTGCCTTGAACCTTGCTAGGGGCAGGCTCAAGGCTTGAGTGACTGTTGAGCCCAGAGAGGGAAGAGAGTGAGACTACAGAGCCAGAGAGGGGCCCTGCACCTGAGAAAGGCACAGCCAGACAGGGACCAGGAGTCAGGGGCCAGGGGCCTGGGGCCCAAAAAGGCCAAACCAAAGCTGGTGCCTCAAAGCCAGTTCCAGTACTGTGGTCCCAGGCTAGAAACCCTAGCTAGGAGGAAAAGGGCAATGGCCAAGAAGGTGAAAGCCCAAAGGAGATTGACATTACAATAATACGCACAAGGCTTGAGGCATGCTTCAGGGGAGGATTGGACCCATGCAATTAGCCCTTAAGGTGCACTGCAGCAGCACAGTCATAGAAAGGCCCAGTAAGGGGTCTGGGACTAGAGAGGTCAGTGGGGTGCCAGGACACCCTAGTGGGGGTCCAAATGGACTGAGGCCATGCAAAGGCCCATGGGCAGCCTCCCTATTATTATTATAATTATTCCATCAAGGTATTGTGGGCAAGAAGGGAAGACACCCTAGGAGTGGAGTGAAACATGGCCATGAAGCCACCAGGGGGCATCACAGTTGCCTCTTGGATCCCCCTGTGCTACAAGGTCACATGCATAAAGTATAATACAGGCCAGTTTTCAGTTTTGGCAAAGTTGGGAGAGGATCTTTAAATTGAGTTTTATTAAAAGAATGCTAGTGCAGGTTTGAGTATATTTAAACCTTTCTTTACAAGCACCATTTTGTCACCACCATAACAAGAACCCCATGAAACTGAAGAAACACAGTAATTTTCATGGTGCACTCTGCCATCCAATCAGAAGAGGAACACACTGGATGATGGGACCTGTAGGTCAGCCAGGGAGCCTGGCTTTAGGGAAAAAACAGGGCATTAGTTTTCCAAGCTGTATCTACCTCCCATGAGGCAATGCTCTCAAATAGTTTATTATTTAACTGTTGTATGTATGTAGTAAACCTACTTTGTAAGCTTTCCATGCTTATTACACCCTTTCCCTTCACCCATGCTGTCCAGCTTTTGGTAGCTGTATTACCCCCAGCCACACACTGTGCAGGCCACATGTCTCCTGAGTTTCACGCCACACCGTGCCACACTACACTATGTCATACAAACCCTACCCCACTCCAGTGGAAGCCCCCCCGCAACCACCACACAACATGAGCCTCTGACACATTGTTTTAGTCCCCCCTTGATGTACCACACAGGCCCCTGCTGCACAGTTTTTCCATGTAATGGAGGCAACCTGCACCCATGCAGTGCCCTCTTCTCCCTCCCCTGAACAGACAACAACTTCTGCTGCACCACTCTAGTTCAGACACTGTGAGGTCCCCAGCCCCCCTGAGCCCTCCAGCCATGGGCTCCCTGAGCTTTGCAGGCTACCCCACTCTGCCCCAACCCCAGGGGCGGGAACAGGCAACAAAAGCAGGAGGAAGGAGAGAGAGCCTGAGAACTCCAATGGCAACAACAGAAACCAAAGAGGGAATAGAGCCAAGCCCAAGAGTCACAGTTGAACCTCTTGGCAGCCCTGCCCTTCACCATCCTCACCCCCCAACCCCAGGAAACTTCTGAATTTTATTAAAAATCCTAAAGTATGCCAAGATAATAATGGCCTTATCTGTCTATAATTAGTGGGAAGTACCGTCACATGTAACATTTACTACTCAACATAATACAAGAAGCAGGAAACATTTTGGTTAGTATTGGCAAAGACAATGCATGGGTGTGGGTTGTGAGGATCACGGGTGTGTCATGGAAATTGATGAGGCAAGAAAGTACAAAGCAAGTGGAAGGGAATTGGCATGTATATCTTGTTATTTTACAGTCATGCCCAACCTTTCAGCCTCATGTGCCAGATGAATGCTATAGAGTCAGTCCACAGGCTGGAGTTGTTCTGCACAGGATCAGCATATGGAGTCACTCCACTGTTGAGATAATGCATGCCAGATCTGGCCATGCACTGGCCTACCTCTGCATGCCCAGATGTGCAGGGTCTGATCCTGTGCCCCCAGATCCAGATGCAGAGCTGGGTGGAGCCTAAGATTTGTATGGCAATCACTTGGCTCCAGTAAATCTAAAACCCACCAAGAATTAACTAAATATACACCAGGGAATTGGAAGGTTTTTATTGTTTTTGGGTTTTTTTGCGGGGGGGAATACAAGGGGATAATAAAACAGGCACAGGAGCATATGGAGGTTTCTGGTTTGATTTGATCAGTTTCTGGAAAACATATACCTTAAAACAGTGGTCACCAACAAAGGGATCTCGATCTACAGGTAGCTCTCAGAGCCTTTTTTGGTAGATCCTAGGTTGGGGGGACAGCTGGGCATGCCATGCATGCACACACCCATTGCCCCCACACCCAGCAGGTCAATCTCTGGGGGAGGGAAGAGGTGGGAGCCAGATTGAGACCCCTGCAATGAGCGACTGAAAGCCAGGAGCAGGGGAAGGTAAGTGGGGCCCCAGCCCAGACAGGTGGTAGGAGGATTGGGACCTGGGCGGAGGAGAGCTCTTTCAGAGGTACAGGGAGCTCCCTCTCCATCTCTGCAGCAGAGAAGGTGACAGAGACTGCTCAGCAGCGGGGCTCAGCTCAGCAGCGGGGACCTCGGCCTAGCCAGGTCTGAGAAGATCTGGTCATCCAAGGGCACATGGGGGGGCGGCTCCCACTGCTGGGCACAGCCCAGCGGAGGCCCTGGGGGCCTGTGCCACACTCCCCGACCTGTTCTCAGGGTGCAGTGAGCAGTAGGTCGGGGGGGCATGGGCCCCCAGGGCCTTCGCCAGACAGTGCCCAGCAGTGGGCGCATCACCCCAACACCCCTGGATCATGGAGAATTCCAGACCCTGCTGGGCCAAGGCCATGTTCCTCTGGCTGCCAGGCAGGCGTGGCTCAGAACAGCCATGGCACAGAAGTGAGATCAGGCCCCAGCCCGGCTGGTTCTGTGGTCTGCAGTCCAGGGTCGTGTGGGGCAGGGGTGGGGTGGGGGCAGGGCAGGGGTAGGGCAGGAGGGGGGTGTGGTAGATCTTGGGGTGACCCTTAGTTCCAAAAAGTGATCTTCACCATAAAAAGTTTGGAGACCACTGCCTTAAAAGAAGATGATGTAATAAGAAATCTAAGCGAATAAAATGGACCAAGGATTGTTTGCTAGTGGGAGCTGGATGTGCTGGAGCCAGCCAGCATTGGACTGCAAGAATGTTTCCCTCACTAGCCCAGTTGTAAATATTTTGATCAAATGCCTGTAAGTGTAACTACAGTGCAGGTACAATCATATATAAATGCTGTAACAGTTTGATTTCATGCAACAGCTCAAATAGAAGTGGTGCTAATTTGAGCCGAGGCTTTTTGCCTCAGTGCACGTGCTTGGACATGCACGTTTTTGTGGAGCAAATTGTGCCACTTGGGGTAAAATAACCCTGCTTGGCTCCTCCTGGATCTTCAGCCAGGGGGAGCTAGAGCCCAGGACCAGCACCTGTGCTGTCCCCAACAGTATAAAAAACTGCCCTGGAAAGTAGCTCAGGGCTACTAGCTCTCAGGAGCTTCTGGGGCCCAGCCAGTTGGTACCTGGGGACACTACCCCCTGTGCCAGCTGAACTGCTGAAACAGCCCTGAGAGTTCCCTGCACCCTCTACCCACTGCCGCAGTCTGGCAGTGGGGGCTGCTGCCTGGCTGTGACCTGCTGTGTACCTGCCAGACTTGGATGGGGACTGCAGAGCCAGTAAAGGAATCTGCCCCTCTGGGCCAGCTGCCAGTGGACTGCGGTTGGCCTTTGTGTGGCACTACTGCCATTTGTGCCCCCTGCCCAGCCATCTGGGCTACTATCACCTGGAAGATGTTCCGAGCATGGTGGCCTGCTTTGAACTGTCAAGGCATGTCCTCCTGGCCCCATTTGGCTAGGAGGTAAGCCACAGCCAGATGGGTCCAAGGTGCCAGCTCTGAGCAAGCAGGGTTCTGCCACTGACCTCCCCAGCAGGAATTCTGGTGTCCCCTATTGGAAAACTGAAAAATCCCTGATAAAAAAAATCCCCAAATTACTCTAAAATACCCCCAAATCCATGTTCCTCCACAGGTCTTTTAAAACAAAAGACCACTATAAAGAGAGAGAGAGAGAGACAGAGACAGAGACAGTGATCAGTTGGACAATGTTTTACTGCTATATCTACAGTGTTAAAGCAAGTCTCTTATCATAATAATAAAGTGAACCTTAAATACAGGTTTCATGAATACATATTTTGCTGCCTGCCCACAGGGCAATGGCCCCCACACAAGGGGTTGGTTCTCCACACAAGGGCTACAGCCCTTCAACAAGGGGTTCAGCCCCCACACAAGGGGTTCAGGCTCCCAACAGAGGGTTGAACCCCCACACAAGGGCTACATGCCCCCAACAGAGGGTTTGGCATTGTCACAAGGGGTACAGCCCCCCAGAAGGGAGTTCATACCCCACACAAGGGGTATGGCCCCCCAACAGGGGCCAAATGGCCCCTCCCTGCAAGGCCCACATGCTCCACCCTAGCCCCCCAATTGCTGCCCCACCTGGCCCCATCGCCCAACATCTGCTGCAGCCCTCCCAATGGCTGCCCCACCCAGCCTCAGCCCCCAACTTGCACCCCCAGGCCCCCAAGGATACCCTCACAACCCCAGGCACCATCACTTAAAAAAAACAAAGCAGAAAAAAATGGGAAAAAAGCGCTTCTGCTTACCTTAGAAGCAGGGGTGTGGGGGCTCCAGGGCCTCCTAACAGAGCCCCCTGAGCAGCACAGAACAGCGGAGGGGCAAGAGGGCCCAGGCTGGGGCCACTGGGGCTGTCACCCTGCCCCGCGCTGTGCGGGTGGGGCCCAGGTCGGCCGACGCAGCTCTAACTGCCAGTAAGTGCCAGGTTTTTGTTTTGTTTTTTTAAAAGTATGGTGTGGGGAGGCAGGGATGGGGGGGTTGCGGGGGATGAGGCTGGACAGGGCAGGGGTCAGGGGCCTTGGGGGTCTGGTGGGGGGATGGGGCTGCCTGTGACAGGGGGAGAGGGGCTCAGGGGGGCTGGAGGGGGAAGGGGCCGGTCCTGGCAGGGGTTGGGAGCCCTGGGGGAAGCCTTGTGGGGGAAGAGAACATCCCCAGCAGGGGTCAGGGGCCTCGAGGGGGCTGGTGAGGGGACAGGGCCACCCATGGCAGGGGGAGGGGGCTCGGGGGGGGCTGGCAGGGGGAGGGGTTGGCTCTGAACCTCAGGGGAGCTGTTGGGGGGATGGGGCCGCCCACAGCAGGTGGAGGGGGGCTGACAGGGGGAGGGGAGGCTGAGGGAGTGGGCGGGGCCATCGGGGGTGTCCCCCCACAGTCCTTTTCCCCCTCCTCCAGCCTCCCCAACCCCTTACTCACTGGCACCAGAACCCTGGTGCTGAAACAGGGTGAGGAGCAACCATAGAGACACTCTGGCAGCCAGACCGTCTCTATAGAGCACCCAGCCTCCAATTGCCTGCCTCACTTTTTTATACTTCACTTTTTTTAGACCTGTGGATATCCAGGGATCTAATTTTCTCCACACACTGTGAGTTTGTAGCTCGGGGAACTTTTTTTTGTTCCCACATGTGCCTGTTGCCCCACCTCAAAGGGGTTTGATGTGGGGCAAGATACACGTGTGTGCTTATGTGGACGTGCCCATAGAGTTAGCAACCGTGACAACATTTTAGAGCTCTTACTTAAAGTGACTGCATAACTGCTATTGGCCTTTGGATTCCAAGAGGAGTTTTAGCAGAATTACTGACATGGTCAGCTGAATTCCAGAAAAAAAAAAAACTAAGGAGAAATTGAGACTGAAGAGGTGCAAGAGGAGATGAGGGCAGTTCATAAAGTACTGATGAAAGTGGTTGGGGAGGGGAATGAGAATGGGGAAATGATATCCCACAGATAGAACAGGATAAGTGAATTCCCCCTCTGAACAGGAGAAGGAAACCATGCACTTGCCTAAGCCTTCAAGATCAACTGTTGACTTTAGTCTGTAACCCTTTGGGATGGTTCTCCTTCTTTCCAGTTTATTTGCAGCTCTGTATGCATCCCCTCTTGAAGCAGTTCCTAAGCAAGCTAGATCTCCCCACAACACACGTGTATCTGTTAAGCAATGGGATTTATTTGGATGCACAAACTTGGTGGGAATTTAAGTGTGGTGCAATAACACCTGCTGTGCAAGAGCAACTGGTCCATGTTGTTATAATTATGTCAGATGAGCATGCTAAAAGTTGGCTACAAAGACAGTTATTCTTGTAGACTTCCATAGCTCTCCACGTTTAAAAGAAAACAAAATACTTTAAGGTCATTGTACTTCAAATCCAACAAGTAAGGAATTGATGCCACAGCATTCAGTAATAATTTGGACTCCACCAATGTTGGTTTATGAATCCCACTCCTCCCTTTTGACATAAGCTATTTTATCTCCTTCACATGCTTGGAATGGAGGAAAGGTCTTCTTTTTCTGTGTTATGATTTCATTTTTCCTTTGCAGAGAAAAATTGTCTATTACTTTTGGAAAGAAATGGGAAAAAACCTGAGGTGTCATGCAGCTAGTTGCCAGAAAAATATGAATGCAGCCCAGTTGGCAGCAAGCAAATGATCGGCACTGCCTGTCAGCACCATGTGTTTCCTGGTCTTTATTCTCTGTAGTGTTACCACATGTTGCAGAATAAATAACAGTGCATTAGCTGTAATTGCAGGCTTCCTAACAAAATAAAAACACAGCAAAAAACTCTGTAATTAAGTATTTGTAATAAATTATGAACCTGAACATTGACTTGCTGTTCCTGAGTAAAGACAAGAGCTTGCCTTTCTAACTCATTTAAACTTTCAGTTTTATTTTTGGGTGAGGGGATGAGAGGAAGAAAGCTCTGGTCTAGGGGCATTTAGATGATGTCATATGTTAGGCAGCATATGGGGAACACCGGCTGAAGTTTTCAACCACAATTCTAGCTTCCAGGAGGCTGTGCAGAGATCCTTCTTCAGATCTTGTGGAACTAGAACTAAAGAAAAAGTTCTGTAGAGTGGCAATAGGCATGAGCTCCATCTGTCAAAACAAGTAATAGGCCTTTAACACAAACACACACTGGAGCCCTTAGGTTATTGCCAGGCAGATTCTCTACCAAGGTAGAAAGAAGAGAGGGGCAAATGGCTTAGACAGTGAGGATCAGGAAGAATCAGAGCTTTTCCATTTTCTGACAGAAAATGCAGCTCCTGCAAAATTGACATTTTTCCACCAAAAATTTGGATTTTGCAAAAATAACAGTAGCAGTAAAAGCAGCATTAACAACAATAATGACTGCATTGGGAAAATAATCTCCTACATTAAATAAACACATTGCATTTTCCTGAGACACAGTGTCTTATCAGGGCTGTATTTGTGGTCTGCTAATTCTTGAAGGATGAATTCCCTAAAAAATGACATCAGCCAATTATGCAACAGTAACATAGGAACTGAGAAGGATCTCTTGGGTTACTAAGTCCAGATCTCATCTGTCACAGGCTTCCACTTGTCTTTCCTGCACATATCCAGCTCAAGCTTAAATTCTGTTAGGCTTCATGGGTTTGCTTCTGCTAGTAGAAGGCTGTTCCAGAACCAGACTCTTTTAGTGGTTGAAAATTTCCTTCTAAGTTTGCCTAAAATTTATTAAAAGCCAGTTTATACCCATTTATTTTTGTGCCAACATAGTCCTTTAGTTCAAATGACTCTCTTCCTGCCTAGTGTATTCATAGACAATAATCAGATCTCCTCTTTGTCTTCATTTTATGGTCCTAGCCTAAACATACCAGCTACCTACAGATGTGCTTCTTTGCATTCTAATCGGAATGCTTTAGCATGGCTTCACAGCCATGTGTATTAAGTGCCCCCTGCCCCCTCCAACCACAGTTCAAAATTGCCACTGGAGTGCTTTAACTAAACCTCTTCAAATAAGCTGTAGTTGAAGACCCTCCATGGCCATTTTGAAATGTGGGGGGCTTATTAACCATAATGGTAAGCCATTTTAATTAAAGCAGCTGTCCAGGAACTGCTCTAATTAAAATGCCTTCCCACCCCACCTCTGAGTACGTGTATAGGCAGCAACAAAGTTCTGTTAGTACCCTCTTGTAAGACAGGTTTTCCATGCCCTGGTGACCAATGATCTTCCTCTGCACTTGCTTGTTCCATTCTGATTTTCTACTTCTTCAAGGTATGTGACCAGAATTGTGCACAGAGTTGCAAATAAAATCTTACCAATGCTTTGTGCAGTAACTTTAATATGTATCTATTTGTACTAGAGATACCACACCCAGTATATGTCTTTTTATGATCACATTACCATTTGCCGTTTATAGTCATCCTGTGACCAACTAGTAAACCCAGACTCTTCTTCTCAGTCATTTCTAACTGATAAGCTCACCAAAATCTTGTTACTAGTATGTAAATACATAAGCTTGCACTTTGTACTATTCCATTTCATCCCATTTCTGTTATTCTAGTTATCCAATTCTCCCTTTATAATACAATATCTGGATCCTCCACTGTATTGACAATGCCATCAGCAAATTTAATCAGCAATCCTACCTTTTTGTGCAAGGGTCATTAATGAAAAAAAGCCAAACAAGATCATCCCCAGTTTATCTTCTGAAATGTACTTCCTCTGTATATAAAGCCACCCCTTTCCACCACCCCCCACCCCACCTCAGGAAAAGTAGGAAAGTAATTGAGCTAAACTGTCTATTCCTCACATCTGCCTGTGCTCTTATACATTCCCCACTATTCTTTATATGGTCACATCATTTTGGGTTAGAATGATCCATGAATTCATCCCAAATTTAAAATAATAAAAACAAAGATGAATGAATCAATCCATAAATCCAGAAAAGTGTTTTCAGTCGATATTTTTTTCTCATTAAAAAACTTGATTTGAGTCAAATCTCTCAGAACTAATTCTTCAGTATCATTATTCACCACAACATGCCAGGAATGGACTTTGGCAAAATAAAAATAATGGCTTCAAAGTCAGGGGGAGGGGTTACTTTATTTTAATTTGCCTGCTTGGCTCATGTTTTGGGACGTGCTATGTAAGAGTGAAAAGGCTGAGTAAATTATAGACATGATATATCATGCAGGACAATATTTGCAAAATGTTTTTAAAATTATGTAATGCTGAGAAAAGAAATGCATTAAACTTGCAAGGAAAGAAAGTTTTGCATTCTGTACAGTATGCTGTCTCATCATTAAACAATGCAACATGATGGAAGCCAATTAAATATTTCTGTGAAAGTAATGAGTTTCTTTCTTAATGGCTTGACATGGGAGGTGTTGACCTAAGAGAGGCCTTTTCCCTCAAAAATCTATTTTTCAGTTCATTTAAGAAAGCCATGACATTTTCATATTTGTTTTTAGGAAAAAGATATCCTTCCCATATATTCTTAGATCAGTTTAGGTAACATAAGGCATTTCTACTCTATACCAAGTTTTTTAAATCATTTAAAAAGTAAAAGTGCTAATTTATGTAAATGTGAAAGTACCCTATATGCAGATCAATTGCTCCTAAAAAGGGGCCTAAAGAGAGCAGTGCCATCACAAACAATTTTGCCACAAGAGGAAAGCCTCCTTTTCCTGATATCAAACAAATAGCCTCACTCAAACCCATTCATCCAAAACTGGTTCTAGCCATCTGTTTGTTTTATTTTCTATTGTACCTTAGTTGGCCATCTGTCCCATTCTGGCTCTTATTGTTTGGTTTTTGGCAGAATATGCTAGAAAGGTCATCATCACATGACAGTATTGTTGCCGGCACAAGGTGCCCGAGGGAGGCAACAATTGGGTTCGTTGCCCGGTGTGCGTCACGCCAAATAAACACACTGGGGGAGAAGCAGACAGAGTTTATTTGAGCTCAAGTAAAAGGCACAGGGAGACTGTATTGTCTCAAATCCTGCACACCTAACCCTGCAACAGCGGGATCTTTATACCCCGGTCAGTTTCACTGTCAGTGATTTTCCAGCAGCTGGCCCCCCTCTTTCTCCCCTTTCCTTCCTCCTTTCTCTCTCCGAGCGGTGCCCTTGCATTCCACAGATAACAGTTTTAGCTCGCCTGCTTTCCAGAAGGACAGGAGATTGCAGGCGCCAAAGAAAGGGTTACAAAGGTTGGGCAAGAGGGGTTTTTTGGCTCTTCTGAGCCTGGAGCAGATGGACTTCCTCGACACTTGTGGTCTTCCATCCCTCTGAGTTACCCAGGGTTATACCCAGTGACACCAACAGTATCATGCACCTCTCCCAAAAAAACTCCTATCCAACTCATCTAGTTGCTTCAAACTTTTTATCTATCATCCATCCACAGAATCTGATCCTGGTCCAGTGTTCCAAACTTCCCCTCAATGGAACTACAACCCTACAGACATCATGTCTGTCTTTAAAAACCCAGAATAAGGCACTACAGCACAAAATAAGAATGACGGACATTCATCATGTTGACACTATCATCATGCCATGCAAGCTTATACTTCATAAAACATTTTCAAAAGCTCCAGTGGCACTTATGAGCCCCTAATCTACACTAATTCTTCTTCAGATACGTAGCGTGCAAGTAGTAGGACTAGACAAAAAATCTTCAGCTATCTTGTTCCTGATAGAAATTTAGAATTTTTTTAACCCAATCATTTTGGCTATTTATTAAAAACCAAAAAAGACTAGTTTTGGCCCAAATGCCAATGTTTCTACTCAGAAAGACCACTGTAGGGAGCTGGAGTTTGGGTAATTTGCGTAATTTCTTCTCTTTGAACTGAGGTCCCCAGCCAGACTTCATCTCCAAGGTTGTGTAGCAGCCACCCAGCAACATGGCAGATGATAGATAGATGGGTTGTCATGTCCTCATTCTTCTGTATTGGCAAATTGACAACTATGATGACATTTCCAATTTGAAGATATCTATGAGGTTTCAGCTGGGACATAGATGGTGTGGTAGCTCAGGAGCTTGGCCCAGTCAGGCATTCTTGATCAGGGGCCCTGACAATAGCAGAATTTAGTTAAAGTTTTGAGAGGAAAGGGAGGTAATGGTTGTGATGAAGATGGAGGGCAGAAGGAAAGAGGCAGGAGCAGCCAAATACTAACTAGAACTAACTGGAAAGTAAGGTCCATTACCTACACCCAAAGGGCACATCCAGATGAGTGCACATGTGCCTCTTTCCCCGTCTCAAACTCCTTTCAGGCGGGGCAAGAGGCACATGCGGGAACGAAAAAATGTTCCCCGTGCTGCAAATTTGCAGTGCAGGGAGAAAATTAGACCCCTGGATATCCAGGGGTCTTAAAAAAACAAAGTTTAAAAAAGCGGGCCAGGGGATCATGCTCTGAGGCAACTGGATGTTGGGTCCTCCATGGACACGTTCTGGCTGCCACAGCATCTCTATGGTTGGCCCCTTGCTGTGGTGCTGAAACATGCTGCTGGCCAGGCCACATGTTTCAGCACCAGGGCTCCAGTGCTGGTGAGTACAGTGTCGGGGGGGCTGGAGGAGGGGGAAGGGGACCATCCCCCCACACCACACCTGGCTCTAGCAGCCAGCTGGGCTGTGCTGGGCAGCACTGCCAGACCCACAGTCTGTGAGATATCTCTTTTGGTGAGACAAATGGGAGAATTGGGCAGAGGGGCCTGTCCAGGGGCCAGCACTAGGGACCCAACTGGAAGGTAGATGAGGTGGCTGACCTCTTGGCCATTTGAGGCCAAGATGACATGCTTTGACAGTTCAAAGCAGGCCACCACAAGGAGCACATCTTCTGGGTGACAGCTGCCCAGATGGCAGAGTGGGGGTACCCCATCTAGGTCTGGCAGGCCTGCAGCCATGGGGCCACAGGTCTAAGGGGGTGGATGTTGTTGCAAGTGGCAGCAGGTCACAGCCAGGCAGCAGCCCCCACTGCCAGATTGCTGCAGTGGGTAGAGGGTGCAGGGGTGACTCTAAGTTAGGGCTGCTTCAGCAGTCCAGTTGGTATAAGGGGCTAGTGTCCCCAGATACAAACTAGATGGGCATCAGAAGCTCCCTGAGCTGCTCACTAGGGCTGTGCAAAATTTTGCCACCAGTTTTGTTTTTCAAAATTGAAACGAAACAGATGTGGTCAAAACAGCCTTAAAACAAAATGAGGCAAGTTGAAATGTTTCGCCATTTTGACGCTGTTTTAATGTTTTGCCCATAAGCCATAATGGGGAAGGATGAAACAGCTTATAACTTTGTCATTTCTTTCCAGATTTGGGTAAAACTTGCAGAAATGGTAGCCCCTTCTGAGGGCATAACACATGCCAAGCTTCAAGAAGATAGTTGCAGGGGGGTGGCAGACACTGCACCCCAAAATCCTGAAAGCAAAACTCATGTCACATGAATGTGTTAAGCCACAGCAGGGTCAATACTGCAGACAAGATAGCCCCTGTGGAGGCCACAAAGTCTGCTAAGTTTCAAGGAGATAGGTACAGGGGTTTGGGGGAAACTGCCCCTCAAGCTGCAGACAAGCAAAATTCATTACATGGGTGACACTGTGTGTGTTAAGGCACAGCAGGGTGAAAACTGCAGTACTGCTAGCCCTCGCTGAGGCCACAAAGCCTGCCAGCTGTTAAGGTGATAGGTTCAGGGGTCCTGGGTTCTGGGGCCCTGCACCTCTGGCTGCTGATAGGTAAAACTCATGTTATGGGTGCTTGTGCAACTGTGTCTGTCTTGGGACACAGGGAAGGGGAAACTACTGCAGGCCTGGCTGCTAGGCTCCGCTAAGTCACAAAGCCTGCCAGCTGTCAAGGAGATGGGTGCAGGGAGGTTCTGGGGCCCTGCACTCCTAGCTGCTGACAGGCACAACGCATGACATGGGTGTTTGTGCAACTGCTGCCTCTCATCAGGCAGCAGGACTGAAGATCCCCCATCACTTGCCACCACAGACCTAGGGGTAATAATTGACCACAGTATAAACATGAACTGGCAGCGTGATACTGTAGCCAGCAGGCCCAACAATACGCTGGCATGCATCAATTGATGCATCTCCAGCAAAAACATTGCAAAGAAGTGATTCTCCTGCTCTACTCGGCTCTTCTCAGCATTGATGAGAGCGCAGCTGGAGTACCACATCCAGTTCTAGGCTCTGCAGCTTAACAAGGACGTGATAAAGCTTGAGAGAGTCCAGAGAAGGGCTAACCATATGATCAGAGACTTGCATGGCAAGCCATACGGGGAAAGGTTGAGGGACCTGGGACTCTTTAGCCTGACAAAGAGAAGGCTGAAAGGGGACTTGGTAGCAGCTTACCGCTACATCAGAAGCGTACAGCTAGCGCTTGTTGAACAACTGTTCACCAGGGCACCTTTGGGAAAAACAAGGAGTAATGGTCACAGTCTGGACACACTATTTGTGAAGTAGTTTTTCTTAATGTTGAACCTGAAATGAATCTGAAACAATCTTCCAGGAGTTTGTGATCCTGTAGTCTTGACCCTGCTGTGGCTTAACATATACACATGACATGAGTTTTTCTCTCAAAATTTGGGGTGCAGTTTCTCAGAACTCCCTTCACCTATCTTCTTGAACCTTGGTACACATCATGTCCTTAGAAGGGGCTACCATTCCTGTAAGTTTCATCCAAATCTGGCCAGAAATGACAAAGATATAGCCTGTTTTGACTTTCCTCATTATATCCTATGGGCAAAATGTGGAAACAGTGTCAAAATGGCAAAACGTTTTGACAGAACGAAATGGAACAGCTGTTTCAACTCAAAACAGAAGTAAAAACAAAACACTGTTCTGTGAAAACATCAAAACGCTGGTTGAAACAGAACACTTCTGTTTCACACAACCCTACTGCTCACCTGGGAAGCTTTAAAAAAATTTCCGGGGCAGCACAGGTGCTGGCCCCAGGCTCTAACTGCCCCTGGCTGCAGATCTAGAAGGAGCTTGGTAAGGTCTTTTTGCCCCAAATGGCACAACTTGCCCCACACCAAAGTGCATGTCTGGGCCCGTGCGCTGTGGCAAAAATCTCTGGCACAAATTTGTGCCACTTCTATTTGAGCTGCTATGAATGCACATGCCTGTATGTGTGGATGCACCCTTTGGGGCTTCTGGGGCCCAGCCAGTTGGTACCTGGGGCACTACCCCTTGTGCCAGCTGGACTGCTGAAGCAGCCCTGAGAGTTCCCTGGACCCTCTCCCCACAAACAGTGTCCCCACCCCGCAACACTACATCAGTCCCTCCACCCACAGCCCCCCCCATACAGTTCCCCCCCGCAGCACCCTCCTCCCCCCGTCCTTACTAACCCAGAACAGAGCCTGGGTTGATCCACTGGTGCAGCCTTGTCCCACTGCTATTTGCTCCAGCACACTGAGGCAGTGTTCTTGGACAGCAGGGGTACAGGGCAGCCTGTAAAGATACTCTGGCTTGGTGCCAGAGCTTCTCCTTGGAGGACCCAGCCTCCAGTTGCCTCAGGGCAGGCCCAGGAGCATGCCACTTTTTTTGCCCACATTTTTTTTTTTTTATACCGGGATTTTCCGGTATCAGATTTACAGCCTGTGCTGCAAACATGCAATGCAGGGAACATTTTTTCATTCTTAGTGTGCCTCTTGAGGCATCTCAAACTGCTTTGAGGTGCCACAGCAGGCACATGCTTGTTCATCTGGACAAGGCCAAAGTGTCAAACTGATAACTTCACGTCTATTCAAAGGACTGGAAGAGTGGGTCAGGAGACCACAGTGGGACATGGCACTGTTGCTGTTCCAACAGCTACTGGATGGAAATTTTAAGTCACCAGGGCTAGACCTTCCCTCAAGAAAGGCTGCTTTTACATTCCCTAATCCTACATGGCTATGTAGGGTTTGGGGGGACAACCCTGATCTGGTCCAAATCAGAGAGAGGTACTTGCCCATGTTAATCTGAAGTCAGTCAAAAGGCTATGTACCCTCATAGACTAACTAAATAAGATATATAGAGAGAGTACCACATTTCATGGGATGAAGCTCACTTCATCAGATAGTTCAGATCTACACTCCTGCTTTGCAAAGCAAAAAAAGTTTCCATCACGGAAATTCCTTTTTCCTGCGCCTGTTCTGATGCATTTTGTATAATATCCTTTGCAGATCATATCCTTGTGATATTTCATATAGCAGGCCATGAAGAAACCTGGATGGAATGAGAATAAACTGAAAAGAGGCAAGGGAGAACTTTTATATGCAGATTCATTTAAGAGGTAGGCTCTTACAATTTACCAGGCATGTGTACTCAGGCAAAGTGGGACAAAAGGTTCTCCAGAGTGATGGCAAACACTCCTTCCTTTGAGATGCTCAGGTCTGCTTTTCTCAGCTGTAGCCATATGCCTCCAAACTACTCATATTTGAAAATTTCAAATAACTGCCAGCTGCTGTATCGCTGGTCTTCCCACATAGGGAGAAGAGTCTTCACGAAGTTGAGTCTCCCAGGTTTTATTAGGGCCACAAATGAGGAAGTCAAGTAGACCTGAAAGGAGGAAATAACTTCAGCATTGAACTGAAATGCTTAAATAACTTAAGAATTTCAGTGCGGACTGCATCTCTCTCAGCCTGTTTTTCAGAAACATGCACACAACTGGTTAAAAAAGAGAACCAAAAATATTAATTATGAAGGAAACATTGCCATTGATTATTCATACTTGGGCCTTGATTCTGAATGGGACCCTGTCAGCCATTTGTTTGCTCTGCTCAATCCAGGAGAAGGATACCCAGTGTCTGGATCATGTGCTTTCCCTCAGGAATCAGGTTAATATTCATAACACCAAATTCACAAAATAAAGTTATGCTTATGGCCAGCACAGATTGCAATCCCCTTTCCCCCTGTTCTCTTCTCCCCAGTCAAGTTTCTTGTTTGCTATTGGAATCCCAGCTGGGGGGTAGCTAATCAATGACAGGTGGGGATAACCCACCTTCCCTTGAAGAATTAGCAGGGACTTTAACCAGGCCTCCTTTTATATACCTCCAGTTTGGCAGCCGGGATCATTTAGACTTAGAACTACCTGATTATGCCCTCAAACCAGGCACTTTTAGACACAGAAAGGAAGGCCAATCTTAAAAAAATCTGGCCATTGCAATTAGCTGATTGGGAAACAAGGAAAGGAAAGCATAGAAGACGTTTATTTTTCATCCAAAAATAAAAAACCCTGAGAAAATGGCCAAAATTTAAAAAAAAACTGAAATAACTTGATAAAACAACAACAACAAATGCCTGAAAAATATGGTTTTCAAATTCTTGGTTTTCAGATGAAAAATTGAAGGTTTTAGAAGCAGGCGACACTTCTAGTCATAATTTTCTTTGGCAAAAAAAAAGAAAAGATTTGGTTAAAAATGTAAACATCTAGTCTCTACTGAATTTATAGCATGACCATGTTTAATTATCCGTTTTGTAATTCTTTGGTTTTGCTTTCTTATTGTATTCTACTTATTAGTTTATATTTTATTGTTTTTGCTGGCTTTATTTTATTGTTATAATATGAAAAATGAATAAATATAATTACAAAAATGTAAACAACTCTATTTGCAAACAGAGGTATGCCATAGGTCTGATACCATTTAGGTTATTTTCTCTGGATTATAATAACATCTAAACTCCCTTTTTACTTCATAGCCTGAAATGCAACCAACTTCAAACACTAGAATTTTTTTCTTCCTTTATTTTTCAAAATTTAAACTGGTTTTGATATGACTTCTGAAAAATGAGCTATGAAAGAGCATGCTTGCTTAGGTAATAGACATAATGGATGTTAATATCCTAACTACCTGTTCTACCAAATTGGTCCTTACAAATGCTACATGTTCACCTAAACCCTATGCTTCCACTAAAGTCAGTAGCAAAGGGTCCATTGAGTTCCATGATGCAGATTGAGGGCCTAGATCTAGGCCCCAACCTGCCACAATCCACTACCACAATTCACCTTTTTATTCAATTCCTAAAATTGCTGTTATCCTTATTCCTACAATGAGAGAATCACAATCCTCCAGTGTTAGATGACATTTTCAAGTCCATGACATTTTCAGCCAATGTCTCACTTATGTTCTTTGGAAACTTCAAGAAAGAGTCAGAAAGCACTTTGCTCACATATCACATTTTCTGTGTTGCTTTTCCTCCATATTTTAAATAGGAATCTTAGCATAAACGTAGAGTAAAAATGGAATTGTTTGAGACTAGTAGAATTGGCTCTATCTACAAAAGAAGGTTTTTCACACAGGATCTTTGGAACAGTGATTCAGCAAGGTACCTAAGGATATACCTGACTTTAACTTTGTCAGTAGACCAATTGACTTTAATGGGCTATTTGCTCAAGTGCTTGAAAGTCAGACATGTGCTGAAGTAACTTCTGATTCAGAAATGAATATGTTATATTTCTGACCTCATTCTTCATCTGTCCTCTGCAGTAGTCTTAAGACCACCTTTCTACAGCTTTGTGGTATTTGTTTAAAATATAAGGAACATAAACTCAGGTATAGAAATATTTCACAGGCTGCAGCTAGAGACTGATTCAACTGGCAGTGCTACAGCCTTCCAAGTCAAGGGTAGCAGTACTATTTTATGTAAAGAAATGAATGAAAAGCATAAGATTTAACATGGTGTCATGTAGAACCAGTCAGTGATACCCCTAGAAGACCTACCTTGGCTTTTTTCTATTTTTGCATGGACACTGCCAGCAGGAGGACAGTGGCAATACATAGGGCCCTTCCATTCCTTTCTCTCCCCCAGGTTTCTCAACATTAATGGTATGATTTTATTTTAGGGGTGTAGGCTGTAGCCATGTTGGTCTAAGGACATAGGCAGACAAGGTTCTTTGGATGAATCTGATATCTTTTATTAGACCAACTAAATAGCTGGAAAATAATTTTAAGGAAGCTTTTGGGTTTAAAAATCCTTCATCAGGCTGAGGAAGTTTTTGCAGTTGGCATGTGTTCTTCTTTACTTTTCATTCCATCCAGGAAGAGCACACACCAACTGCAGAAACTTCCTTAGCCTGACAACGGGTTTTTAAACCTGAAAGCTTGCTTAAAATTTTTTCCCAGCTATTTAAATTGGTCTAATAAAAGATATCAGATTCCCTCAAAGAACCTTATCTGCCTATGATTTTATTTTAGTTCTTTTAAAACTCTTAAGTTAATTTAGTTCTGGATGCTAGAAATACAACCTTGTAGAAGAGAGCACTGTGCCAGAACAGGTATCCCCAGACACTTTCCACCTGTGTTACAGTGGAGGAGATGAACTGCATGGTTAACTTATGGAACACCTTGCTAGAGGAACTCACTGAGGCCAAGAGCCCAACCACATTGAAAAAGGAGCATGTATTATATGTTTATTAAAAGTATCCAGAGTTAACAGAATTAGTAACAACACACGTTTTGTGGAAGGTACTTTACACCTCATGCTTCTGGGCTTCATTTGATTTCTAATTGTTAAAGATTGCAATGAGTTCTAATGCAGGGGGATAGACAGGTAATCTATTATCCCAAATTTGCTTCTGGTGGGCTTTTCACATCTTTCTCTGAAAAACCTAGTTCTAACTACTCTCAGATCAAGGACGACTGACAACAGTCTGATCCAGTGTAGCAATTCCTGCATTCCTGTATCTTTCAGTCTGTCATGGGGGCATCAGATCTGGGGCCAAGGAGCAAGTCAGGCTACCAAGAATATTTTTTTCCAGCTTTGCCTCCTCTGCTGAGAATACTGAGAAGCAATAATACTTATTGTTTAAATAAAGCATTTCATTTGTGGACTTCAGTATTTCACTTAGGTATGTAAGAATGTTCTCACAGCTTGCAAACTGAGGTCCTGAGGTATGTAGTGTCTGAGCTGTAGATCAAGTCAGTAACTGAACCAGGAAGAGAACCCAGAACTCCTTCCTGACACTAACAGATTATTTTTTCTTTCTGCTGTAACTGTCCAGCCATTCTGAAGAAGCAGATATTTTTCTAGTGGATTGCATAACAGTATCCTTGTTTCCTGAATACTGGCATACAGCCTGATGCTTTTCTCTAATCAGGCTATGGCTTTTTGCATGGGGATTACAGTGGGTTCCACTTTGAAATGGTTGACACCTGTGGTATATTGGCTCTCAGGAAAATTTGTTAACCCTCAAGAAAAGCCTGAGAGAGGGGGCACTTTCAAGTTTTACAAGATGGTGCAGTTCTCTTTGGTTCCTTTAAAAAGCATTAGCAAAGGTCAGATTAACAAGTCAACACTGAAACCAGAGACTACCAAAATTGATGCAGAAAAGCAAAGAGGTGGGTGGGGACTGGGTGTGGGGGAGAAGGGCCCAGAACACAACATTGGCTCTGATCCTTCCCTATTGTCGGGCCTGGGGCATTCTTGATAAGGTGAAGGGAAATTGTAAAATTAGACCTGGCAACCTACCCAAAGAGGCCCAGTGCAAGGCCCTTGGCCTGAGGCAAGCTGAGAAAGTTGAGGAATTGTGGGGGAAAGGGGACTTGGCAGCCTAACTTCCTGTGGCTGTATCCAAGGCTAATTAGTTTTCAGTGTTCTGTGTGTGTTTGAATGGAAACGAGCCAGCACTGAGAGGCACGGGGTGAGGAAATCAAAAACACATGGGCTGAAAAAGAGGAAAAAAACCTGTCCTTTTTAGCTACATTTTCTTTTTCAGGAGGGAATCTCATCATTTTGTTTCATGAGCACTAAATCACCACGGCTCCCCTGTCTATCACATCTCACATCTGCTTCAGAACTCATTAAACATCAAAAGGCTGCCCTATCAGTTCTGCTTAGTTAGAAGTCTGAGTTACTAGAATTCTAACCAGGGAAGATTTTGTATGTTTTTAATAATAGCTTAAGGAACTTCTTAGCACCCCATAAATTACTTAATGCAACAAACTCTTCCTGTGGACCAGCAAATGTTTTACAGAAAAGTTGAATGCTGCCTTAACATGATTGTGGTCAGTCCAGATTTACATGCAGACCAACTTAAGTAAAACTTTAATCCACGTTTCAATTTCTGGTCTGTTTGCTTCTCCATCCTCTCAGAATCCCTAAGGTTTTTTGTCTTTCCTATAACTGGCTGACTCTTATTTTTACTGCCACTCCAATTTAATATAACTATATAATAATTCAGTATCTTGCATTTCCAGAGAATGTTTCATCCTGAAGGATTCCAGGATGATTTAAAAACAGCAGTCACTTCACTCACCATTGAAATGCAGCCATTTTTGTCAAACTATTTCTCTCTTACTTTAAAAATGTAAATACAGTGTATAATATCTTATACAGCTGCATAACCTAGACAAACAGTCCAAGAAAGTAATTTCTATACTGGGATCAAAGGCCCCTCTGAAAATTAAATGATGTTATTAAAAGTACCACTGTAGCTGTTGAAAATGTACTGAGCCTAGACCAAATGTGATTTTTGTTTGTTCACTATTCAGGCAAAACAAATCCAATTTTCATCATAACACTCTAATACAATTCTTTTCACTAAGGGCTATTGCTTTATCTAGTTTCAGCTTTCTCCCTGTAGCTGTTTCATCACTAGAGCTTTTCCAGCAAAGGTTGAAAAATTATTTTTACAGGCTTGAAAAGCATTCTTTTTACTTTACTCATACTTGGGCTTTTCCTCATACTATCTGAAAAAATTACCTTGGGATAAATTGGAGTCCAATAAATGAAAATTTCAGGATGTCAGGAGTAATTCAAACAGGAAGTTAGAACCTTAACTTTAGCAATCACGCTCATTGGTTTGATAACAACAATGACCACCAAGACCATAGCTCTGGCTGTATCCCTCCATTGTTCCAAATTAAGTGGAAGAAATGCACAGTTAGATCAGAGAATTTAGCTTTTCCTCCCTCTCAAGCACAGTGCAGAAGGGCTTGGTCAGAAATTGGAGAGAGGTTAGGGAAAAAATGGGCTGTTATTATTATTATTACTGATCAAAACAGTAAATGTACAAGAATTACTTTTCACTCTCTCTTGACTTTCTCCTGGAAACTACATTCATGATTGTAAAATACATCTTTTTTTAAAAAAAATTTCAAATAGAAAAGTAGTTAAAAGTAAAATAAATAAAATTTAAAATGAATAGCATTAGCCACATATAGCTGTTCCTGAAGTCACTTGGAAGCAGAAAGTTCAAGGACATTTAATTTATTAAAGTGCTCATATCCATTGGTTAAGTACTGCTTACTGCATTATAGCTGAGGCAACATGAGAGACTAAACTAGGAGTCAGGACAAATTGATCCTTTAACCAGGTGGGCATCTAGGGCACTTGTATACGTGATGGGGGTTTAGCCCTCAGAGTTTTATGCTATGTCTCCTAAATTGAAATGGTGGGTTTTTAACTAAAACCCATCATTTCAATTTAGGGGTTTTTGTCACTGTTATGGCAAGGGGATCAATCCTTTTTTTCTCTTTTATGGCGAAGCCTACCTGCAGCGAGTCCTTTCCTCTGCAGTGGCAGTGCCCCCTGGGGCTGCCCTGGCAGGCTATTAGTGGGCCTGGTGATGCCCCAGCTCAGAGGCAGCACCCGGCCAGATCCAACTCTTCCCCAAGCCTGCCAGGGCTTCCAGCACCCTGTGCACTGTCCCCACTACCTTTCCACCCCCTGCCCAGGACTGCCCAGGAGTGGGCTGGCTTGCCCCTGGCACAGTGCAGGGAGGCAGCAGGAGGATGCCTGGGTGTGCTGGGAGCCAGAAAAGGTGGTGGGGATGATGCACAGGGCACCGAAAGCCTGCTGACCCTCAGCTTCCCTGAGCCCACCTGGGCCCGAGCTTCCTGTGCACCATCCCTGCCGCCTTCTCTGGCCATCAGCACACCCAGCCACACTCCTGCCACCTCCCTGCTCTGCCTTAGGGGTAAGCCAGCCCACTCTTGGGCAGTCCCAGGTGGCAGAAAAGTGACAGGGCCAGTGCACAGAGTGCTGGAAGACCCATCAGGTTCAGAAAAGAGTTGGATCTGGCTGGGTGCTGCCTCCAAGCTGGGGCAGCACCTGGCCTACTAGCAGCCTGCCTGGGATGCCTTGGGGTGTGCCACCACTGTGGAGGAAAAAACCAGGGGCCCCCACAGCTCAGGAGCCACTTGGCCTGCTGGAAGCTTGCCCCCCAGCCACTGGAGAGGGGGGCAAGCTCCATGAAAAAAAAAGGATTGGGCCCCTCACTGCTTCCTTCTGCTTTCAGTAGGTGCCTGTGGCCACCAGGCACCTCCTGAAGGGAAAAATGGTGAGGGGCCCAATCCTTTTTTCAGTGGAGCCTACCCACCTCTCCCACGGCCAAGGGACAAGATATCAGATTAAAGTCTGCAATGTTACAAGTAGAAACATTGCAAACTAAACTACATGGGGATGTGATTTAGTTTGCAACAGTGCAAACTCATTTGAAACTCCCAAACCTCATGCACTTGTGATGTGTGATGCTGTAAGCCACACAAAGGAAATTTTTGTCACATGTATATGGTGATGATCATCATGTGTAAAAGTGTTCCTAGGTATTAGCACAATATAGCTGTCAAATAATAATACTCTCTTACAGCTCAAGCTACAGAGACCTGTGTTTTTGGAGCAATATGCCCCTGGTTAGAACTGAGTCAGCTTACATTGTTTTACAGCACAGTCTGTTCACCATGAAGGAGACTTGAGCTGCTGTTAGGTTTTCTTGGGCAGGGAGCCTTAGAAGATACCACTAACAGGCAGTTGCCAGGGAAGTAAATAAAAGCTGTACTGATCAGGTTGGTACTATCTGAATATTCCAGAGTCCTACCTCAACAATTCTTCCTTACATTTCAAATCCAGATTTAGGAACAGCCTTTCCTTTGATTGTTCCAGAATGCTAGTTAGGAACTTGAAAAATATGTTCCTGAGACAAAACATAACACAGAGTGTTTTGAAATCATATCTGTAATAATTTTAAATCTATGACTGATTTTAAAACCAAAGGATACCTTGGAAGAAGTCATTAGCAGGGAAGACCTTATCAAGGAGGTGGGTCTTGCCTTTCAGACCTGAAGAGCAGGTCAGGTTCAAAGTCCAGCATCTTTCCTCCTGGAAGTTATTCATTCTCCAGATGTTTTTTCTTATGCATTCAAGATTTTTATACTGAACCAGTCTATATTGTGCATCCCAGTAGAGAAAATGACAGGTTCTGTGAAAAGGAACTTGTAGAGAATACATGTTTGTGTCTGCATGTAATCCTCACCTTTTAGTTTTTGAATTCTCCCCCTTTATGGGAAGATCACATCTGCCTGACACACAAAAGTTTATTTCCTTAGGAGAATCACTGTTTAACAGAGAACCAAAATACATCTTTGCTCTCTGTTTTTCATTAAAATGCAGAAACTTTCATAATTTTTAAAGGTAAAAATTCCTACCAGCTCTACAAGTGTTTCTAAATAAGTCCTACTAAAATGCTTCATGTGACCATAGGCCTTTTGCATTTCATGCAGCCTGGCTCAAGAAATGGGTAACACATCTCTGAGAAGCAAGCTTACAGAACAAATTTATTAAAATAATCAATATATGTACAGCAGATACTATTTATGTGGGTAGTCTGCATGCCATCTGACAGAGAAGGTAATTGCCAGCATCAATCTTCTTCCCTTTTTTTGAAACTCAGTTTTACATTTGCTTTTGCTTTGTCTTCTGGACTCCTCCCCAGTTTTCCATGATATCACTATAATTGCCAGTGACATAATATGAAGTGGAGCTGTCTTTGGTCTCTGTTTGCCTCTCTAGTCTTTATGCACCCAAAGGTGCAATAGATCAGGAGGGAGTAGACCAGAGTAGGAGGTAGTTAAAAGGAAGTGGATTGAGGAGAGATGATAGGTCATAAGCAGGGATCCTAGTTTTCTCCTATAAAAAAAATCCCCAATTGTCCGATTAAAAAAAGTAACCCAAAATCCACATTTTTCCCATGATTACAATTATATTTATAAAATTATATATATACTTTTAATCACAGAATAATGTGGATTTTGGGTTACTTTTTTTTAATCTGACAAATGGGGATTTTTTTTATAAGAGAAAACTAGGATCCCTGGTCATATGGTAAAATTGTTTTCTGCACAAGTGAAGGGAAATGCTGTACACGGGACATGAAGAACTTCCCTATGCTGGTTGCAAGGGATAAATGAGGTCTTGTTTGGGTTCTCTGGACTAGAATGAATTTCTTCTAATATCCATGGTTCATGCCTAAGCCACATTTCTATAAATCTTTTAGTCAGTAACTAACTTCCTTGTTCCCTGCAGCTAATTTGGATTTCTCAGGTGTTCATAGAATCATAGAAAATTAGGGTTGGAAGGGACCTTGGGAGGTCATCTAGTCCAACCCCCTGCTTAAAGCAGGACTGTCGCTAACTAGATCATTCTAGCCATTCCCCAAAGAATTGATTCACCCTTGAGGGAAAAACATTAGATTCATTAAAGTGCTATGAGAGACGAATTTCACCCCAAACTTCAAAGACTATTCAAACCTGCTACTGCCATATTGCCATTCATCTAGAGTCTTGTGATATTAGGTGTTTTTTTAATAATCAGATTATTAATTGACAATCTCAGGTTTATTTTTTAATGTAAATTTCTAATCTTCATGGCTGCAAAGAAAAACTTTAGATATGCATACTAAGTGCTCTGACATTGATAGACTGAATTTCCTTCAAGTAATTAGTTCTTTAAAATCTCTGTATTTTAGCCTCTTGTGATTTTTTTTAACTTTGGAGATTGGCAGTACTGCTGCTATGAAAATGTGAACAAGTTTTCATCTATGTCTTCTTCATATTTAAAAAAAATGCAAAATGAAACTAAGATCTGCAAATAAACCTGAAATGAAAAAAAATTAAACTTCATATCACCTACCTTTGCAAATGTGGTTGATTTAACATTTGATTAGAACAGTTTTGGTTTCTTGCCTTTTATATGTTATATGCTTCTAAAAGCTCTCATAAACAGCCTTCGTGTGTTCAAATAAATCTTTACAGCCTCTTCAAGGCAAAATCAACCATTTGATTGTCTTTCTTTTTCTACTTTTTTTCTCCAAAGACATATTGTGTTGTTGTTCTTCTTCGAAATAGATACAAATCCCTCCCTCCTCCATGGATTATTGTGTACAACAAATCCAGATGTATTTTAAAAAAAAACACTAAATCTATTAACAGAGATTAAGTCAAATGATCTTAGCTTCCAAGCTTGGTGACAGGCTTGCATTCGGTGAAATAAATACATGACAAAAACTTAGGAGGAACAAAGCTACAGTACTGCCTACCACTAGGGATCCAGAATCATAACTTAAACTCAAATAAAATATTAGAGTGGCTGAAAGATCACAAGATTTTACAAAATAATAAACGTTGAGTTATTTTTATTTGCTTTCTGGTTTTTGAGCCTGTATGATTAACATTTTCAAGATTTCTTCCATAACCTTGAGGGCCAAAAACTTGCTTTTTTGTAAATTAAAGCTAAGATTCAGAATTACAGGAGCACAGATTTTCAATTAAAAAAAGAAAACTCCAGCAATCAAAAGACTCACAATGAAACTGCATGAGCTGCAGCACTGAGCCAAGTAAGTGGATAGGCTTGCTTCTAGGGCACCTTGTTTCAAGAGAAACACTAACCACCAAAGCTCAGAAGCAGAGCAAAAGGCAAGGGCAGGCAATCATTTTGGGTGGAGGACTGGAAGTCCTGCCCCTAACCCCTGACCTTTGCCACTGGAAGTCCCTTACCTTGCCCTAGAAGTACTCCTTTTGGAAGGAAGAGTGCTGCAATCTTGAAATCAGAAAAAAGCCCCAAATCATGTATATAAAAATAAAACATCTACAATAACTTATTTTAATTTTATTTAAAAATATTTTTGTACTGATTTATGTGTTTACTAAGTGTATCTAGAGGTGACTGCATAATAGCTCAAAGTGCAGTTCTACAGTATATTGTGTGGAGGTGGTAAAGGGGTGTATGTGGAGAGGCATGTGTGTGTGTGTGTACATGCACACGTGTATGGGGTTGTGTAGGTATGGTGGCTGGAATGGGAAAGACAGAGAGAGAGGGGGATGGACTGCCAGCTCCATTGCGTGTGGTTCTTGTGGACTGCATGAAAGCCTCACACGATGCAGCCAGGCAAACACCCTTGCCCAGGCTCTGTACTTCTTCCACCCCACCCTGGGTCCCTGCTAGTTCCAGGGCACCATACCCACCCACCAATGCCATTTCCCTGCTTTCCCTCCCACACACTTGCCTGCCAATTCCCCTGCCGCTGCCATTCCCTGCAGCACAAGCTGCTTCCTGTGCCACTCCCAACAGCCCCCACCGCTGGCACAGCCTCCACCATTCCCTGAGCCCCCCACTGCTGATGTGGCCTCCGCCACCCCCTGTGGCCCCTGCCACAGCCTCTACCACTCCCTGCAGGTCCCGCCACTTCCCATGCCACTCCCCACTGCCACCGCTGCTCCACATGCTGCTCCCCATAGCCCCTGCCACTCTCCTCTGCTGCAGCTCCCGCCACTTCCCGTGCCAGTCCCCAAGGCCTCCACACTACTCACTGCTGCCATTTCCTCTGCCACCGCTTCCCCCATCGCTGCTTCTTCCATAGTCACTTCTCCTGCCACCACCACCACTTCCCCCCACACCCTTCCCCCCCTGCTTCCTGCTGTAGCTCCAGCCCAGCCAGCACCACATGGCTCTGGGCTGTCACAGTTGTTCCCCCCTCCCTGTCCTATCTTATCTTACTTTTCACTCGGATGGAGGGAGGTGGGGACCAGCTCCAGGGGCATGAGGTCAGAAGCTACAAAAGCTTCCAGTTAGGGGATGAGGGTGAGAAGGGGGTGGGGAGCTGGGAGTGGGGGACTAGGTCCTGACACAGGCTCTCCCTGGGTCCTACTGCCACTGGCTGCCTGTCATCTTTGACAGGCAGGCAAGGGCATATAAAAATTAATTTTCTAAAATGTTTAGGGGCCCCATGGACCAGATACAATAGCCTGGTGGGCCGAATTCAGCCCATCTCCCATATTTTGCCCATCCCTGGCATAGGTAATGAGAATTGTATCACCAGCTATACTCAAAATAGCTGAAACCAAGACCTCCACAGAACTAAAGTATTGGTAAAAAGGACACCATTGCCCATGGACAGGCCCTTGCCAGAATTGCTACAGATGTCTGGGAAAAAAACTTCTCTTTCACCTCATGGGGTAACCCCTCAAAGTAACCCCAATAAATGAGGCAGCAATGTCATCCATTACCTCCTCCCATGGGACAAGAACTTATCTGCAGAGAACCGATGTAATATTATCATCCTGGCATTACCCTTTCCCCCTCTGGTATCCTTGTTTTCACCTAGCACCAACTGTCTATCTCTCTGTCTATGCAATGACACTCAACTTAATAAGGTGGCACCAGGGTACCTAACAAAATAATCACCACCACAAAAAGACCAGTTTTTTCTTCTAACCCATAGGCAGCTGAAGGACATTCTTATTTTATTTCTTCCTCTTTCTCCTCTTCTGTTTCCTATCTTTTTTGTCTTTTTTGTTTTTGTTGTATTTGTTGTAGTAATGAGAAACCTAAATTGAAGAAAGAGGTTTGACACGTTTCTCAGAGAACAGCAAGCTCCCACCTCTACAAAGTATTAGTTGAGTAACTTTGGGATTCCTGCTCTCATGGGATTCTCTTTGAGGCTAACAGCTTCACAATACTTTCTATATACTTCATAAACGGCACTATGCTACATCACCTCAGTCTTCTTAGAAGACATACCAGTACTGTTTCTCCCTTTTGCTTATACCCTTGAATTAATTCATCACAGTGCCATATCACTTATCTCTGCAGATCATTTGGAGATATACTTTCTACTAAAGATGTTAACCAAAACAGTCATGAAACTCTACTTCACTGAGCAACTGCAGGGACAGAAAGCTTCTGAGCTGCCAGCACTTTTTTTTTTATATTTGTTTTGGTTCCGTTAAGACTGAAACTAAATTTTTAAAAGTGAACATTCCATGAGAACATAGAATACTGTTTTTTGGGCTGCTCTAGTAATGCCATGCCATGGTTTTTCCTGGTTGAGCTTTTTCCTTACTAAAGCAACTAACTTCTAGCTGCTAGTTATCAGATCTTAATGTTTATTTTTGGTTTTGTCATTAATTTGCTGTCTGAGTAGTTTGCTAATCTATGCTATGCTTTAATTTCTCCATCTGGCAAATGGGAGAAACAATACTTTCTGTAAATACCATGAGAAAAAAGAAAATGATGAAGTATTTGAAATAGAGTCTATTTAAAAAGCAGCCATCAGTCAGTGGGTTAGGCATACTGAGATGACCTTTTTCAGAGGCTGTTTCCTTAATTGCTTGAACCTCTCCTTTCGTTTCCTTATAAAAGATGGATTAAAAAAATTAGCTCAGTATCTTGGCTATTTTGAGTCATCATTAACTTCATCCGTTTCATCATTTCTGAATGGGCTTAAGCTTTCTCTAGTACTAGTTATTTCCCCTGATATATTTATAAAATCCCTTAGGCCCTTTGGCAGCATTAACTCATTCTGCTTTCTTTGCTGTCCTTGTCTTTCCCCTTCAAGTCTTTGCTAACTCTTGTTTGGTTGCCCTCACTCCAACCTTTTCATTTACAGTGCAGCTATTTTTTAAAACTCAGATCTTTGAGCAGTCCCTCATGACACACATTGCCTGCTTCTTGTTTTCTGCAAGTTTCTTTCTTAAAGGAATGTTAGCCTTTTGTGCCATAATTGCTAGGAGCCTGATTGCATCCTTCTGCAAGAGAAGGCTCTAGGGAGAGGAAAATGCTGTGAGGGTTCCTTCACTGAGATTTCATGGGAGAGCTGGGGGAAGGTCAATGCCCCAGAGACAGGACAGTGGTTTGACTCCCAGAAGTGGTTAATCTATAAGGCATCTGCTGGAGCATAGGAATATGTAGAGAGGATCTGGGTGCCTCAAACATCCAAGATTAGGAAGTAGGGAGAGTTGTAAAACTGAATTCATCTTCAAGAAACACCAGCTGTTCTTGGATGTTCCATGTGGGATAATTTGCACCCATGTGTTCCCTTCATTCCCTCTCCAGCTCCCCACCTGCCCCACAATTCAATTTTAGTCTGCTTTTATTTATGCAGATTCTCACTGGAGTCAATTGAGGTTGACCTGAGTAAGGAGTGAGTAAACAGTGAGTAAGAGACTATGATTTTGACCCTACATTTTTTCATTTCCTAATGTGGTCATTTCAGAACCATGTGCTGATGACTTCAGTTCTCCTACGCTTCTTCCAAAAGTCTCAATGGGTGCTCCTTCTGAGCTTCGCAGCTACTCCCCTGTGCTTTCTCAGCTGATAATTAACAAATCAAGGGAAGCCTCTTTTCTGATCAGAGTCATTATTTCCTGGATTAGAAAGCTGATTTCTATACCTTTTTGGCAGATAAATTAGTTTGCTCTCCCATTTTTCCTATCTTGATGGTCTGAAATAAATGCACTTTCAGATTTTTAAATTTTTCCCCCTGTTTCTTGTGTCCTCACCTGAACAGTTCAATGAATATGCTTTTTAATGATGAGCTCTGGCTGACTGGTATTACCTTTCCTTTCTTTTTATATCTTTAGTAGCTTCTCTTCTACACTGACCTCCCAGTTGTACCTTCTTACCAACTTTCATCTACACCAACTTCACTGTAATCTCCATAAATTAGTACAGCTTAATTTTTAAAACTTCTTGTTTGTTTCTCAAGTTCCTTGCATTTGCTCATAAACATATTAGTAAATATATATTTCCTCCTTCATTATCATGCGCATTTGTTTGACAGACGTGGAAAATTATTTGTGCTAAGCAAAAGGCCACATTTTCTATCAAGTTTAGATATACATCCTAGAAGCAACATCATCCATCATGAGTTCTATACACCTGTACATGTCACCAGCTCAAGATCTTCCCTGGCACTTTGTTAACATGTGTGCATAGCGCCAAAGTGAGATCATCTCTCACATGTTGTTCCACATATGTGAAGCTCCTACATATAAAAGGAAATGTATCCATTAGTTGAAATAGTTATTTTGCAAAACTGAATAGGGCATTTAATTGTAGGCTGACAATCGGCCCCAAATCTTCTCACCGAATCATCGCTGACAGGAATATTTTGCTGAAATCCCCAAAGCCAAAACTCAGCTACACAAATAAATACTGTAGCAGATCCTGACAGGAAGACATTCAGCCCAATCTTTTCCAGATGGCAGTGATGGATAGCTGTGTGCTTATATTTATTTGGTTTCCCAGGCAATGGTGTCCTGCATTCGCTGGTCATTACTTGATTAGCTTTGGCTTAGAGGCTGACATTGAAGTCTTCACAATGCTAGAGAGTATTTGGGTTGGTTTAATTCATGGAATGGGTACCACAATTGCAAAAGCGAAGAAAATGTTTAATCACCAGTTATTTAATTTCTTTCTTGTCACCATCTTTTCTGGAAACTTTAAATTTCTCTTCACTTTGTGATGAGATCTTGGAACAAGTTGGGGAAGTCCGTATGTTGCACACATTGGCTGAGCATATGTAGCTGCTGAAACACTCCAGTGCTGATCACAGTATAAGGAGCTACAGAAAACAGAGTGGGAACACCATCCACAATCCATATACACACGGACTGGAAACGTTGTTACCATTTGATTATACAGGGCTATCCTTCCTTACATGTATCTCAGAGACTGCATTCCCTGGCCCAAGCAACTTACAGTCTAGAATAAAACATGTTATGGAGAGGAACAGGATCTGGGTATGCAGCTTTCTGGCTACAGAACAGTGCTTTAATCTGTCCCCAGATCAGCATTGATCCATCCAGGTATTCATGTTTCAGTGGTCCATAATGGATCAAATGAGGCAAGTACTACTTGGAGCAGGATTCTTAGTCTTCCTGGTTTAGCTAGATTGTAATAATATTGGAAAGAGAGGAAGAAGCTCCATTCTTCCATGTATTTGTATGGTATGCAACACAATGAATACCTACTTGGACCCATATTGTATGAGTTGCTTGTCATACACCCATTTCACAACCAAGAATAGGTATACACTACTTTCTACAGGAGATGCCAGGAATATCCACATAGCATAGGTAAAACAAGGTGGCAGATGACTACATTCACAGAAGTTCTTTGGCACTGTAATGCTTAGCTTTCACAGACCTCCTGCCACTAGAATTTACAGCCCTTCATTAAGGATCCAAGCTACCAATACACTGTTACAGGAAGTGTGGAACACCTAGCAATGGGTTTAAGAGAAATCAGCATGCTGAACTTATTTCCCTTAATTAGCTCATGGGAATGCTGAGGTGAGGGACATGAAGGAGTCTATGGGCCATGTCCCAACAAGAATTAAGCATCTAAATTTGGGCTAGAGGGGGCTACCTATCTCCATGTGGGATTCTTATGTATGAACCATCTCTTGGACTTAGGCCCATAGGCTATGCCAGATCTTTCTCATGACAAAATGGAGACCCCATTATAGTCCATAGCCCAGGGGTTAGGGCACTCACCAGGAAGGCAGAGACGTGTTTTCACATACCTACCCTGCTTGATTTGGTATAGAGCCTTAAACTCAGGTTGTCTGTATCACAGGACAGCATTCTAACTGGTTTCTTCTGACTTAAGAGACCCAGGTTCAGGTCCCTACTCCAAGTCAGGCAGGATAGGGATCTGAGAAGAAGTCTCTCACTTCCCCAGATAGTGTCTTTAGCCTGTGGATAAATGGATGATGCCCATGACCTGCTGTTCCAAAAAGGCCTCATTGCTATCTGCTTTTTGAACAAGGGCTGTGATATACCTACCATATAGAACCTGCAGGTGAGTTTGGTGCTAATAGGACTTGGGTAGTTTTACATCTAATCAGCAACACCAACTTAGGAATTAAGGGAATTCTGTATCTAGTGTTAGGGTTTTGAGGATGTCACTGGTGTCAGTTAAGTTCCAAAATCACTTTATAGCTTTGCTCCGGAGTCACAAATGGACACAGGCAGCTCCTGACAGTATGTTACCCTGTCCCATCAGGTACAGCCAACAGTATATCACATGCATTACAAAGTGCACAGGTAACTCACACCAAAACTGGTGTTAAGCAGGCTATTTCAGTAGCAAGGTCAAGCATTTAATGGATCCTAACACTGAAAAGTCAATGAAGTGCAGAAGTACCAGGAGACTGTTCCACATGGTAGGAGTCACTGGGTGCATCTACACATGCATTAATGCACCTTTTCTAATGCGCATTACATTTAGTACCTCCAGCTGCCTGCATACAAATATGGAGGCTGCTCCAGTGCATTGGAACGGACTCAATTACTCAAGTTTGCTGGAGCATGGTAATTATTGATCTCCACCCAGCCTCCACATCGACAAGCTTTAGTTCAAGAGGCCCTGATGCCATTTTGAAGTGCAGGGATGCTAATATAAGAGACTCTGCTGTGCTTTAATTAGAGTGGCTCTTGTAGTTGCTATAATAGAAGCATGCCCTTCCTGCGCACATGTAAAAGTGCCTTCTAATGTGAGGTACTAAATTAATGCATATTAGATTCAGCTAATGCATAGTGGTGCATTTGCACACTTCTTTAGCAATGCTTAATAAACAATAGATTATTTCACTGAGCATTAGCGTAATGTCACGAGTTTTTACGTGATGCTTTAATGTGCAATGAAATAGTCTACTGTGCATTAAAGTGCACATGTAGATGCAACTACTGAGGAGGAGGTTTTAATACTAATAAAAGTGAGAAAAGATAGAAAGACAGAGTAAAGCTTTTGCTGAGTGGAGGGAGTAGGGAAATGGTGGGAAGGACACAGAGCATATAAACTAAATAGAAGATAAATCAAGGAGAGTATCAAAAATTTGGAAAACAAACTTATCCTGGGTCACAAAGAGAACAGGAAACAAATGTGGGGTGTCACACATCTGTATGTGTGACTTGTATTCTTCATGTGTGGGAGTCTCCAGTGCTGGTGTATGGGGAAAATACAGACAAAGAAGCTACTGAAGGGTAGATAAAAGAAAATAAAAGCTTAGATGGGTGTTTCAGCAGAGGATAAAATTATTTGAACTCTGTTCCTGTTAGGTTGATAAACACAACACCTGAAAGTTAGGAAATGTCACCTAAGCATGAACGCCACATGCCCCCGGAGGCTAGGGAGCCACAGCAAGCTTTCATAGGCAGCTGCAGTGCTGTCAGTGGTGGGAGCAAGGTGGCAGCAAGTGAGGAGCTCCTGCAGGCAGCCACGGTGCTATTGGCAATGGGGGAGGGGAGTGGCAAGCATCGATCAACAGTTGGCACTGTCAACGGTGGCCAGCAGTGATCACGGAGTACCCACAGATGGTGCTGGCAGTGTCGACAGCACCTTTTCACAGGGAGTGCAACACCATGTTCAGAGGGTGTGCGTGCACCCCCTACATCTCACCAATGCACCTAAGAATGCTTTTGCCACCTTAAGTTGGTCCTCTTGTGGGAATAGGATCCACTCTTGCTATGATTACATGATGAGCTACTATTTTTAACACAGAAACCCTGCCTGCACATGAAATAAATAGTGTCTATCCTTGTGGCATGATGGTTCACCATGAGGATTGGAACTTTTTGATCCACTATACTCCCGTTTGTTCTGTTGGAGTAACCTATAGCATTAGTAGCTGTCATCCTCTATGTGAGCCAGAACAGCAAGGATATGGGACATTTTAACGGTGGGTTTCAAAGATATTTGCAATCAGCAGGGGGAAAATAAAATCTAAGTATTATGGTCTCCATTCCTAGGTCTGGAGGAGAATGAAGATTTCTGTCCTTTCTTCCCAAGCCTGATCCTCCTTGCTTTGTCTCCTCTAATGTGTACCCATACCAGACCTCTCTCTTTCCCACCTGATATTCACCATTCCAGTCCATTCTCCCTGCCTAGCCAATCAGTCTCTTCACTTCAGGCTTTTCATTCCAGTCTCAGTTTTTTGCTGTGCAAGTCCTAGTCTCATCTTTACAGACTCCTATTAAGGTGCCTATACATGATAGTGGAGGCTGCTCCAACAAACTGTAATTATAGCATGTTGGAGTGAACTTGATTAATTACCATGCTCCAGCAGCCTCCTGTGTCTCATGTATCAGCATCTCTGTGCTTCAAAATGGTGGTGGAGGTGCTTGAACTAAAGCTTGTTCCATGAGCTTCAGTTCAAGTGCCCTCCCCCCCACATTTTTAAATGCAGGGATGCTGATACATGAGGCACAGTGGTGCTTTAATTAGAGTGGCTCATGGAGCCTCTCTAATGAAAGTGCTACCTCTCCCCACACCCAGAGCACATGCAAAAGTAATCCTGGGTCCTGGTTTCCTGACTGTCACCAACTCCTGGTCTCCTCCCATAGTCCAAATTGTAGTCTCCTTGCCCAATCCTTCAGTTTACAACCAGTTAGGACTGGGTGAAAATTTTCAGGAGAAAAATACCAGTAACTAAGGAGAGGATGGATTTTTAGGTTGCTGGTTGCACATTTTATTTTGTGTGAAGTCAGTCATGTGCATTTTTTATTCAAAATACTCCTAAGTCTTGAGTTAATTCTCTTTATCCATTAAGCACAAAACTGCATGGAGGTGATTGAGGAATGAGATGATAAAACCCAGATAAAAACAATTAAATATCTGTATTTGGGGATGTGACTAGAAAGTCTGCTAAAGAAATCTTAACTCTTTTCCTCAAGTTTATTTATAATTGAAGGATAGCAGGATTGTTACCACATAATATGCTGGCTCTCATCATCTTCACCCAAAGCTCAATAGAATGAAAACTGAGCAATCATATATTCCCAAGAAATGAAGGTTTCATGGGTTTCTAGGATTTTAAGCCAAGAAGAACCTATGTGGTCATCTTTTCTGGCTTCCTGCATAATGCAAGTCACAAAGTTTCTGCCTAAATTTCCTTACAGCTGACAAACGTTAGTGCCTATTTTTTTAGGAAGGCAGCAATGGTGTTGCAGCTGCAATGGTCCAGGCATTCAAAGGAGCACAATTTGTGAAATCTTACTTCTGCTTTTAGAAAGACAATTTAATCTTGAGTTAAAGGCCCTCAGTGATGCAGAATCCCTCATGTCTTTTGGTATATTGTTTCAGTGATTCATCATTCACTGCAAATATTGGAACTGTATTTCCAGTTTGAATCCATATAGCTTCAACTTCCAGCTATTGGATCTTGTTCTGCCTGTGTTTAATTTGTCTGACCAAAATCCTCTCCCATATAGGTGCTCAAAGATTATGATAAAAGTAATTTCTTAACCTTCTTTAGGATAAACAAAATAGAGCTTCTTTAAGCTCACACTCTAGCTGCTTTCTTTCCAGACTCCAAATAATACTGATAACTCTTTTCTGAGCCTTTTTTAAATGTGACATGATTTTCTGGCATCAGAATCAGGCACAGATCCCGTTAAAGTTTTCACCAAACCTATGTTGTATACAAAGGTATGCTGTCTTCCTACTTAATTATGCGTTCAAGGATCACATTCGCTCTCTCCCCACCCCAGCACTGCAGGTGTAGTTTATGTTCAGTCAGAATCACGGCTCCCTAGGATACAGTCTCTCATCTCATTGCATTCTTAGTTATGTTGTTTTATATCAGGGGTGGGCAAGATCTGGCCCACAAGGCCATTCCATCCAGCCTGTGGGGCCCCTAAAAAGTTTAATAAATTAATATTAATCTGCCCTTGGTTCCTGTCAAAAATGACAGGAACCAAAGGGAGTGGGACCCAGGGGAAGCCCGGTGGGTTCCCACAGCAGCAGGGCCCACCTGGCCCGCCTCCCAAGCCAGAAGCCTCAGCAGCTTTTCATAACCCAGCCCTGCTGCCAGCCTGGGCCCTGCGCCGGCTTTGGGCTCACCCACCGGGGCTGTGCATGGCACCAGCAGCTGCAGCGCTCCCGCTTGCTGTGCTGGGCAGTGTTTGCCACCACTGCCTGTGGGCTGCCCAGCACACGAACTCCGGGCAGCCAGCAGCAGCCAACTCTGCCTGGCGCGGCAAGTGGGGAGTTGCAGCTGCTGCCACCATTGGGTGAGCCTGGAGCCAGTGTGGAACCCAGGCTGGCAGCGGGGCCAGGTTACAAGCTGGTGCTGAGTGCGGGGAAAAGTGGCCTCTTGCTCACCCCATGGCCAGCACCCCATGCTGTAGCTGCCTGCAGCCTGCCTGTGCCTGCTCCAGACAGCCCTGCATGGGCTGCAAGCCCCTGCAGCAGGGAGCACCAGCCATGGTGCGGGCAAGGGGCCACTTTTCCCTGCGCTCAGCACCAGCTTCTTCCTTGCTGGCAAACAGGGGGTCAGGACTGTGCACTGCCCCCTGCCTGTACCACAGGGATGAGGGGCACTGGGTGTGAGCGGGTGCAGGAGCCAGTGGGAGCACAGGGCCTGCACCAGTGTCCCGGGGCTAGTGCCGGTGGGGCCCAAAGCAGGGTGGCAGGAGCACGGGGTCCCGGCTGGCAGGGGATCTATGGAGTTGGGCCAGCTCCCCTCTCTCCCTGCTGGTGCAGCCCAGCCCAGCTCCACAGATCCTTCCAGCCTGTGCCCTGCTTTGAGCCCCACTGGTGCTGGCCCAGGGACATTGGTCCCAAGACATTGGGACATTGGTCTCAAGATGGTGACCAGGGGGCGGGGCACCTGTCAAGGGGTGGGGCTACCCATGAGGCCCTCGACAGCCTGCCAAAACTGAGTAAGCGGCCCTCCTCCCAAAATAATTGCCCGCCCATTTTATACTATTACAATAACAATGAGCCAGCTAAAAAAGAAGTCCCCTATTTTCCAGGAGACTGGGGCTAGGCTGACACCAATCTAATGCAGACCAATGTTCTATGACATTTCCCCTTCAGCACACAGTGCTAGAAGAACTGAATTTAGCCATCTCCTGTTCATATCACATATTTTAATCAAATTTCCTGCCATCTAGGGAGCATATTGGCTGGTTAAATTTCAAACAGAACCCTGCAGGCTGCACCATATTAGCTCTAGAGAGTGAGAAATTTGATCTGAAATTAGAAGAAACAAAGTGTAAGGACAGAGAGAGAGACTGGGAAGGGCCTCATCTAGGCTATTACTGCTTATAAATGTGAATTCCATTGCAGCTGAATGCATGCACAGCTATGTAAGCTGGGTGAACCCTTGATGCTGTTCAGATGCTGTTTAATGTATAGGCACTGAGAGCAGAGTTAAGGTTGCTATGAACCTTACTTTGAATTTACTAATTTTTGGCCAACTAATGATCAAGTTTAGCATTCTATAAGTGTTTCCTCTTCTCTTGCTGCTCCAGAAGGGGACCATTTAGGGAGTGTGTGATTTCACTCTACTGCAATCACTTATAGATCTATCAGTACCAAATTCAACTGTAAAGGTGCTGAAGGGTTTCCTTGGAGCTTGCAAGCTCAATCAGGGTGTTGGTACTCCTGGGACAAGGATTTGGATAGGCTGTGCACACAGAATGTAGGCATGTGATTGGACAGCTGTAACTCCAGGGTGGGAAGCCTGGGAAGAAACACGAGATACTAGCTGGAGAGAGGGTAGGTGAAGCTGTGCTGAGAAAGGCTGCTTCTGAGGGGGCTGCTACCAGGACAATTGCTTCTGAGGGGACAACTAGCAGGAGAATTGTGACTGAGTGAGCTGCTACTGAGGGCAGAAGAACCACCAGCTGATGAGTACCCAAGATCATCTTGCATCCTTTACTGAAGGAGTTGTGCAGATGGGTTCCCCTCCCAACTCTTAAGATCCCTGGGTACAGGGAGTCACTGGAGGGAATCAGGGACAGGAGTTGCTAGAAGAGGTTTTCTGGGAGAGCTAAAGAAAGGAGCAGGGAATTGTGGCTGTGTGGGAGCTCCAGCAGAGCTCAATAAAGTACAGCTGAGAAGGGGCACTCAGGTGCCAAACACAGGGGAAGTATCTGGGAAATGGTGTGACTGATTGCAGGTGCCAAGGGAAGAAACCCTGATCTCCAGAGCAGCCACACCATAGGTTCTGACAGGAGTAGCTTTAGTTCAAGCACCTCCACCACCATTTTGGAAGCACAGGGATGCTGATACATGAGATGCAGGAGGCTGCTGGAGCATGGTAATTAATCAAGTCTGCTCCAACATACTATAATTACAGTTTGTTGGAGCAGCCTCCACTATCATGCATAGGCCCCATTTTCTGCCCAGATGATGGCATCGCCACCCCTTCTGAGGCAGAGTGAGCACTGCTCCATTGCAGCCACTGCCCAATGGGATATTTTGCTGCAGGCATAGTGATTTTGTGGAGACCTGGCATATACCTGTTATAAGCTGCCTGAGTGTTAATGTTGATAACATAATTGCTTTTGCTATATGATAAGTATTTGCTTTATCTGCGTATAGATTATTATTGAGTTAATTGAAAATAATTTTGTTTGTTATTTATGTGATGTCAAATTTATCAACCTCTCAGTTATTATTGTAAATAATATGTTATTGTAAATAGTTATTTAGTGTGTGGTCTGGTGCGGGGAGGATCACAGGAGAGCACTGCAATGAGCGATGCTCCCAGCCTGTAGACAGAGTGGGAATAGGCCAAGACCTATTTGCACCCCAGGATCCCAGAAATTTGGATGTGGCTGCAGGTAGTGCCGCTGCGAGGGTTACACAACTTTGCTGTATATAGATATATAGTTCCTTTGAAGGCAATGTTGTCTTAGGTTAGCATCTAAAGTGATTTTGATTGTCCCTTCTCAACATATCTGAGTATGACTGTAGACACTGACAGAAAATAAGTGAGGGCTTTATGATTAATTCTGTGTTACTTTTGCCAGTACACTGCTGAAGAACAATTTTATCTTCATTTACTTGGGATGTTTTAAAGGGGAAATGTACAGAGAAAAGCCAGCTGCCTGTAGATTAAAATCACCAGTTCCTGGAACAGTGAATTAAGATCTCTTCATTTCAAAATGTACTGGTCCTGGGGGACCCAAGTTTGCATACATTTTGTGCAATGGAACATAAATAAGACAAATGTTAGGATGCTGATGCTGTCAGCATGGGTTGATCAAGCCCTTTACTGACTGGATTCCATGCCAGTTGACATTGTTCAGCATCCTATCAGGTGAGCCATCTGTATTATTCCCATTAACCTGTATTCTGCCTTCCATGTAAGTCCAAGTGGAATGGGCATCTACATCTGCATCTGCCCCTGCAGAGCTTGACAGTAGGGCTAAATAAAAGGCCTTAATGACTCTGATTATATATGGATCTAATGGCACTTACGTGCCATGGAGTGGTTGTAGAAGCTTTTGGAGGGCCATGGGTTGGAGACACGTTTTTCTGGTTACAATTTGAGAGGAGGACTTTACCCACATATGGCCCAGTTCCAGTTTTCCTTAAATTAACAGATATAGGAAAAAAATCTATTGGACGTATTTTCGAACACTTGCAACTGAAAATCAAAATCAACTTTCTCCAGCCATTTTAGCCATGTTTTGTTATGGCCCAGTATTTAAAATATATTTTAGTGTATTTTCAAAACCGGGGAAATAGTTTGGAGTTTGGGGGTTTGTTGGGCTCAAAAATAGGTTGAGGGATTTTCCTCAAACTTTATGAAGAGACAGGCAAAGAGTCTCAACTTCTCATTCTCTCCTGCTGAAGTTCTTCCACGGTGAATAAATAATTATGTACTCATTGGGCCAGAGGGGGAGTGAAAAGTCTGTTCTTTTGGCAGTCACCTAGGGTGTGGGAGACCTCAACTCAAGTTCTTATTCCAATGACTATTTAAATACTCACACAGAGTAGATCTGCTCCACCAGGAAAGATCAAGAGAGACACCAAGACCCTGGAAGCACCAAGTAGATGGTGATTGGGACTCTCACCTGGAATGGGGGAGGCTGAATTTCAAGTCCCTTAGCAACTACACTATTGGCTGTTCTGGGGCAGTGAAGATGTGCCTTTCACTAGCTTGTAATAAAATATCATCTCTACCTTGCAGACTATCTTATATGAACTTATTTTTGATTACTTCCTTTAAAATAATGCTAATCAAAATTATGATTTTTCTTTATGAGGAGGGACAGCGAAGGAAGGAGACACCCTCAACCCCCTGTCATGCAAACAAAGAAAGAATCTTTGGAGTAGATATCAGCATCACCAAGGAGTCTGAAGGAAGGCTGAACCTCATGAGGTAACATCTCCCCAGGTGCTCTCCTCAACAGTGACACAGTTCCACTCTTCATCAAAATGGGCCAGATCTAGGTTGACAAAATCTGTCTCTTTTGTTTTCTACCGGAATCAGTCCAAATGGAATTTAAGGATTTGTGACTGTGAGGGAGCGGGCACTAGGGGCGACCGTGAAACTCCCTAGCGCCACTCACCGTCACGTTAGGGTGAACGTAGCACCCTCAGAATCTCGCCCGCCACGACTTTGATGACTAATATATAGTATGGAGGCTGCCTGTTTCCCTTCTGGACGGTACTGATGTTCCTGTCCCTGCTCCACAATGGGGTGTCTATCTGTGCCCCGCCTTAAGGGCTACGCGTGCCTCCAAACCTCCCCTTCAGCACGCCCCAAGCCTCGCAGCTGTTCTGGGGGACATTTGTCTTGTCCCTCGCCCGTCGGGTGCCTCTCGGCCACCTGGCGCACCACAGGGCCTATAGCGCCACCGCCACCCAACTCTCGGTGCCATTGGGCTGGCCTTACCGCCGCCCTAGTCTCGGCGCCATTGGGCCGGCGCTATCACTGCGGGTGCCTCTCGGCCACCTGGCGCCCCACGGGGCCTATAGCGCCACTGCCACCCAACTCTCGGCGCCATTGGGCCGGCCTTACCACCGCCCTAGTCTCGGCGCCATTGGGCCGGCGCTATCGCCTCTGCGCCTTGCCCCCTCTGGGGCCCAATACCGCACCCCCTGCACCTCGCCCCCTCTGGGGCCCCGCCCCCTCTGGGGCCCAACTCGCCCCCTCTGGGGCCCAACACCGCGCACCCTGCGCCTCACCCCCTCTGGGGCCTTGCCCCCTCTGGGGCCTGTGCCTCCCTGGCACGAATTTCTGGAGCCCCCAAGCTGTTGGGGGGGGCCCCGCTGAGGCCTCCTCACTCCCCAACAGCCTCGCCCAGTCCTCCGAATCTACCTGCCCTTGAAGGCGATCTTGTTCCCTGCATCATCGCAGCGGGTTAGTATGGTAAGGCTGCCACACTTGCCTCGGGCTGCTCAGCTCAGCCGCAGAGCTCCTGCTCCTGCAGCAGCCAGAAGGGAACTGTGAGGCAGGCTCCGGCCTAAGCTGTTTATAAAGGCCTGGCCCTGCCCCCTTCTGGCCACGTGACTCACCTGGTCACCCTGGCAACCGGCACCTGAGCTGCCTGGGTGATTGGCAGCTCTGCCAATCACCCTCACAGTCACAGGGCACCTATGTGACTCCGTGACAGTGACCTACTTAAACGGCATTGTATACAAAGAAAAATCCTAAGCAGTCAAATGGCACAAGAAAACATCTTTGAATTTCTACCTCAGTTAACTAGTGTAAAGCTACCTTGGGCATGTCTACAATGTATTGTCTTCACTGCCATATAAAACTTATAGCTGAGCCCTCTATACAAACAGGAGATAAAAACAGATAAACACAAACAGTCAGGGGACTACACAGAAACAAGCAGCCTCCCACCCAGCCATGCCCACAGGTACGTTCCCAACCTGGAAGCACACTGAGGCTGTTTGAGACTTATTGCTAGCAGCTGTTTTCAAGCATGCTAGAAACTGGGAGCTTAGGAGTAACCTCAGAGAAATATCTCCAGGTGACCTCAAAGATGAATTTCTGGGTTTGGAGTATGCCTGCGGGTACAGGTAGGTGGTGTGTGCTTGAGCCCCTGGGGCAGGGGCATTGAGGTGCCACCACGATATAACAAAACCCACAGTGGCTGCCTGTCCCACTGTTTGTAGGCAGGATGACAAAAGAGAAGCTGAAGCAGGTTTTGAAGGAGGTGGCTTTGGAGATGTTTACAGTGAGCTCTTCTCAGGGATAAGGGCAGTATGAATGAGATCAAGAAATGATTCAGGGCATGAGTTATCTGATTTCTGATGCTTTTTATGCCTTCATGAAAATCAAAGAAACTGATACAATTTTGGAAAGCTGCATTTGAGGAGAGAGAAAATAACAGACTGCCTTCAGGTCAGAGTAACCTGCTCCTCAGTAAAGTTAACTGAGGCTGGAAGAAATTAATTTAAATTAATTTAGACAAAAAAAGAATAAGAAAAGACATTTGTCGTTGATACTTATTCCAGGCACCAGGAGTAGCATGCAATGAACACATGTGCCAACTGAACCACTGATGTATATGTTTATTGCATATAGATAACTTGAAAGGAAACTGTATAGTAATCAACCCCAACCTGCTTGAAGAATTCAATAAAACAGACTAGATGAACCACAGAACCCAGAATCAAACCTAGGCACCCAATGTTGAATGAGTTTGTGTAATGCTTCATATAGACACCTTTGTGGGCATTAGAAACTATGCCTTAGAATAATGATTCTCAAAGTTTTTAGACTCAAGGTACTTGTGTTAGATGCAGAAAACCCCTCAGAAAATGCCAGCTCATAGCTTTCACTCTTTTTTGATCATGGAAAAACAATTGAGCAATTCTTCTGTTTCAGAGAACTCATAAAGACCACAACAGGTCAGAATGTTTCTAACACTTTGGATTCCTAGCTGAAATCTGTGTTTATCCTGCCAATCATATTTGCGGACCTAACAATGTTAACATTGTGTGGCACCCTTTGGCACCCTTGAAAAGATCTCAAGGCACCATAGGGTGCTGCAGCATGTTGGTTGAGAATCACTGAGATAGTGATGAAAATTCTGGATTACAACATGGAAATTCTGGTATCATATAACCCATTCTGCCATTCTGGACACAGTCTTACATTTAAGGCTGTACGTTACAGCAAGAAACACACTAAGACAGGTAATAGGCTGAATTACTATAAATAAGGATTTATGTGGCTTGGAGGCATTTACTACAGGCCACTGAACCAAGGGGAGGAGCTGGATCTGGAGTTCTCTAGAGAACTGACAGAGGCCACATGAGCAAGAGACTTGGTTGTCATGGGTGGTTTCAATTACCTGGACATAGTTTGGAAGGAACACTTGGCTAGGTCAAGGGGCCTGAGCGTGCCAGTGCACCCCCTACAAAAAGGAGCCACTGACACTGTTGGTGGCACCCGTGGGTGGTTGCTGCTTGCCACCCCGCCAGCGACACTGCCGGCAGCTTCTGCTGGCAGTCAGCGATCCCCACTGACTACCAACAACACTGCCGGCAGCGCCTATGGGTGGTTGTTGACCCCTGGTCAGTGCTCGCCACCCTGCCACCGAGAATGCCAGTGGCGTATGTGGGAGCTCCCTGGTCCCCAGTGCTGCACTCCTGCTGCCACCGCCATGCTCCCACCGCCTCCATGCCCTCCCAGCCACCAGGGGCATGGGTCATTCATGGCTAGATCAGATTGTTCACAGTTTCCTGACTGATCAAGGAGCTCTGTCTGACCCAGGAAGTGCAAGACCCAACCAGAGGCAATGCTCTCCTAGACTTGGTCTTGGCCAAGGGAAATGATCTGGTGTGTCGCTTGACCATTGAGGGTAACCTGGGCAACACTGACCATGAAATTATCAGGTTCACCATCCACTGCAAGGTTTACAAATCAACCAGCAGGACTGAAGTCCTGGACTTCAAAAATGCTGATTATGACAGGCTCAGAACATTAGTAGGGGAGGCGTTGTGGGACCAAAAAGGGAAGGCAAATGGGGTGCATGAAGCATGGCCATTGTTCAAGGCTATGATCCTCAAAGCACAAAAGAAAACCATTCCTGCAAAGAGGAAAGGTAGCAGAAGGGCTGGCAAGACCACCTGGGTTAATAGGGACATTGCAGTCCTCTTAAAAAAGAAAAAAAGGGGTATACACACAGTGGAAGCTAAGGACAGTATACATTAGTGGTCAGCACTTGTAGGGAAATTATCAGGAAAGCCAAGGCAGTGACTGAGTTTAGGTTAGCCACGGGAGCCAAGGAAAATAAGTCCTTCTTTAGGTATGTAGGCAGTAGAAGGAAAACAAACGGAAGTGTGAAACCTCTGCTTAACACTTTGGGACAGCTGGTAACTGACGTTCAGGACAAAACTGAACTCCTGAATGCCCACTTTGCTTTGGTGTTTCACTGGACTAAGGGGAAAAACAAGTGAGATAAGGCTGATAGGGGGCATGCTGCGACTGACAGCCTCCCCACTGTGGATGCTGAGCAGGTGCAATACCAACTAGAAAACCTAGACATTTATAAGTCAGTAGGCCTGGATGGACTTCATCTGAGAGTGCTGAAGTTGCTGGCTGAGGTCATTGCGGAACACCTAGCAAAGGTCTTTCAGAATTTGTGGCACAGGGGAGATCCCTGAGGATTGGAAGAGGGCCAACTTTGTGCCCATCTTCAAGAAGGGGAAGAGGGTGATCCGGGCAACTATAGACCAATCCGCCTAACCTCTATCCCAGGGAAAATCCTGGAAAGGCTCATATGTGCAACATGCTCCTGGAAGGTAAGATTCTGAATGACAACCAGTATGGCTTTGTGTGAGGGAGCGGCAACTAGGGGCGGCCGTGAGCTCCCTAGCGCCGCCTACCGTCACGTTAGGGTGACGTAGCACCCTCAGAATCTCGCCCGCCACGACTTTGATGTTAAGATATATGATGTGGAGGCTGCCAGTTTCCCTAATGGACGGTCTTGTTAGTTGTCCCTATTCCCAGACGGGGATTCGATAAGCGTCCTGCCTTAAGGGCAATGCGTGCCTCCAAGCCTCCCCCTTAGCACGCCCCAAGCCTCGCAGCTATTCCGGGGGACGCTTGTATGGTCCCTCGCCCCTCGGGTGCCCTTGCTCTCACTCTCGGGCACCGGGCTCTTCGCCCACCTGGCGCCTCCTTGGGTCGGGCCCCAATCTCTGGCCCGTTCCCACGCCTTGGGCCTGTCCTGCTAGCAGCCAGCTACCTGCTGGCACTTCCTGGGTCGGCTCGCCAGCGCCGCTCACTACCGGCGCCCCCTGGGCCGGATTCTAGCCGGCGCCTGGCTCACCGCCAGCTCGGCCTTCCGTTTGGAGCGCTCTCGCCGCCCTAGCCCCGGCGCCCTGGGCCGGCACGCTCTCGCCGCCCTAGCCTCGGCTCTATCGCGGCCCTAGTCTCGGCGCCCTCGCCTTAGTGCTATCGCCGTCCTGCTCCCGGCGCCCTTGGACCGGCGCTATCGCCGTCCTGCTCCCGGCGCCCTTGGACCGGCGCTATCGCCGTCCTGCTCCCGGCGCCCTTGGACCGGCGCTATCGCCGTCCTGCTCTCCTCACGCGCTTGGGGCTCAGGTGGCCGTAGCCGTGCCTGGCCCCCTTGACCCTTTCTTGGGTCTTTTGCCCCACTGGGCAAAGTGCCGTCCTTACGGGCCGGGGTCCAACCCCGTGCTCCGTGCCACGCCGGCACAAACCTGTACCGCGCTCTCCGCGCTGCGCGCCTCCCGCGCTCGGGGCTCAGGTGGCCGTAGCCGTGCCTGGCCCCCTGGCAGTGTGCCACTACTGGGCACCCGGAGCCCCCAAACTGCTGGGGAGCCCCGCTGGGGCCTTGCCCCCTCTGGGCTGACTGCACGTGCCTGGCGCACTGTCTCTGCCCCGCCTTGGGCCTTGCCCTCCCGGGGCTGACTCTGCGTCTCTCGCGCTCTGTCTCTGCCCCGCTCCAGGGGCCTTGCCCTCTCGAGGCTGACTCTGCGCCTCGCGCTCTGTCGTTGCCCCACTCCGGGGCTAAACACCGCCCTTATGGGCCGGGGTCTGTAACCCCGCACCCCGCGCCTCGCCGGCGCAATATGGTGCCCTATCGCACCGACAATAGTGCCCCTGGCACTATGCCCAACTGGGCACTGGGAACCCCCAAGCTGTGGGGAAGCTCCCCTTGAGGCCTCCTCGCTCCCCTACAGCCTCCCCGGTCCTCCGGATGTAAACTATAACTAAACACTCAAGCCATCTGGCTATAACATAAGCAAAGGCTCCACACGCCTAATAACTCCAAGCCCCACCAGGGCTCTCAATCCTACCTCCAGTTAGGGCGATCCTGTTCCCTGCATCATTGCAGCCGGTCAGCGCGATGAAGTAGTAGCCACTAACCCCGGCCGCTCAGCTCAGCCGCAGAGCTCCTGCTCCTGCGGCAGCCCGAAGGGAACTGTGTCTCAGGCTCTGGCCTGAGCTGGTTTTAAAGGCCTGGCCCTGCCCCCTTCCGGTCATGTGACCACCTGGTTGCCCCTGGCAACCAGGCACCTGAGCTGCCTGGGTGATTGGCAGCCCTGCCAATCACTCTCACAATCACGGAGCCCTTCTGTGACTCCGTGACACTTTGTCATGGGTAGGTCTTGTGTTACGAATCTCATCTCCTTCTATGGTCAGGTCTCTCACCACTTGGACGGGGGAGATGACATCAACATTATATACCTAGACTTCCAAAAAGATTTTGATCTAGTATCCCACAATTTCCTCGTGGGAAAACTGAAAGATTGTGGGCTCAGCTGCTCGACAGTTCAGTGGGTGGGAAACTGGCTACAGGGTTGGACCCAGAGTGTTCTCAGGAATGGATCTGTGTTGCCCTGGCACAAAGTGGCTAGTGGTGTACCTCAGGTCTCCATGCTTGGACTGGTGCTTTTCAACATCTTTATCAATGATTTGGATGGAGAAGTGAAAAGCTCACTGGCCAAGTTCACGGATGACCAAGTTCATGGATTCACCAAGTTAAGGGGAAGTATGGTCATGCCAGCAGATAGTTTGCAGATACAGGCAGACTTGGACAGGCTAGAGAGTTGGGCAGACCGGAAGCAGATGAAGTTTAACATTTCCAAGTAGAAGGTGCTCCGTATGGGGGCAAATAACGCTCAACATACATACAGGCTTGGTGGTGACAGCTTGACTTGCACCATGGCTGAAAGGGACCTAGGAGTAACGATTGACCATAGCATGAATATGAGCCATCAGTGTGATGCGGTGGCCAGCAGGGCAAATAACATGCTGGCATGCATCAAGTGATGCATCTCGTGTAAAACTAAGGAAGTGATACTCCTGCTGAACTCAGCACTGGTGAGACCGCAGTTGGAGTACTGCATCCAGTTCTGGGTGCCGCACTTCAATAAGGATGTGGAAAAACTTGAGAGGGTCCAGAAAGGAGCCACCCGTATGATCAGGGACTTGCAAGGCAAGCCATATGAGTGAAGACTGAGGGTACCTGGGCCTCTTTAGCCTAAAGAAGAGAAGGTTGAGAGGCGACTTGAGAGCAGCTTACAACTATATCAGAGGAGTGCATCAGGAGCTTGGTGAACAACTGTTCACTAGGCCACCTCCGGGGAATTCCAGGACCAATGGGTACAAACTCTTGCAAGGCTGCTTCATGCTTAATACCAGGAAAAACTCTTTCATAGTTAGGGTGTCTAGACTGTGGAATAAACTCCCTCCAGAAAAGGTGCAGTCACCTACCTTGGTGGTTTTCAAGAGAAGAGTGGACAGTCACCTCACTGGGGTCACTTGATCCCAGTTGTCTTCCTGCCTACAGTGGGAAGGCTGGACCCAATGATCTGCGAGGTCCCTTCCAGCCTATGAATCTATGAATTTATTGTACATCATACAAGCATTGAATTTACTTCTTCTTTAAGTACATAGAGAGTAAAAGGAAGGTGCAGGGTAGCATAGGACCCGTACAGGACAAACTAGGGCAATTAGTGACAGATAGGGGAAACAAGTCTGAACTCTTCAATGAGTTTTTTGCTTCTGTATTCCTGAACACGGATCAGGACAAATCTCCCAATTGGATCATAGGCACAAAAGGGACAACAGCCAACCAACTGTTAGTGCCGACTTGGTGAAGAGGCACTTGGAAGGACTGAATGTGTTTAAGTTAGTAGGCCCAGATGATCTTCATCCAAGGGTGCTGAAGGAATTGGCCAGTGTCATAGCAGAGCCACTGGCACAGCTATTTGAGCACTCATAGTACTCAGGTCAGGTCCCAGAGGACTGGAAAAGGGCCAATGTAGTCCCTATTTTCAAGAAGAGGAGAAAGGAGGATCTGGGTAACTATAGATTGGTTAGTCTCACCTCTATCCTTGGGAAAAACTTTGAAAAAATTATTAAGGATCACATTTGTGGAAGTCCAGTGGGAAAAATAATGCCAAAGGGCAACCAGCACAGACTCATAGCAGGTAGATCCTGCCTTACTAACCTTGTTTCTTTTTATGACCAGGTCACAAAATGCTTAGATGCAGGATCTGAGGTAGATGTCATTTACTTGGATTTTAAGAAGGCCTTCAATACAGTATCTCATCCTTTTCTCATAAATAAACTGAATAGCTGTGACATAGATGATTACACAGTCAGGTGTGTGGCAAATTGGCTTAGGGGTTGCACCCAGAGAATGGTTGTGGATGGGTTGGTATCAACCTGGAAAGATGTGGGCAGTGGAGTCCCACAAGGCTCGGTCCTTGGAGCAGTGCTATTCAGTGTCTTCATCGGTGACTTGGATGAGGGTGTGGAAAGCACTCTGTCCAAATTCACAGATGATACCAAATTATGGGGTAAAGTTAACACACTAGAGGGTAGGGAATGAATCCAGGTGGATCTGGACAAGTTGGAAAAGTGGTCACAAGTTGGAAAAGTGGGGAGAACAGAATAGGATGCAGTTCAACAAAGACAAGTGCAAAGTGCTGCACTTAGGGAGAAGGAATCACCAGCACACTTACAGGCTGGGGGAAGACCTTCTCAGCAGCACAGCAGCGGAAAGTGATCTCGGAGTCATTCTTGACACCAAGATGACTGTTAATCATCAATGTAACGAAGCAATCAGTAAAGATAACCACACTTTATAGTGCATTAGCAGGTGCAGGATGAACAGGTCCAGGGAGGTGATGCTTCCCCTCTATGCGGCATTGGTCAGGTCACAGTTGGAATACTTCATCCAGTTCTTGCTGCTGCACTTCATGAGGGATGTGGACAACCTCAAGAGGGTTCAGAGGAGGGCAACTGGTATGGTTAGGGGCCTGCAGGCAAAGCCCTATGAGGAGACATTGAGGGACCTGGATCTCTTCAGCCTCCACAAGAGAAGGCTGAGAGGTGATCTTATGGCTGCCTACAAATTCATCCAGGGGAGGCGGGAGTGGGGAGCAAGGAATAGGAGATGCTCAGTTTCCTTGGACTAACTAGGAACAGCGGCCACAAACTAACGGAGAGCAGATTTAGGTTAGACATCAGAATGAACTTCTTTATGGTAAGGGTTGCCAGAATCTGGAATGGGATTTCAAGGGAGGTGATGCTGTCCCCTACCTTGGGGGTTTTTAAGAGGAGGCTGAACATGCACCTGGCTGGAGTCATCTGACCCCAGCGCTCTTTTCTGCCCAGGGGAGGGGGCTGGACTCAATGATCTACTGAGGTCCCTTCCAATCCAAACATCTACAAATCTATGAATCCACTGTATAATTATGATAATTATTGTGTGTTTTGTAACACTCTCTTTTGTGTTCAAGCCTTACAATGTTCCCTGAAATTATCATAATTATTATAACACATAATGGAATTATTATACATCCCTAAATGCAGTAAGTTATAGTATAAGTGGGATCAAGTTTACATCAGTATAAATTTGGAGTTAGTCCATTAATATCAATAGAGCTACTAAGGATTTACACTAATGCAAATAACATCAGAATCTGGCCCACAGTCCTTGGGGTTGGTTTGACTGTTAAGATTCAGTGAGTTCTAAGACTATATCACATTCGACAAGGCTGAAGTGTAAACTAATTCAATATATTGTATCTTTTTTAAGTGATGGATGCTTACAGTGAATATATTGCAGTTTTTTCTCTTGGCAAAACCAGCCAATCAAACTTTACCTTTGGATAATGGCAAGAATTATGTATGACAGACTTTAATAGACATTTTGCTAATGAAGACAATAAAAATAGAGACTAAGAAATAAAAACAAACTAGTTTGGGGGTGCAATTTACAACTTTTGTGTTGGATTGTGATCTGTTAATTCCTATTAAACACAATACAATACTTTGAAAATGTATCCACTGAAAGGATTGCCCTGCCTGCATCAGCAGTTTTCTACTATTTTTAAGGCATGAATAAAGTTAAAGAGCAGTTTTCTGCTTCACTGTATTTTTGGGAGTTACCCAGTTAAACAAGGGGAAGAAAGGAGTGGAGGTTGGGAGTATGTTAACATACTGATGGACAGCAGACAGATCTGCTTGGCTTGGGTGGAGACATATTTTGGGAGAGAGAACTCTATTATCAGCTCTCTCACTGCTGGACTCTGCTTCCTACCTAGGCCTTGCTAGGAGTCTGCAACATCCAGCCAGTCCCACTGAGGTGAATTTTCCATGGGTTTGGGACTGGAGCCTAAAGGGAGTTTAAAATTTATTATTACCCTTTGTTTAAGGCTAGGAGTCCTAGCTGAGACACATGGGTAGCTGTGGTTCAGAATTCTGCTCTCCTAAAATTTGAAGGTGGAGTGTTTTTAAAGCTGCTTGTTTATAGTAATAATTTTGTATTGTATTCTGGAACTCCTTTCCCTGGCACTCAGCTGTGGCAATGTTGCTCAGTCAGCAACTACTGCATAATGGGTAACATTGTTGAATCGTACTGTGGTAGACTATGGGGATGGTGCACTGGGAATGCCTACTGGCTGTACTAATTTGTATTGTCCAACCCCTATTACCATAGGTAGAACAAAACCAGCTTGCAGAAAATATCTTCTAAAAACAAATCAGGGTGCTAGTATTTAATATGACTTCCAATGATCTGATCAGGATGCACACCCTTGGATCCCAAGGCATTAGCAGGCAGAGCCTGCTCTGTCACTTGTACAGTTACTATGAGGTCAGCAATTAATTAATCCATCCCCATGTAGGATTTGGTTATAGATGAGAGCAAATAACATTAAGAACTGTCTGGATGAATTAGTGGTAGTTGGGCTTTCAGTGTTGCGTGAGCTCAAATAAGGTCTAGGAGTTGGTGTGCAGCAGGGGATCCCTACCTCAGCTACTGGCGAAAACAGAAAGCAGTACTGCAGAAGGCAGGCTGGTGGAAGGCATCTTGCAGAAGATGAAGCTACAGGACTTTGAGTAGCTGATAAGGTGACTGATAGCCCTTGTGGCAGATTTTGGATAATAGGCAGCATATAGGACCTGTTTCCAGACAACCAGGTAAGGTGATGGGAGGGGAAGATATCAAAGGCCATATGAGCCTAGGTCTAGAGGCCTAGTCTGGCCCAGATTCCCACAAGTGCAGGGGCTTTGCAGGGAGCTGTATGCAGGGAGAGAGTAGTTATATGTTTTGCTGCTGTTTTGTGTTAATCCACAGGTTTGGGTTGTGGTTATGTAGGTGGTATGGTGGCCACAGGGGTGCCTGAGAGGCATGCATTCTTTGAGCCATACATACAAACAGTGAAGGGGCTGAGGCAGAAAAGCTCAACACCTGAGCTGGGGGGAGAGGGGAGATTGAGAGATAGGAGAAATACTCAAGTATGTGAACAGAATTAAAGTAAGACCTGTGAGGCATGGGCATGGCTGTGCAGAAGGCTGGAGACCATGACTACTTCCCCTAATGCAGTTAGGTCCAGGAGGCCATGAGAAGGGCCATAGCACTGTGACTGGTGGCTGCAGGGCACATAGTATTTGATTTGAAGGGCCTGGAGTCCAAGACACTGAAGTAGGACCAGTGAGCCTGAAGCGGAGTGTAGAAGTGCCAGATAGGGATTGGGACTAGAACATGGTCACCCAGTGAAGTAAAGCACTCAAGGATTTCACTAGTTTCTGAGGGCAGCTTCCTGTATTTACATTCATTAAACATCAAGGTGTGGCAGGTAAGAATAGACCAGTGGCCCAAGAGACTAGAGGGGACAGGGAAGTGTTGGAGTGGCCACTAAAGGGCACCATGGCTGTCCTCCAGGCTAGGGACAGACATTAAACATAAACCAGCTTAAGTGATCAGAAACTGGTTTAAACCTGTAACAGAACGTAAATTCAGTGCACATAAACCAGTTTCAAAATGGCTGAAACTGATTGAAGATAAACGTGGTTGAATGTAGTATCAGACTTAACTGATTTGGGTCAAACCAGTTTATGCAATGTCTGTCCCAGACCCCTTCCTGGTTTAAGTTAAACTAGAGTCCCCTCGCAACCCAGATGCTTTGCAGCCCCGGGCTGGGCTGTCTTCTCCAGAGAGCACAGCTAGCATTGCCCTTCTGCTCCCTAGCCAGAGCTCCAGGGGAGACTGTAGGCACAGGAGGGTCTGTCTGGCTTCCCCCTGTCTGCCTCCCCCCCCCCCCCCCCAACTGCTCACTGCTCAAGCAGCTATCCCCTCTCTCCCTCCCATCTCCCACAGCATGGACCCCAGCCCCACGGACCCTAGGCATGTGGTATGCTAGTTAATGTTGAGAGGTGTGTGTGTCTCCAGTTTCACTGGGACAGAACAAAGGCTGACAGGACAGTGTCTCCTTAGGGCTTTTTGGAGCTAATCAACAGGTCAGCTAGTAATGTACCTCTGTTCCTTCCTTGGAAACAGGCTGTTTAAGAACAGCTTGAACTAATGAGAGAGGATTTTGTTCTGTTGATGGGCTGATAACATTGTGTTTACCAGCCCCCTGATAAACACTGGTGAGGGAGGCAGCTGGGGGCTGATAACACAGTGTTTATCAGCTCCCTGCTGGCTCTCTCACCTATCAGGTTTGCAGACAGTATGAAAAAGCAGGGAGAAGGGGATTGAAAAGCTCAATATCATCAACAAATGCATGCATTGCACCCGTCCCCACTTTGCCTTAGAGTGTTAGCTGGCAGCTTGGGGCTGGCAACACTTCCAGCCCTTGAGCAGCAAGCAGGGAAAGGCCTGGGATGGTGCAGGCAGGGTGTGGGTTTATACCCCTTCCTAATCAGAGCATCCTGCCTAGGCCTAGCCATGCCCTGCCTCAGCTCAACACTAATGGGAGGGAAGGGAGGGCTTCTCTAGTGCCCTCCTCCCCCCTGCTTCTAGCCTGAGCCACTGCAGGCATGTGGCTGAATTTCCTCAGTCCAGAGGGGATGTCTGTGCAGTTGCAAACTGGTTCAAGCTAGGCAGGTTAGACTTGATTAAATCAATTCAGGCTCAGGCTTTTTGAATGTCTGTCCCTAGCTCCAGTGGCAGACCCTGTCACATGGTACAACTAATGCAGGTGACAAATTTACCAGAGGAAGCTACACCGATACCAACCAAGCTTAAATCATATTAAGTGGTCAAGCAGGTCCAAGGAGGTGATACTCCCCCTCTATGCGGCACTGGTCAGGCTGCAGCTGGAGTACTGCATCTAGTTTTGGGTGCCACACATCAAGAGGGATGTGGACAGCATGGAGAGGGTCCAGAGGAGGGCCACTTGCATGATCAGGGGGCAGCCGGGCAGGCCTTATGAGGAGAGGCTATGGGACCTGAACCTGTTCAGCCTCCAGAAGAGAAGGCTGAGGGGGGATCTAGTGGCCTGTTACAAACTAGATAGAGGGGACCAGCAGGCACTGGGGAAGTCCCTGTTCCCCCGACCACTACCAGGAGTTACCAGGAATAATGGTTACAAGCTGGCAGAGGGCAGATTTAGGCTAGATATCAGGAGGCGCTACTTCACAGTCAGGGCGTCTAGGATCTGGAACCAACTTCCAAGAAAAGTGGTGCAGGCTCCTACCCTGGGGGTCTTTAAGAGGAGGCTAGATGTACACCTTGCTGGGGTCATTTGACCCCAGTACTCTTTCCTGCCATGGCAGGGGGTTGGACTCGATGATCTGCTCAGGTCTCTTCCAACCCTAGAAACTATGAAACTATAAGTGTCACCACGTTAAACTACGTAAACATTCCATTAGTTAAAACAGTTAAGCCTGAGAGTAGCCAACAACCTTGAACTGAATCAAACAGCATTGCAGCTTCCAAGATCTGTGCATACCTAATTACAACAGCTAAATATCAGTCTTACCCATTATTAAACACCCAAGCCTCTCACGTTTTCACTCTTCTGTTTGATCAGAGAAATCTTAAATAAATCCCTCTTCTCTGTTCAGACAAAGACTCCACATCACCTCCTCTGCCCCCACAGCCTGAGCCCAGGGATAGTATTACAAATGTTTTCTTGAATGAGAGGCAAATGGAAAGGTTGGGCTTGACTAAGCCATTGCTTTTGTAGTTGTGTGAGAGGAGTGAGGTTTCACAGTGAGACTTCTCTATGCAGTTCATTACATGCCAATTGTGCATCCTTTCTTCTCCCCAGTAAGGAGTAGTACTTCACTGACTAGTCACTCTGGGCTTTCCCACCTACCACATCTCCCTGTGCCGATACAAAATGAGGAAGAGCAGTTTTTTGCTTTGGATTAATTCAGTGTTTCTCCTTAGTGAGAATAAGTGACTAAAATAATGTAGGGTTTATAGACAGAGCAGCTTTTGAAATATGAAAGTTGGACCTGTAAGCACAGCTCTCTCTGGGAGATACTGCTTATAGAGAAAGGTGATCTCTCGGTAGCTTGGGCCAGTCCCAAAAAGGGCTTTGAGTATCAAGATCAAAAACCTTAATTTACATTGAATTCAGGGGAGCCAGTGCAGCAAGTGAAACACAGATAATGCTCCATAGTCTGTGCTACTAAGCAAGCAAGCTACTGTGTCCTGAGCCAAATGGACATTTCTCAAAGTTGTCAGCATCATTTCTTAGTATAACACATTGCAGTAAATCATCACAGAGGTCTCATGTTGCCCTCACCAAATCAGAACATAAGTAGTCTTCAGGAGATGCAATTGTGAAATGAAGTTGTGAGTCTTTCAGATATTCCGTATAAAGGTGTATTCTAATGACTGAGTCTGTAGGCTGGATGGAGGGACATGTTATGAAGTTCTTCAAAAGATTTCTCCCTCTCTACTAAAAGCCCTTCTGTTTTTGCCAAGGTTCAACACTGGTCTGGTATTTTTCACTCAGGCACTGATGTGCCCCAGGACCTGCAAGCTGGTGCTGTTTGCATATTGCATATGAATTAAAGAAGATATGGAGTTGTGTGTTATGCATGTGCTATTCTTACCTGAATATGTCTTCACTCACAACCTGGGCCTGTTGATTTAATATGGAATAGGCAAAGAAAGATCAGAGAGATTCACGGAACTCCATTAGTGAAGTGAGAGGGCTAAAGATGGAGGAGCAGTCCCCCATCACGATGCTCTGGAACCGGAATCATTTCAATGCATGGCTTTTCATCCTTATTCGTGTGCATACAGCATGTGCTTTATAGGTTCTTTCTGAGCACATGGTTGCCATAGCCCCAGTGCCTTGTGTCATATGCACTAACGTAAAGTATGAGTGATGTATTAGCCTCCTAACTGACCTGGTTCCAAAGCTCTGTGCCTAATCTATGTGTGCTTTGTTTGAACTGGAATTTTTCTGGGGCCAGAACTGTTGTATTTGGTGTCTTGTACAACACAGAGCACATTGATGGTGCTTAACACATAATAAAATAAATAATAACAATCCTGAATGGCAAGGAAGCACTGAACTGTGGCAAGAATAAAAACAATCTCACATTCAAGAGTATCCTGACAATGTGTTTTACAGCTTTCAAGCAGCAGTTGGATGGCTCACTTTCCCAGGCCTTTCCTCTTAGCCCAAAATTTCTCTCTTAGACCTTTGGAGCTCATCCTGAACTGCAGAAAGTGTTTGTTTGCTGTTAGATTTTGTGGTTCTGACAGCAGCATCCAGTTTCTGAAGACAAGAGCTCTTTGTGCAGCACCCCATTCTGCTGCAGGAAGCGAGTGGGTATGATTGCACCTCACCTCTTAGCCCAATTTCACACATTGGCTTCACAGCATTAATAAATTGGATTCATTTGCCACACATTTGGCAAGCGAATTTTCTAATAACATTTTTTATCTCCTTTGAGAATGTGAATCACTCACATGCTGAGTATAAAATTACTTCCCTCTCTCTGCCTATTAAAGGTACCGCACATTAACAGAGGTCAGGCACTCAGTCTCACCGGTGGCAAAGTCAGAAACAAGGGCCATGGCTTGGAGGCACAACTGTAAAGCTCAAAGCTTTCCTTTCTGAGGGAGGGGAGATAACCTATTTAGCACTTGGAATATATGGTTTTCTACAGCTGTCAATCTTACCTGGTTGGAGTGCAGATTGAGAAAATGTGTTAGATTAACTGTACAACTCATGCAGCCAAGCCAAAAATAAATAAAAAAATATGAGCAGCAGATGTCTGCTTGCTCTGTGCTGAATTGGACACAAAGAAGCTCCCTGCCTGCAGTTTGGAAATCTCAGGAATGTATGATCTTCATGAGGACAGTGCATAACGAATCCATAGTTTAACACATACAAACATCATGCAAAAAGACCTCCTGCTGCACTTGTGCCACATGGAAAACAGAACTCGGGATTCAACCCCGAAACCCCAATTCATCTGAAATACTTTTTCTCTTAGGCCTCTAGCCACAAGGGGGCAGCAATGGACAGACAAGCTAGCTAGTATATGTTCACGGAACAGTAAAAGTTGTATCACAAAAGAAGTCATTACATCAGAAACAGTTCCGGGGAGGAGGGGGATGGAAATATTTTCCCCATAGAAAAAGGTTTTTTTAATACATGTTTAGTACCAAAAAAAAGGTGAGGATGAAGAAGAACTTTCATTTTACTTACTTTATTTGGTGTTAACTTTATGAAATTTCTAATTGTTCTGAACAGCATCTTGCTTCCTCTTGGGACAAAAACATTTTTGAAATGTACATGTGAATAAAATTCAGCATCTTTGAGTCATTTGTATGTAAAAGCCTCCTCCCCTCAAAAAAACAAACCACTTTCAACCATAAGCATAAAGGAATCGTTTCCATGATAATTTGTACACAGAACATTAAAAAATTGCAGGACTGCTTGCAGGACTGCAGAACATGACATGACTTATCTTATGGATCTCACTGAATCCTGAGAAATAAGTCAAGACTGAAAAAAAACAACTTGTCCAAGGATGAAAATTTTGTGCCCACACAGAATTCCTTATTCCATATTTGGCACTTAAGTAAATGGTGAATTTCAAAATATCTGCGTACCCATCAACTCCTACTGAGTACCAGTGAAATGCTTGGGTGCTCAGCACCCTTAAAATCATACCACTTATTTCTAGGTAGATGAACAGCTGAAATTAGGCATTGCAACCCTCAGGATTGCAGTGCCTGACTCTCAGGCTTCAAGGTGCAGGTCCTCAAGAGATGTTAATAGTTATGTAAATATATTTATTTCAATGGTAATTAGATACCTAAATAACTGTGAGGATGTAGGCTCTGTCACTTAGTGGAAAGTCATGGGCCAGGTGCTTCAGCTCCCTGTACAATAGATAGGAAGAGTTGGGCACTACGGGTGTGTCCCCAGAGCACGCACATGCAGTTTGCAGTGCCTGAAACCTGTTTGGGGCACCACATGCAGTGCATGTGCACCAGTTCACCATGCTGCTAGTTAGCAGCATGGAGGATTTTTTGACACCGGGAGATACTGGTGTAAAAAAAACTGCCACTGAAAAAAGCACTGTTCCACAGGAAACCAGAGCCTGGCTGGCCAGAGCCACATTCAGGCTGCCAGCCAGGCTCCAAGCAACCAGCTCGGTGCCACTGCTACTCTAGGAGCCCCAAATGTGGACCCCCCCCAACACACATACCCTAAGGTAGCAGTGGCACAGGTACTGGCCCCAGCCTCCCTTACTCCACCCACATCTATTTGCTGCACTTCTATTTGTCCCATATGAAATGCAGGCCCTTGCACGTATGTGCTTGTGGGGATGCCCCCTATTAGGCTGGTAAAAAATAGCAGCCAAAAAAGCTGTCATGTGAGTGGGGAGCTGCCTGTGCTAGTCAGTAGGAAATCCCTCTCTGAAATGTATAGGATTTACTCAGTCTGCAGAGTGGCATCTCTCTATTAAGTACTCACAAATGTTCAGTCCTGAAGTACTTATGCACTCATCCACTCAGGGTCTGGAAACTATACGGATAACACATCTACAAACAATGTGTTACTGCATAGCAGACTAATTTGCACAGTAAAGCATCACTGTCTACACATGCATGGCAATTAGGGTGCAGTAGACTAATTTACTGTGCTGCCAGATAGTCCCATCAGATACAGGTAGTATCTGGCAGCACAGTAGATTACTGTGTTTAAACACACATGTGGATGGTGATGTTGGGATTAGTTTGTTCCAGCTCAAATTAAACCACGATATGTTCCACATTGATTCCACATGTAGACATACCCAATGCAATTTATTTGACCAATCAAAAGTAACCAAAACAGACGCAATATAGATCCTCTTGCTGGGAATAACTCCATACAAGCACAAAAAGGGAATACATTCCTGTCTTGTAGGTCACTCAACTTTACTGCTGATGATTCCTGAGCTAGAAAAAAAAAAAAAATATGATTTTACTGGTCAAGTGTTCAGAAGTATATGTCCCTGCACTTTTGAACAGAAAAATATGCCCCCTTTTCAAAAGACTCTACATTGGTAATGTTAGATCAATTCAGTCTTCTAAATCTGTGCTGAGCAATGAGTACTGGCCTATCTAATACTCAAGAGTATATTCATTAGAAAATGAAAATTTAACACCTTTCTTTTTTATTCAAAGTGATTAAAAGACTTGTTGACAGCTTTGATGGAGAAAAAAATTATAGTGGTGACAAAATGGGGGAAAATAATTAAAATTCAGTGTGACAATGCAGTGATGTTATAACAGGACTGTACCTCACATCATTAGTAAAATAACAGTTTTATAATTCTACATAGATCTCATGGTAGTGCCCTACTTTTTGTCCAAGTAATCAATTTGTACAGAAAAAGTCAAAAATTGAAAGCATAAACAATAATTCTTAAAAAATGAGAACCTGAGCATCTCAGGGTTAGATCTGCAAACGTGCTTCAGCACAAAATTCTGCTCACCTGGTCCTGTAAACCAAGTAAAAAGTTTAGCTCCCTCAAAATCACTGCTGATCTGCTGCTGAATTGTAGAAGCACCTGAGTTCTGCAGGTGCTGACATTTTGGTTGTAAAGTACTTTAAGTGTCTAGATCTTCTTCTGGGATGTATGCGGTAGCCGTGTTGGTCTGACACAACAAGAAATGAAAAAATCTAGAACTCTTGGTTCCAGCATGATACCTTTTATTAGACGAACTGAGAAATTGCAAAAAATATATAGCCTGGCAGCCCTAACTGTAAAGTAATGTCTCCTGATGTCCAGCCTGAACCTTCTCTCTAACAAATAGTGACTGTCATTCCTAGTAACCCCAGGTGGTGCCCAGAGGAACAGAGCCTCCCCCAGTTCTCACTGGTCCCCCCTGGTGAGTTTGGAAATGGCCACCAGATCCCCTCTCAGCCTTCTCTTGTGCAGGCTGAACAGGTTCAGGCCCTTTAGCCTCTCTTCATAGGGCCTGCCCTGCTGCCCCTTGGCCATGCAAGCGGCCCTCCACTGGACCCTCTCAATACTAGCCACATCCCCCTTGAAATGCAGCACCCAGAACTGGATGCAGTACTTCAACTGTGGCATGGCCAGTGCCGCATAGAAGGGGAAGGATCACCTTCCTGGACCTGCTTGTGATGCATCTGTAGATGTACGACAAGGTGCGGTTAGTCTTGTATCTGGTGGCCTCTTTGGTGCTGAGGCCTTGGGAGAAGGTAGATTAATTTACTGAGGTGTTCTGACAGGGCTGGGAGTAGCATGAGGAAATAGGATATTCCAAAATCCTTTGCTTTGGTGTGTCCTTCCACAGTCTTGGAAGGACAGGACAGCTGCTATCCCTGTAGGGTGGGTGCCACTGCACTGGCAGTCATTGCTTAGATATCAGTGGACAGTCACTGGTATCAGTGGTACCAGTGCAACTGTTCTTTACTTGTATAAAGTTAAACTTTGTTCTGAGATCCTCAAGTAACCTCTCCTGGTGCAAATAGCAACTTGTCTGGGTTTCATTAGTGGTACACTAATACAGGTCCAACAATGGCTGTAACCCCCACCCTGGAGAAGGCCTTAACTCAGTCAGGAGTAATTTAAAGCTACTACTTTTGTGTAAAATTCCTTTTCAGTATGTGCCTCTGATTTGCTGCTGTATATAACTACCACAGGGTTGTCTCTGCAAAGCATTATTAATGAATGTGGAGCTTCTGGTTCCCTTCATAGATGAAATAGTTGTCATTGTTTTGCATGGATGTGAGATGGACTACCCAGACCAGGCATCTTCCTTCATTTGAGAGGGACTGAGAGGGCAGTGAAAGGCAGGCTGAGCAAAGAGCTTGGCTGCTGTCTGTTGTGTTGAAGTTATGTAATCTTTACACTGAAAACCATAATTTGGATGTTCATGACAGGAACTCGGTGCTTAATGCTCTTTCAAATGTGCTCCCAAGAACTGGCTGCCAGATTCCAGTATCCACATAGCCTGTACATAAATATTGCAAAACCGGGGGATTGAGGACTCTTAAAGCTGTAAGCGATGAGCATTTTTTTTTACATAGGAAGAAATTAGGACTTCCCAGCTGAGACCCAGGAGGTGTAGAACCTCTTTTGAAGACAGTTGCAGCTGCAGTTGCTCAGTATGTTTGAAAAGTCATAATGTACAGAATGTATTGATATTTCTGCCTGTATGAAATACACAGAAGTCATATAGAAGGAAAAATTAGGGAATGATTTCATACAGGCAGAAGCAAAGCTCCGCACAAATGGAAAGCAACATGCTGCTTTAAGTATCTATACAAAATTAAACTGAACTAATCGGTAGAAGCTGAAACTCCAATAATCTGTGTTTTCCCATTTGGATGTGTATGTGCTGAACAGTCAGCTAAAGAGGTACATTTTTATTCAAGAGGACAGAGTGGTCTATCAAGAAAATGCCTTGAACTCAGAAATTCTATCTTCGTGCCTTTCATGGCGAGCCAAATCCTTCATGCTGAGATCCTTTTTGGGTAATGGATTAGCATCTTGCATTTTTACTATATTTTTACCTAGAATAAATTTATCTACTTGTTGCTGTCTATCTTATGTCACAGCACACTCATGGTCAGGAACATGACCATCTAATAGTGGCACCCTTCTAAATCTCAGGTTTGATTGCAGTAGTCTGAGATAGCTACTGACTTTCCTGACAAAAGCCCCTAAGAGCAGGCAGGACTCAGGCAGAAATTCTAGTTCTTGACTCTATTTTGGATTCTGTACAGGATCCATAACTGCAGTGGAACCAGCCACTTGGGAATGTCCATGACACATGGCACTTTCCATGGGTCATTTGGCTCTGTGCTATCTTCCTTATGGTACCTGGCATGAAGACATGGCAGGAACTGGGAGGTAATGTTTCAGGAGGGCAAAGTGTGGCTGGAATGCACAGCACCTTGGCCATTTTGGGAACTTCATCAGCTTCTGTACAGCAACTGAGGAAAAGCATAAATTAGAGCAGTGTTTAGGCTCAAGGGAGAAAGCTGGAATAACCCCAACATCCACGAGGTGCAAAGATGGCATAAAGCCATCTCTCACCTCATCCCCTCAGTTCCTGTGCTGAACTCAGCTTGGCCAGAATAGTTCATCAGGGCCAGAATCCATACTGATGATGTGTGAGCCAGAAAGAAGCCGATTCCTGTCTCTGGTCCCAGTTTCAGTTTGTGGATTCAGCAGTCAGAATTTTTTTTTAACTTGGAAATATATTCAATGTACCATACAACTGGAAAACTGTAAACCTGAAACCTCACAATGCACTGCAATTTTTACAGTTGGCTTCCTGTATGTAGCTATACTTTAACCTTGTTTTGTTATATTCAGTATGTATATTTAATTAATACAGCTACCAAACCATTGCTGTATTATGATGTGGAGAAAAGAGTTTGTGTGTGTTTACATATGTATATGCACGTGTGCATATAAGTATATGATATAGATATAGATATGTCTTATACATCTCACCTTGTCTGTTTGATGTTATCCTGCTTAGCAGCACCAGTTTAAATCAAAGGAAGTTGTTGTGGGGTGGAAAACAAACAGGAAAAGAAATAGTGGCAGAGATAGGGTTCCTGACCAGCTAAGGCAGGAGCTATTAATTGGGGATGTCTTCAACCTGGTAAATAAGAATTATTTTTTCTGGGTCTGAGCTAAGGGCAAAGGGCAATATTAAGTCATTAAAGGACTCTGGGCCTGGACAGGAATGAGTGGCCTAGGGGGTAACCACCTGCAGAGGTGGGAGACGATGATAAATACTTATATAGTGAGAAACTTATATACTGAGAACAGCAGCAAGCAGTCTATTTCTTTCCACCCTGAGAAGGAGGCTAAATGGAATATACCAAAGTTGCAAGGAAAAATGCGGGCAACTGAGACAGCCAGGAAAATACAATATCTTCCCAATAAAGTTGTCACCACAGGCATCCATGGCACATACCTAGTTGCAGTGCAATGTGAAAAGCCTCCTATATTTTGGTTCTGTTCACAGGGATAGATGCGTCAGGGCAAGTACACAGAAAAGACATTCCGCAAGGAACATTGTCAAGTTGAAAAGAGTTGGATAGTAACTCAAAAACAGACAAGCTGCAACAACAGGATGTGCCCAACAATGGTAAAGAAAAAGCCCCAGCCTGTTAGACTCTGCAGTGATGGACAAAGGGTAAAATATTGTAGCTTTGACAAGAGTGACTCCTAGACACTTGCTTAATTGCCTCACAGTGGCATTCAAGAGGGTCAGATGGCTTTCCAGCATCAGTGAGATGAAAGGCAGTTATCACTCTCACCAAAAGCAGCTGGAGAAGGCATAGCCATGCATAAAGAGTGTCAGAGGTAAAACCTCAGAGGCAAAAATAGGGAAGGGAATGATGTCACTGTAATGGGAGCACTTGTCTGCTTGTCTGTCTGTCTGTCTGTCAGCAAGGAGGCCTGAGTCAATAAATACCAGTCAAAATGCATAGTTGCTGCTGACCCCCAGCACCAACTCTGTCTCTGGAGAAAATAAACAGGGGTCTTGGGTGCTGAGCAGGTTTGCCTTCTTCAGAGCTTCTATTGTATTTGTGTTTATAGTGTTTCAGCCAGCAACACTGGGTAATGTCCGCCTGGTAGTCCCAGAAGCTTGAAACAGTCCCCTTTATTATGAGAGGATCCCTTCACTGCCAAATAAATGGTTCTATATTGACTCTAAGCTCAGGCCAGGCATGGTCTCCTGAAGATGTCCCATAGCCAGAAGAACTCTAATACCATGGGCAAATTCTCTTCCATTATGGTGGTTGAAGCCAGCAGCCAATGCTACCCTCTATCCCAAGCACCTGTGAGGTCAAGAACTGGATTTGGTGATTCTGGAGGCAGAACTTAATGTGATATTCAGCATTTTAACAGCCCTTACAGCAGCAGGGCACTGACTGCAATAGTCACACTGCTTTAACTGTGGCAGGTTAGGGTGCATTTCAGGTTGTTGAGAAATTTGCCTTGTAATTGTGCAACAGAATTGATTGTATAGTTTTGATACGGATGATCCTGCCTCAAGCAGGGGGTGGATTGGTGACCTCTGGAGGTCCCTTTCTGTGCTACTTTTTTATGATGTTAGAAGATCCTCTTTTCAAATGGGATCTGGGAAGAAGACCTTGGCCACGTGGATCCAGGGCACTTTTCAAGAACATCCCCCTCCCTCCACCCTTAATTAAATCCTAAATTTCTGCAGGTGTTTGCCATTTCCTGACAGAAGCCGTTCTGCCACAGGTCTTCTTCTGCCTTTTAGTGTACAACTTTGCACAGTCAGTTGTGATTGTTGATATCAGCTCTTCACAGTGGAATTGCTCGACCAGTTATGCACTCTACCCAGTAGTTATCAGCTTCCTCGTCTGCTTGACACTGGACTCCTTTGTCTCCCCTCCCTTCCAGATCTCTACCCAGCCTCTAGCTGTTCTCTGAATCTGCTTCCTCTGTTCCTACCCCTGTGCTGCCAAGTATCCTGCCAAACAAAGGAGAAAAGGAAAAGATGCTGACCTCCTGCACTGTGAATCTGGTCTCTTTGTTTGCTCTCTGCTTTCTTCCTCCTCTTTAAATAACCCTGTGTTCATAACCCTCAATACCCCTTTCCTCCATACCCCTTCTGTGGGTGAGTTCATCCCCTTCAGCCATCCTCTCAGCCCTGACTCCTCCTCCCTGGCCTTCCTGATAATACCCGTTTTCTTCCAATCTCACCAAACTCTGCCAACAAATTTGTCTTCTTCCCCTGTGATCAGGCTGACCACATTGCACCCCTGAGTCCTTTCCATGGCTGCTTCTTCATCTACTCCAAACTTTCTAGTAAAATTATCAGTTCTGTGCCCCTGTCTACAGTTTATCCTGACTGAAGGGTGCCCTTAGCAATTTCCCACTCTCCATATCATTGTTGTTGGGTTTTTTTCTCCTGTAGTGCCTCTTGGGCCGCTTGGGACAAATAGCCACTATCTAGAACACCATCCTCTGCCATAAAATGTGCAACCTCCCTCGCCTTTCAAGTCCCTCCTCAGAATTAATTTTCCTACAGCCCAAAGAGTGAGCCCCTAAAATCACTTCCAAAAATCCATATGATCCCTCCTTTACATTTTTTTGTCTACTACCTTCATCCTCCCTTTTCTGCTCTTTGCTTCAAACACATTTTTTTCCTGTGCCTTTGCAGTTGAAATAGCCAACACTAAGGCATGTAAAACACCTAGTACAGTTAGGGTAGTGTAAGAGTGATGTTATAGCCATGATGGTCCAGAGATTATGCAAGAGGCAAGGATTTCTTCAGATAATATCTTTTATTGAACCAGATATTCAAAGCTTGTCTAAGAAGACACTCTTCCTCAGGTTGCTCGAGTGAGTCAGGAAAGCCACCACATGCTCCTTCTGTCCCTAGGACACGAGTGGAAGAAATCTTGGGTTGTGCCACTTGGATTCTACTGCATGAGTACAAGCTAAAGCAGTGGAGCTGAACTGACTTAAAAGCACTGTGAAACAGCACCTGCTTTGGAATTGTAGCTGCTGGAAACAGTCATTGACAAATTATATCAAATGATCTCAATGCAGCAGAATGTTTGAGTGTGAAGATGGGGGTAGGGATGCAAGGTAATTCATAGAAAAAGAATCAATGTAGCCACACAACAGGGCATTTTTTCTGTTAGCACTTGGTCTCACTGTTTCATGGGGTACCCAAAACCCCTTTCATAGAGGAATGCTTTACTGAACCCCCTGGCTTAGAATTACAGTTGACATAGATCAGGCATGCTGTTTCTGCCTGCAGGTCAAATGCAGTCCCCAGAACATGGCATCTGGCCCACAGGGCTCCCCGTGGGTTGTGAAATCTGGTTGTGGAGGAGCAGTGGCATTTAATCCAGCCACCCTCCTCCACTGCCCAATTCCCAAACCCTCAGCCCTATGGCAAGTTGAAGCCAGGCCATGCCCCCTTCCCTCCTTGTGGCCAGGTTGGGTCTGAGCCATGCCCCCCTTCCTCCACAGAGCCAGGCTGGGGCTGGGCCATACCCCCTTCCCCCTCCACCCACAGGGCCAAGTCATGACCCCTTCTGCCCACAGGGTTGGACTTCCTCCCTTCTTCTCCCCCCAACCTGCACAGGGCCAGGTTGGGACTTACTCCCCCTCCCCCACATGGGCTAGGCTAAGCACCATTCTGCCCCCCACAGGGCTGGGCTGCCCCCTGTCCCGCTTCCATGTAGTTAGATGGGGCTCAGTGTGCCTAACCCAGCAGCTAGATGGGGACCAACAACTGGGTCTAGCCTGTGAATAAAGAAGGGCACTGCTTATCTAGCCTGCCAAAGGAAAAGGCTGAGCACCACTGATGTAAATCTTTGATTGAAGTCTATGATCTACTAATGGAGTCAACTAAAGTCCATGAAACCTCATCAGTTTACACCCATTCAGGATCTGGACCTAACATGTATTACATACAGAAAACTAAATTAAAAAGAATAAGACTGAAAAGTTAAATACTCAAAAATTAGAAGAGGCCAGAATGAAGATTGCCTGGGCCACCTTAATTTAGTCCCTGTGGAAGCCTAAGTTATGATACGGTGGACACATCTACATAAGATGTTTACTGCATAGTTGACTAATTAGCTGCACAGTAAACATCTCAACATTGACATGTGTGCCCCTATTAAGGTGCATGAAACAAGAAAACTCTGTAGCAGGGAGTAATACTTGAAAACTCTGCAGCGGGTTTTCTTTTTAATTATTTACATGTGGAGCAGGACACATGTAGATGCTGAGCTGGCTGGCTGGGGCACAAGAGTGCTTCAGTGTGGGTGCTGCCTGCCGGCTAGCCCACCACTGAAGCACCCTTGTGCCCCAGTCAGCCCCTCTGCAGCACATTAACCTCAGTCAGAGCAGTCCAGAGCTGGCAGGCTGGACTCCTGGGTCCCCCGCCAGGTGGGACTGGTCTGACCCATCTCAGTGTACTGTAGTCTGGACATACATGTAACTGGTGTGCCCAGGAGCAATAAGCTCTGCAGTTTATTCATGCACCGTAATGGCATGTGTAGTCAGTCCCAGTCTTTAGTTACATGATCATCTCCTGTTTTTACCATAGGACCTCTGGCTCATGGACTGTGCATTCAGCATTTTCTTTTACCTTCATTGCTCAATACGCAATCCTATATCCTGTTTATTGCACACTAGTCAGACTTTGGTTCTGAAGATGGTTAGTAATTTCCTCATGAGTTTTTTTTCCATGACGCTCATCACTGTTCCTTGAAGACATCAATTAATTGACAGCAAGCCTAAGGATACCATCCTCCCACTCTTCTCAGGTTTGATCAGCTGGAGTATGGCATCCAGTTCTGAATGCCACACTTCAGGAAGGATGTGGAGAAAACAGAGAGTCCAAAGGAGGGCTACACATATGATTAGAGGTCTGGAGAGTAATCCATACAAGGAGAGACTGAGAGACATGGGACTGTTCAGCCTGGAGAAGAGAAGACTTAGAGAGGACTTGGTAGCAGCCTATAATTATATACGGGACAAACATCAGGGCCTGGGGGAGCATCTGTTCACCAAGGCACCTCAGGGGAAGACAAGAAATAACAGTCATAAATTGCTAGAGGATTGCTTTGGGTTGGATATAAGGAAAAACTTCTTTACAATTTGGAGTGCCCAGGGTCTAGAACAAACTCCCCCCAGAGGTGGTACAAACACCTACTCTGGAAATCTTCAAAAATCATCTGGACACTTGCCTTTCTGGAGTCATCTGACCCCAGCAGTCTTTCCTGCCCAAATGCAGAGGAAGCTGGACCTGATGATCTCATGAGGTCCTTTCCAGCCCCTAACATCTATAATTCATCTTCACAATTGCCCTGTCAGGTATTATTATTATTCTTTTAAAGATTGAGAACAAAGGCCCAAATATTAATACTAGTACACCAATTTGGGAAACCCAATCTGAGATGCACATGGCCTGTTTTTTCAGAGAATATAGCATTTTATAAACAATATATTTGTTCAAACATTACTCCCTTTGAATAGGGAACTTTAATTAAAACTTAATTGAAAGAACAGTGCAGTAACAAACTTAAAGACTCCAAAGGCAAGTAATATTAAAATTAAGTATTTTTATATACATATACATACACATAAACATACACACACACACACACTTATCTCCTTTTTTAAAAAGGCAAGCTGAAAGAAAGTCCATTGTGTGGAAAATTGTCATCTCTAAAATGACTTCCTCCCTGCTTTCCTACCCTCTGTATTCCAATCAATGCTTTGTATTTAGCAGCACTGCTTCCTACAGTCCCTTCACAGCATCTAATGAACTAAGCCCTCTGATTCCAAAAGCTTATGCTATACATCTCTGATTTGTTAGCGTATAAAAGGTCCATGTCTAGCCTGCTTTCTGCCCCACTTCAGATTAATACAACTAACTCCCTGCCTCTGATAACGGACAGCACCATGCCCAAATGAATGAATGCACTGCAATCAAACTATGCAAGAAACTTGCTCAGGTATGCTCAAATATTTTCTTAGCAGATACAAGATGAATATCACATTCAAGGGACTCCAGGTGACCAATCCACTCTGTTCTACATACTATATAGACGATGCTGACCAGCTGTGCTTTACTCTCCCCAAGAAACTGAGGAACTACCTTATTAGCTGTCTATACAACAAACTGGAACAGGTCAACACCAGACTTTCAGAATTAACTAAAAGCATGCAGAACCACCCAGACATAACAGCTATTTACCAAGAAAAGATGTCTACACCCACACTTGAAACCTATCGCAAACACCTTTACTCCTTAAAGAAGATGAAGGAAATGAAACTCTCTAAATTTACACCCTCCAAATACAGCCCTACAGTCTGAGGTAATACTATCAATCTTTCCAACCATACCCTCATCCCAGATGATATTTCTGTACTATCCTGTGATTTTTTTCTGGCCTGTTACGTAACTTGATGAGGTACAGTTGTATAGAAACCTCAAGACTTTTTCCAAAGACTAAGGGAAAATTTCCATGACAAAGAAATCAGCCCACCATGGACCTGAACCATGCACAGCACAAGAAGAACACAGCTCCTGGACTCCACCCAAGGGCCACAGCCCCACTCTAGACCTGTATATAAACTGATTCTATCTCTGCACCTACTCTGAGATTTCCAAAAAACAACAACTCCTGTTACAACCTTAGCCATGTAGAACAGAGAGCCCATCTCAGGTCTTAAAAACAACACTAATACTATCATACAATGTGGCCAAAACATATCAGAGAGAAAAAACTTTCCAGCTGTTCACTGAGGACCCCACAACACAATATCAGAAGAAACTAAATGAACTCTTAAGCTATCTTTGAAAAAAAAAAAGGAGAGGATTAATGTTTGTGCAACCTGGGAGCCCAGGTCAGATGACTTTTACTTATTACCTAAGATACACAAACCTGGTAACCCAGGATGTCCCACTGTCTCTGGCATTGGCACTATCGCTCAGGGAGTTTTTGACTACATTGTCTCAAGCCTATTTCCATAGATTATTTAAAAGACCTATTTAAAAGACACCACATATTTCCTAAAGAAACTAGCTTCCATTGACAAGCTTTCATCTAATGCCGTATTAGTTACCATGGATGCTACATCTCTGTACACCAACATTCTAATATTCTAAAAGCCTAAGTCCGTCTGTCTGTCTATAACACTTTATTTGCACTCTGATTAGCTGACGGAAACAGCCAGAGTGGTCCAAGCACGGGAGAGCACCACCATGATTCCAAAGCCACGCTGAGGACCAGACAGGGTGGGGGAGCCGAGGCCCCCACCCTGCTAGCAGTGCCGAGGACTGGACAGGGGATGGGGGAGCCGAGGCCAGCAGTGCTGACCTCGGCTCCCCCACCCCAGTCCCTGCGAGAGGCAGAAGAGCAGCAGCATGGGGTGTTAGGTGGTGGCACTCCATTCCAGTGCTCTACCCCCCGCCCCCCCCCGAGTCATTCCTGATGGGAAACTGGCTAGTCCCCCATAAAGATGGATTACAAGCCATAAAGAACATCATCTCCAATGAAGACACAGCTTCTTTTTCCGTCACACTCTCCCTTTTGTCTTCACACACAACTATTTTATATTTGAGACTGTACCTACAAACAAACAGCATTACCATGGCACTACCTCCCCACAATATGACAATATATTTATGACAGACCTTGAAGGCTGCTTCCTGTGCAGCTGCTGTCTCATCCCTCCAGAATGATTAAAAGGTAGATTGATGACCTCTGGTATTCCATCCATATGGATGCATGGGAAGGACTTTAACAAGTTCCACCCCTCCATCAGAGTAAGTCTGGGAATAGTCCTCCAGCAAATTCATGTCCCTCAGTAGGTTAACTGCTTTGTTTTTTTTCCTCTTCCAACCACCTTGCCACTCTCAGCAGAGCCCCTGCTGCTTCCAAAAGCGTATGCTATACATCCCTGCTTTAGCCTATAAAAGTGCAAATCTACCCTTCATTTTGCCTAGATACACAGCTAATAGATACACAGCTAGTAGTATTAGCAATTAGCTAACAGCATTAAATAATTAACAATAGTAGTTACTAGTATTAATATGTTGTCATCCTACATGTGACCCTGCCTTTGGTGGGAGACCAGATACACATTTTGCTGGTGGATTTCTCTGTAATTGGAGGGTAGTGGAGGAACCTAGGGACTCAAGGAGTCTGGATTCTACTCCAGCTTCTGAAGGAAGTGAACTTTAGTGATCAAAGATATTTCTACTCCTGTCCCCTCACAAGCCAGGTGCTTTCTGCAACAGCCCTTCCACTCTGCCCTTGTTTCAGTCCTAACTTTCTTTCCACCACACCCCAGCTCCTCCCAGATTCAGTTCGCTTCTCTGCCCTGTTCTACATCTTAGTTCAAGCTTTTCTGCTCTGCCTCTAATTATCAATCAGAATTCCCAGCCGTTCCTCCTCATCTCATCTGTCAGGGATTCAGATCACAGAGACCAGCCTGGACCAAGTACCATCAGGGACTCTGAAAAGGCAGGCCAGGTTGGGCCAAGTATCTCAGCAGCTATACCTGCACTAATGAACTCTGCCCTAGTTTAGAGGCAGCAAGCATTTTTATTGGCTGCTGGGAGAGCTGCCTATCCATTTAACACCAGCTGGGCGCTGAGTTTGGAGACCAATCAACAGTTCTACTGTGGTAAGCCTCCTAGTTCCTACAGTCTGGTTTTGGCTTATTTCTGGACTTCAGCAGTGGAATTCCCCATAGATCTGTTTTCTGGTTCCTGACCCTGGTTTGGCTCTGCCCTCAGAACTTACCCTGTGGATTATCCTTTGGATAGGTTCTTAGTATCTGATCCCTGAATCCTGACCCTGGACTGTGTTGTGAACTCTGCTCCTCTATTTCCCTCTGGCTTTGATAATATGGCCCAGCCCCAAATTTGAAGAATTTAGCAGACAACTCTCCAATTCCCTTACTGACCATGTGCAAACTTTCAGAGGACTTATCACTTGGTCAAATTTGGGTAGGTGGTCAGAAAGATGGCAAGGCTCGCATGGATGTGCCTTTTTCCAAGCTCTTTGTTCAAAGCACTTGAGGTTTTTCACTGAAGTAGAATGTGTCTAACATTCTAGGATGTAAGATAACCTATTATCTCCTTCGTCCATCCTTATTTTGGAAAATGTCTGAACTATTTTTACTGAAATTGGGTGGGGGGGGACCATAGAAAGATACTTGACAGGAAAATTGTAGCCCATTTTTTTTTTTTTAATTTGCAAAGTTATAAGCCACTGAAAATAATAACTCTAGGGTATGTGCCAGAAAACCTTATCTGTGAGTGCTGCTATTTTGCTGCCTATAACACCAGATGTATTTAAAAATATATAAATATTCTGTATATTACTTTAATGAAAACAGTAATAACTTGATGATGAAACTCAGAAGAGATTTCTCAATTTTAGGAAGCAAAGGACAACTGCACTTACAAAATTTGGCTCCAAAATTATGCAAAATTGAGTCAAGCAACTTTATAAAATCTATTTTTATCTATTTATTTTACCAGATAGGTTTAAAATTGAAAAGCCTGTTCCTGCTGCACATGAGCATGGTCACTACTGTGCATGGCACTAGCCTTTCCATGCTGAAAAGTCATTCTATCACAGTTTCATAGTTTCTAGGGTTGGAAGGGACCTGAGTAGATCATCTAGTCCAACCCCCTGCCATGGCAGGAAAGAGTACTGGGGTCAAACGACCCCAGCAAGGTGATTGTCTAGCCTCCTCTTAAAGACCCCCAGGGTAGGAGCAAGCACCACTTCTCTTGGAAATTGGTTCCAGATCCTAGGCACCCTGACCGTGAAGTAGCGCCTCCTGATATCTAGCCCAAATCTACCCTCTACCAGCTTGTGACAGTTATTCCTGGTCACTCCTGGCAGTGCTCGGGGGAACAGGGACTTCCCCAGTGCCTGCTGGTCCCCTCTGATTAGTTTGTAACAGGCCACTAGATCCCCCCTCAGCCTTCTCTTGTGGAAGCTGAACAGGTTCAGGTCCCATAGCCTCTCCTCATAAGGCCTGCCCTGCTCCCCCTGATCATGCGAGTGGCCCTCCTCTGGACCCTCTCCATGTTGTCCACATCCCTCCTGAAGTGCAGTGCCCAGAACTGGACACAGTACTCCAGCTGCGGCCTGACTAGTGCCGCATAGAGGGGGAGGATCACCTCCTTGCACCTGCTTGAGATGCATCTGTGGATGTATGACAAGGTATGGTTGGCCTTCCTGACTCCATCCCCACACTGCCGGCCCATGTTCATCTTGTAGTCAATGATGACTCCAAGATCCTTTTCTGCTTCTGTACTGACAAGAAGGGAGTTCCCCAACCTGTAGGTATGGAGCCGGTTCTTCCTCCCCAGGTGCATCACTTTGCACTTGTCAGTGTTGAATCCCATCCTGTTCTCATCCGCCCACATTTGTAACCTGTCTAGAAGGATTGCAGCCTATTGCATCCTTCTAGAGTGCCCACATCCCCCCACATCTTAGTATCATCAGCAAATTTGAACAGGGTGCTTTTTACTCCCTCGTCCAAGTCGCTGATGAAGATGTTGAACAGTGCGGGACCGAGGACCGAGCCCTGGGGGACCCCACTGCCCACATTCCTCCAGGGTGAAAATGACCCATCCACCACCACTCTCTGGGTGCGGCCCTCCAGCCAGTTGGCGACCCAATTGACTGTGTGGGTGTCGACACCACAGTCCCCCAGTTTCTTAATGAGAACAGGGTGAGAGACAGTGTTGAAGTCTTCCTGGACTTTCGGAAGGCCTATGTCCACTGCTACCCCTGCATCTAATGATTTGGTGATCTGATCATAGAAGGCCACCAGGTTGGTCTGACAGGATCTGCCACTGATGAACCTGTGTTGGTTGCCCCTAGGCATGAAATCCCTGCTGATCTCTCATGGATGTATGCCAGCATAATTTTCTCAAACAGCTTGTCTAGGATCGAAGTAAGACTAACTGGCCTATAGTTTCCCAGGTCCTCCTTCTTCCCCTTTTTGAAGATGGGAACCACACTGGCCCTCTTCCAGTCCTCTGGCACCACACCAGAGCACCACGGGTGCTCAAAAAGCCATTGCAGGGGTCCTGCAATGACCTCAGCCAATTCTTTTAGTACTCTAGGGTGGAGATTGTCCAGACCGGCTGACTTGAATACGTCCAGTCCCTCCAGAAGCTCCATAACTAGTTCCTCACTAACCCTTGGCCCAGGTGTGCCTCTCCTGGGGCCTGAGGGGACCCAGTGGGGTGGTGGCTGTTCCAGTCCCTGCTTAGGAAGATGGAGGCAAAGAAATCGTTAAATATGTTGGATTTGTCGTCGGGTGTGATGACCAAATTTCCTAACATGTCCTGCAGGGGCCCCACATTACCCGGAACCTTCTTTTTACCCCCTATGTATTTAAAGAAGGACTTCTTATTGTCCTTAATCCGGGAAGCTAGTCCCAGCTGCATCTCTGCCTTGGCTTTCCTGACTGCCCCCCTACATCCCTGAGCAACTGTAGTATAGTCATCCCTGGTGATGTCCCCTCCTTTCTATTGGGTGTACGCCTCCCTTTTAGCTAGGATACATTCCGGGATGCTTTTGGTGAGCCAT